>NW_004443939.1:9932298-9963554 GCF_000243295.1 Trichechus manatus latirostris | reverse complement strand
TCTCTTCATTTGATGTTTTAGGGTTTCAGGATTGTTGTATTCTCTGTTTGGCTTAGTTTTTCGGATCTTTGCTGTGGAGGGATGGCGTGGTGCTTCTGCCTAGAGCACCATTTTGCCAGAACTCTCCGAAATTACCTTTTTAAGAACAGAATATTTGCTATCTAGAGTCCCAGTCTCTCTCTCTCATAATGAATAATAAAATAATATACTCACCCTCTGGTGGCCAAAATCTGAAATACATTTCTATTTTCCTGGATTATATCCAAACTATGATTAGTGTGGTATATTAAATTTCTGTTTCATATTTAACCTATACCAAAAATAGATCTAAAAGAAGGCCACTGGATTTTTTTACAGGTCTGTTCCAACAGCTAATGGGACTCAGTAAAATTATTAAATATAGTAATTTAAAAATTCCTTCTGACAGCATTTGATACTTAACATTTAAACTGATTTTAAAATCTCACAACTGTAGAATTTTAGAGTTGGAAGGAGTTACCGTGATAAGATAGTCTATTCCCCTCCTATTTAAAACTGTATGTTAGTTAATCAGTGAAAATATTTAAATTTTTGTTTCATTTTTAGTTGTTTTTTAATCTGGTAGCTAAGGAAATGAAAAACAAAGTCTGGGTAAATGGAATTGAATAGTAATGAGACTTTTTATTCTTATGTTCTATTTTTAATTTGTAAATATCCTTAAGATTAGGAAAAAGTCGTAATGCATATGAGCTTATTTAAATATTCTGCCTACTTTGTTCAACCATTCAACAAATATTTATTGCACATCTATTATAGTGTCTATGACATATGCTGGGGTTACAACTGTCTCTGCTTTCACCCTAGTGAAGGGTACAAATAATCAGCAACTCCAATACAGTACGATGAGTGCTAAAACAAAGTGGTAGGGCCATCATAACAGTCTTGGTAGGGGGAGTAATTAGAAAAGGATTCTTGGAAAAAATTATAAATTTGCTGAGACCTGGAGGAAGTAAAGGAGAAGTGTGGGGGATTATTCTATAGGCAAGAGGAAACATCATATACAAAGGACCTGAGATGAGAGAGAATGTGGAAATTGGGAGAAGCTACAGGAGTATAGTTGAAAAGAAACCTGAAAAGGAGTGGTCAGAGGTGGGAGGAAAATCTAAAGAATATGGTGTCTCAACACTAGATTTGGTAACAAGGAGGTTATTCAAGTTCTTAGGGGAACAAACAATAGTTGAATTAACTGGAAAGAATGAATGGGAGTCAAGAAAGTGGGCATAGCAGCTGTGGTCAATTTTTTCAAGTCCTTTCTCTGAGAAGGGGAGGACGGACAGATGTTAGAGATGGGGAATGAGATGTTTCTTAAAAATGAAAGAGTCTAGAACATGTAAATAATAATGGGGAAAAAGCCAACATTGACAGAATGTTTGCAGATAAAACTCCTTCAAGGGAATTTTAATGGAAACCCTCAGGAGACAGGCAGGGATGGAATCCAGGACACAGGAGAGATTTAGGACATCTGGATATTTTTCTAGTAACCTGGATGCTTGTGCTTTTTAAATTAAACCACATGTGAAGTTAACTTTGAAAATAGTACAAACTCCAAAAGTGCCCTGAAAAAGGGAAGCACCTCTCAAATGTAAAGAAAACATTCTATTTGTTAATCAACTATATTTGGTTGGATAAAGAACTACTATCAACCTATGAGTCAGGCATTTCAGTATATAAATTGAGTTGTTCTGGATATTCTAGTACCACAGTTTGAAGTAATCCTTAAAAAGTCATTTACTTAAAGGTTCAAAAATGTAATTCAGTTTATATTCATTATATAGTTGATTCTCCTGGGTTTTCATTCACTTGAAAGAAAGTTTAACTTGAAGGAAAACATCTTTGTTTTTTCTACTGACTAATTAGCTTTTTCCCATCATTACTTACATACGTTGTCATGGATTTCATTTTAGTGGATCCACAATCAATGCCCATGGACGCAGCAGTCAAGAAATCAAATGACACATTGCATTGGGCAAATCTGCTGCAGATCTGCTTTAAAGTGTTAAAAAGCAAAGATGTCACTTTGAGGACTAAGGTGCACCTGATCCAAGCCATTCTATTTTCAATCCCCTCTTACGCACGCGAAAGAAGGACAATGGACAATGAATAAGGAAGACTGAAGGATTGATGCACTTGAATTATGGTGTTGTCAAAGAGTATTGAATATACCACAGACTGCCAGAAGAATGAATAAATCTGTCTTGGAAGAAAAACAGCCAAAATGCTTCTTAGAAGGGAGTATGGCAATACTGCGTTTCATGTACTTTGGACATGTTATCAGGAGGGACTAGTCTCTGGCAAAGAACATCATGCTTGGTAAAGCAGAGGGTCAGTGAAAAAAAAGGAAGACCCTCAAAGAGATGAACTGACACCGTGGTTGCAACAATGGCTCAAACAGAGCACCAACTGTGAGGATGGCACAGGACTAGGCAGTGTGTCATTCTGTTGTACACAGGGTCGCTAAAAGTCTGAACCGACTCCATGGCACCTAACAACAACAATTAGAAAATAGGACTGTTAACATAGAGACTTTTTTTCTCCCCTCTAACAAGTGAGCAATGAAAAAAAAAAAAAAAGGTTGGTATGTTTAAGTGGTGACAGTGGTGAAAGCTAAGGCACAAGTGCTCAAAATTCTCTCTCTCTCTTGTTTGGTAAAACCCAAAAAAGCCAAACCCATTGCTGTCAAGTCGATTCTGACTCATAGCAACCCTATAGGACACAGCAGAACTGCCCTATACGGTTTCCAAGGAGCGGCTGGACTCTTAATTTTTCCATCACCTTTAACAGAAGCTTTCAGTGTCCCCTAAGCATTGAGTTCTTCTTTCCCCCCTCCCTTCTGCCCACCACTAGTAACCACAATATTTTTGGTCTCTATACACTTGCCTATTCTATATATTTCATATAAGTGGGATCATACAATGTTTGTCCTTTTGTGACTGGCTTATTTCACTCAGCATATTTGCAAGCTTCACACGTTGTAGCATGTATCAACTTCATTTTGCTTTATGGCTGAGTAATATTCCATTGCACATATGCACCACATTTTTTGTTTATACAATCATCCATTGAGGACATTTTGGCTGTTTGCAACTTTTGGTTACTGTGACGAGTGCTGCAATGAACACTGATACCTAAGTATCTGTTTGTGTCCCTGCTTTCAGTTCTTTTGGGTATATACCTAGGAGTGGAATATTGGATCATATGGTAATTCTATGTCTAACTTTTTTGAGGAACCACCAAACTGTTTCCATAATGGCTGTGCGATTTTGCATTTCCATTAGCAACAGATGCCAATTTCAATTTCTCCACATCCTCACCAATACCTGTTGTTTTCTGTTTTTTTTAATCATAGTCATCCTAGTGGGTATGAAGCGATATCTCAATGTGGTTTTGATTTGCATTTCTCTAATGATTAATGCTGTTGAGTATGTGCTTTCATGTGCTTGTTGGTCATTTGCAATTCTTTGGTGAAATGTCTATTCAAGTTCTTTGCCCATTTTCTATTGGGCTGTCTTTTTGCTAATTGCAAGAGTTCTTTATATATTCTGGATATTAAATCCTGATCCAATATATTGTTTTTAAAATTTCCCTCCTAATCTGTAGGTTGTCTCTTCACTTTCTTCATGAAGTGCTTTGATGAACAAAATGTTCATTTTTATGGGTCTCATTCATCTATTATATCTTTCGTTGTTCATGTTCTTGGTGTCAAATCTAAGAATCCACTGTAAAAAACTAGGTCCTGAAGAATTACCCCTATGTTTTCTGCTACGACTTTTATTGTTGCAGTTCTTACATTTAGGTCTCTGATCCATTTTGAGTTAGTTTTCATATATGATACGAGGTATGGGTACAGGCTCATTCCTTTGTTTTGTGAAAATGCAGGTGTCCCAGTACCATTTATTAAAGAGACTATTCTTTCCCCATTGGATTGACTTAGCAACTTTGTTGAAAACCAATTGACCAAAGAGGTACAGGTTTATTTCTGGACTCTCAATTCTATTCCATTGGTCTATGTGTCTATCATTATACCAGCTCCAGACTCTTTTGATTACTGTAGCTTTATAATATGTTTTGAGATCAGGAAGTGTGAGTCTTTCTACTTTGTTCTTCTTTTTCAAGATTGCCTTGGCTATTTGGGGTCCCTTGCCCTACCATATAACTTTGAGGATTGGCTTTTCTATTTCTGCAAAGAAGACTGTTGGAAATTTGACGAGTGTCACATTGAATCTACAGATGACTTTAGGTAGTACTGACATCTGTCTTAGTCATGTAGTGCTGCTGTAACAGAAATACAACAAGTGGATGGCTTTTACAAACAGAAGTTTATTCTCTCACAGTCTAGTAGGCTAGAAGTCCAAATTCAGGGTGACAACTCCAGGGGAAGCCTTTCTCTGTCATCTCTGGAGGAAGGTTCTTGTCATCAATCTTCCTCTGGACTAGAAGCTTCTCTGCACAGGAACCCCAGGCCCAAAGAACGCGCTCTGCTACTGGCACTGCTTTCTTGGAGGTGTGAGGTCCCCCTGACTCTCCACTAGCTTCTCTCTTTTATATCCCAAAAGTAAATGCCTCAAGACACAATCCAATCCCGTGGATTGAGTCCTGCCTCATCAATACAACTGCTACCTATCCCTCTCAACTAATATCATAGAGGCAGAATTTACAACACATAGGAAAATCACATCAGATAACAAAATGGTGGATATCACACAATACTGGGGATCATGGCCCAGCCAAACTGATACACACATTTTTTGGGGACACAATTCAATCCATGACATTCTACCCTTTGGCTCCCAAAAATTCATGTCCTTGCCACGCATAAAACATATTCACCCCATAATATCATAGCAAAAGTCTTAACTCCAAGTCCAAAATCCAAAAATTTCTCTTCATCTGTGAAATCAAGAATACAAGTTATCTGCTTCCATAGGTACAATGGCAGAACAGGCACAAGCTAGACATTTCCATTACAAATGGGAGAAACTGGAGGAAAAGAGGGGATAACAAGCAACAAGCAAGTCAGCAAAACACATTACATTAGCCCTCAAGGCTTTGAAAATAATCTGTTCTCTGAGACAATTTACACAACGGCCCCTCTGCCCTCCAGACTCTAGGTATTGGACACACTCTCTGGATTCTGAGTGGAGGCCCCTCAGCCCTGGGCTTCAGCTCCACCTTCCAGGCCCACTGGGACAGCAACTCTGCTCCCTTGGCTTTAGGATCACCATTCTTCTAGTCCATCTGAGTGGTGACTCCACCCTTAGAAACACCAGAGGCCATGGCTCCACCCTTTGAAACCCCAGAGGTCATGGCCATACCTTTTGAGACTGAGGTAGCTCAGCTTCCTGTGTTCCTTGTCTCTTCAGCTTCTGCTTCCTGGTTCCTTGGCCTCTCGGCCCTCGGGCCTCATGCCCGCATCTGCCCTGCTGGGGCAAGTGTTCCAAAGCTCTGCAGCTCCACCAATAATTGCCTGGAGGCACCCCACTCCACCAGTAAACTTCAGCTGAAAGGCACTCAGCTCTCTCACTCTGTGGGTCGGCAAGCCTAGCTCCACCGATAAGTGCCCGGAGGCACCCAACTCTGCCGGGAAACCTCCTGCACACAGGCACTCAGCTCTCGCTCGTGGGTTGCCTCCAGCACTGTCTGGCACTGGTCTCCTGGTTCTGCTGCTGCCAGTCCTCTGCTGCTGCTGGTCCTCTATCCATTCACAATTTCAAAACCACTTCCACATTTTACGTATCTGTTAGAGCAGCACCCCACTCCCAGTACCAAATTGTGTTAGTCATCTAGTGCTGCTGTAACAGAAATACTACGAGTGGATGGCTTTAACAAACAGAAGTTTATTCTCTCACAGTCTAGTAGGCTAGAAGTCCAAATTCAGGGCATTAGCTCCAGAGGGAGGCTTTCTCTGTCAGCTCTGGAGGAAGGTTCTTGTCATCAATCTTCCTCTGGACTAGGAGCTTCTCCACGCAGGAAGCCCAGGTCCAAAGGATGTGCTCTTCTGGCACTGCTTCTAGGTGGTATGAGGTCCCCCTGTCTATCTGCTCACTTCTCTTTTTTATATCCCAAAAGTAACCACCTCAAGACACAATCCAATCCTGTAGTTTGAGTCCTGCCTCATCCACACAACTGCCACCCATCCATCTCATTAGCAACATAGAGGCAGGATTTACAACACATAGGAAAATCACATCAGATGACAAAATGGTGGACAATCACACAATACTGGGAATCATGGCCCAGGCAAATTAGTACACACATTTTTGGGGGACACAATTCAATCTATGACAACATCTTAACAATATTTAGTCATCTAATCCTGAACATATCCTTCCACTTATTTGTTGTTGTTAGGTGCAGTCAAGTAGGTTCTGACTCATAGCAACCCTATGCACCACAGAATGAAACACTGCCTGGTCCTGTGCCATGCTCACAATCATTGTTACGCTTGAGCCCACTGTTGCAGCCACTGTGTCAGCCCGTCTTGTTGAGGGTCTTCCTCTTTTTCGCTGACTCTGTACTTTATCAAACATGGTGTCCTTCTCCAGGGACTGATCCCTCCTGACAACATGTCCAAAGTATGTAAGACATAGTCTCACCATATTACATTGATATATGTTGTACTGTTGAACCACCCTTGCATTTCTGGAATAAATCCCCCCTGATTATGGCATATAATCCTTTTAATAAGCTCTTTGGATTTGATTTTCTAGTATTTTGTTAAGAATTTTTGCATTTATAAGGATTATTGGTTGGTAGTTTTATTTTCTTGTGGCATCTTTGTCTGGTTTTGGTATTAGAGAAATGCTAGCATCTAAGAATGAGTTATAAAGTGTTGCCTCCTCTTCTGTGTCTTAGAAAAGTTTAAGAAGGATTGGGGTCACTTTTTCTAGAAATGTTTGGTAGAATCCCCCTGTGAAGCAATCTGGTCCAGGGCTTTTCTTTGTTGGGAGGTTTTTGATGACTGATTCAATTTCTTCACTTGTTATGGGTCTATTAAGATCTGGTATTTCCTCTTAAGTCAATGTAGGAAGTTTATGTGTTTCTAGGAATTTGTACAGTTCATCTAGATTTTTTAATTTGTTTGCATACAATTGTTCATAGTATTCTCTTATGATCCTTTTTATTTCTGTAGAGTCAGTTTTAATGTCTCCACTTTCATTTCTGATTTTAGATAGTTGCATCTTCTTCTTTTGTCATTCTAGCTAAAGGCTTGTTGATTTTGTTGATCTTTAAAAAAACCAACATCTGGTTTCACTGATTCTCTCTATTGTTTTCTATTCTCTATTTCATTTATCTCTGCTCTGATCTTTGTTATCGCCTTCCTTCTGCTGCCTTTTTTTTTTTGGTTTGCTCTTCTTTTTATAACTCTCAAGTTGTAAAGTTAGGCTATTGATTTGTGATTGTTCTTTTTTAAAGTAGGCATCTACAGCTATAAATTTCCCTTCTTTGTCCCTTATTTCCTCTAATACTGTCAACTTTTTTGTTTTCTTGCTTTTTTAAAATTTTTTTGGAGTGAGCCACTTTGACTTTCTTCTCCATTGCCTTTGTATTTTTTAGATATTTTATTTGTGTTTAACATGAACAATATATTTAACATCTTAACATTTATAACTCCCTGGATTAAATTGATAAAGACTTAATGTCAGTAATACACAAAAACTCTATACCTATATTGATCTTCCCCTCCCCCATTTATGTTGCTCTTATCACGAATTACATCTTTACACATTCTATTCCCTGTAACAGAAATTTATAGTTTTTATGTATTTATTGTCATAAATCATTAAGGACATAACAATTAGAATTATTAAGTAAAAATACCTTAAAGCTTGCCTTTATACTTGGCCATGCAGTTACCTTTAATGGAGATCTTTCTTTCTATGTGCAGTTTTAAGTGCTTTCTAGTGTCCTTTCTTTTCCATCTGAAGGACTCCCTTTAGCATTTCTTGTAGTGCCTGTCTGGTGGATATAATCTTTTCCAGCTTTTGTTCATCTAAGAATGTCTTAATTTTGCCCTAATTCTTGAAGAACAGTTTTGCTGAGTTTAGTATTCCTGACTGATAGTTTTTTTTTTTCCAACATTTTACGTATTCCATTGACTTCTGACCTCCAAGATTTCTGAGGAGAAATTGGCACTTAATCTTATTGGGGATCCTTTATATGTGCCAGTGATGGTTAATGTTATATGTCAACTTGGTTAGACTATGATTCTCAGTGGTTTGGCAAACACTGGACTGATTGCTCTTCTGTAATGTAATGTAATCACCTCCATGATGAGATCTGATATAATGTAATCACCTCCATGATGAGATTTGCTGTGAGCCGCCAATATGTTGAAAAGGGAGTTTCCTTGGGGGTGTGACCTACCTCTAGTATATAAATGGATGTTCCAGCAAGGCTCACTCTTGCTGTGGATTCTGCATCTGACTTGTCATCATTTGACCTTTGGTTCTTGGGACATAAGCCAGCAGCCTGCCGTCTGACCTGACAATTTTGGGTTCATCAGCCCCTGCAACCTTGTGAGTCAGGAGAAGCTTCCAGCCTGATGCCTGAGACCCATGGTTTTGGAACTTGCCAGCCTTCACAACTGCATGAGCCATTTCCTTGAATTAAATCTCTCTATATTTATATATATACATTTCACTGGTTTCACTTGCTCCTCTAAAGAACGCAGCCTAAGACAGTGCCTGTTCGTTTCTCTCACATTACTTTCAGGATTCTCTCTTTATCTTTAGTTTTTGACCTGATTACAGTGTGTCTTGTTGTGGGTCTTTTGGGGGTTTATCCTACTTGGAGTTCATTGAGTTTCTTGAATTTGTAGGTTCATGTCCTTCATCAGATTTGGAAATTTTCTGCCATTATTTCTTTATTCTGTCCCTTTCTCTTTCATCTCCTTTTAGGATTCCCATGATGTGTATGTTAGTTTGCTTGATGTTGTCCCACAATTCCATTAAGCTGAGCTCAGCAGTGCTGAGGCTCCTTCAGCCTCCATAATTTCCACTACCTTATCTTCTAGTTCACTGATTCTTTCTTCTGACTGATCAAAACTGTTGTTAAATACTTCCATTGTGTTTCTCATTTCAATTATTCTTTCAGTTCCAATATTTGTTTGGTCTCTTTTTATAATATCTTTTTTAAATTCTCATTTTGTTCATGCATTGTTTTCTTGATTTCCTTTAGTTCTTTGAGCTCATTTAATATTGTTGTATTATAGTCTTCTATTCTTTTCATTATTTGGGCTGCACAAATATGATTCTTCTCTATCTTGTTCATTTGAATGAACTATTGTTTCCATTTTTATTGTGTCTTGTGATTCTTGCTGAAGTCGGGACATTCATATTTTATAGGGTGTTACCTTTCTCCCTTTCTCAGTTTTCCCTATGTTCGGTACTTTTGACAACACTACTTTCTGGAAGAAATTCTTAGGTGGGTAGAGCCTTCAGACCTTGTTTACTGCTCCCTACCCCTCTTCATGATAGCTCCCTCTCCCTCTCTGTTTTAAGTAGGATTCAAAAAGTACAGACTGTGTATTTTGTCTTTCAGTGTCTCCCAAACACACTAATCAATTTGTCCACTAGGGGGCATAGCTAAACAGAACAGAGAACACGGACGAATCAATCTGTTTACCAGGGATGCAGTCTTCTTTCTTTGGTTATTGTTCCCTCCCCTGCTGGGCTGCATTTCTGTGACCATATTTTAAGTCAGAAAGCCCACACAAAATGAACATCTGGGAGTGCTGCATGCTGCCCTCCGTTCTTGCTGGAGCCTCCATTCCCCACTCTGTGAGGGCCCACTTATCTCCGAGCCAGAGATTGGGACAAGCACAGGCTAGCCATGGGTCAGTAGGCTTTCCATCATGATGGTGAGGGGGCTGCAGGCACAGCTTGAACAAACTCCTAGGGAGATCTGTCTTGTTAATTTCAGAGATGGAGCTAGGGGTCTTTCCCTGTGCACAGGCAGTCAGTGTATTGGTTGGTGGAGTGGGCTCTGCTGCAGGTACCACCTCTGTAGTCTGCAGCAGCTGATAGTTCATGGCTCTGGGAGTGGGAGGGGCAAGGACAGTGGAAGAAATGGTATTCCTACCATATTAGAGTCATCATTGGCTCACTGACTCATGTGTTTCTGCACGTCCCTGGTGCTGTCCTCTGCCCACAGATTCAAAGTCCCAGTGTCAAGCACAGATTTCTAGCTGTATTTCTTGGCGTATGTGTGGGAAGTGTCAGAATCTAGACCTGTTCATGCCATTTTATGTCACCTACCATTCTATTATAAAAATCCCTTTGCAACTTGAGGCAGAAGTAACAACTTTATTATATGCTTTTTGTATGATAGTCAGATAATTTATTCCTGCAAATCAATATCTTGTGCAATAGAATACATGGTCATATTTAGTAGATTTATAAAGCTTTTGGCAATTAATAAAATGTCTTAACATTTCATTACTTTTTAAGATATATCATTGGAAGAATTTAAATTGCTAGATAATGACAATCCATTTTACAGATCTAAATCAAGGGCCAAAAATTCAAATGACATTTAAACTATGTGCTAGCATGTACTGGGTATAAAAATAATATACTGCTATAATGGTATCCACATTTCAAAAGCTGATATTTACTGGCCAAGTATTCTGTTACTGATACTGTCATACAATTCCTAATTACTTACATAGTTTTTCATCCCCTTGTATTGCTCTATTAAAGATTATATTGATTTAATTCCTATTATTTTAAAAATACATTTACTTAAAAACAAGCCACAAATAAATTTATAAAAAATTTACTGTTAGAACAAAATACTCCTACTGTCGTCATTAGATTTTGGCTACTTTAATAAGAAAATTACACCTACTCCTCACTTATCGACTATCTCATTATCTGACATTTTGCATTTATGACTATAGTAAAAAATCTACTATTAGACTATTTTGCACATTAATGATGTATGTCTTGCAGAAATGAATGCCAAGGTGCAAGGTAAGAGTAATGCTGGCTGTGATGGTTATGTGTCAACTTGGCTAAGCTATGGTTCTCAGTGGTTTGGCAATTATGTAATGATGTAATTTGGCAGTTATATAATGATGTATTCTCCATTTTGTGATCTGATGTGGTCATCCTCCATTTTCGCATAATGCTGATTTTCATATAACAATCTGGTCTTTGGAACTTAACCACATTGATAAGTGAGGAGTGGGTGTAATTTCTCCGAATCTTGTTTTAATTATTTTTCTGGTTGGTAATTATACAGTCAAATGGCTTTTTTGTTTTAAATTGTGTTTTAAATGGAAGTTTACAGTACAAGTTAGTTTCTCATACAAAACTATACACACACTGCTATGTGACCCTATTTGCACTCCCCATACTGTGAGAGCACACTACTTTTTTCCACCCTGTATTTCCCGCATCCATTCAACCAGCTCCTGTCCCCTTCTGCCTTCTCATCTTACCTCCAGACAGGAGCTGCCCATTTAGACTCATGCATCTACTTGAGCTAAGAAGCAAACTCTTCACAGGTATCATTTTATGTCTTATAGTCCCATCTAATCTTTGTCTGAAGAGTTGGCTGTGGGAATGGTTTTAGTTTTGGGCTAACAGAGAGTCCAGGAGCCATGTCTTCCAGGGTCCCTCCAGTCTCAGTCTGACCATTAAGTCTGGTCTTTTTACTAGATCAAATGGCTATTTTTGAATTTACATTTTCTTTTAGTTTTTTTTTTTTTTAAATGAGTAAGATAAGCCAAGAATGTGTAGGATTTTGTAGAGTTCATTGAGTACTAGTTTTTGAAAGCTTATCTGTAATTTTATTTGGACTTACTATTCATAAACAAAATGTATTTGAATTTTCCCAGTTCAATTAATCAGAAGGCCACACATTAAAAACAGTATTTATATTTTAACAATAAAGTATATAATATGGAAATAATACACAAATGCATATAAATTAGATTATTTAAGTAAATCAGTTAAGTTGATTAGTATTTAATTGATAAATAAATAACAGAATAAACCTGAAATAACTTCTTAGTTTGATAATCCCAAGTAGAATTACTTCCTAATTATAGGATTTAGGATATAAGAGAATACACACAATTATATATCCATTCTTGTCGTTCATTCAGAGGCATTACATGTTGACAAACCTGCATATAAAAATAGAAAGCTTTTACTTTTCTTTCATGTATTGTTAATTTTGGCTAATTTTTCAATAGGACATTTCTAGACCCTGTATAAAAATAACCCTATGCAGATAAAATTCTGTAATATTTGTTCTTAGCAGGAACTGGCAATCTACAACCTGGTGTCCAAGAGGAAAATCCACTTTAAATCAGATTCTACCCTGATTTAGTGGTTGATAATTGGTGTGTGTGAATGTGTGTAAAGATGAGCGGTGAAAAAGGGAGTAAATACCTTTCTTCCTTGTTAAGGCTAGAGCATTTTCTAACATCCTAATTGGGAAAACATAAAAGATAATCTTTCTTTATCCTGTTCTAGAATATTTTGAATTTCATGAGCAGTATGGGAAAAAAAAGGGCAAGAAGAGAAAGCTTTTTTCCTTTTCCCCCTCTGTAGACCAGATTCAGGGTCCCTGCCTTTGAATTCCTAGCTAAATTCCTGGCTCTTGACTTAGTTGGTTATCTAAAACTCAGAAGCATTTTTCTCTCTTGGGTTACCTTAGAAAATCTTAATAATGTTGTTACTGCATGCTGTCAAGTTGATTCTGATTCATAACAACCTTACATGACAGAGTAGAACTGCCCCATAGGGTTTCCTAGGCTGTAATCTTTATGGGAGCAGATTGCCAAGTCTTTTCTCCTGTGGAGTGGTTGATGGGTTCAAATCTCCAACCTTTAGGTAAGCAACTGAGTGCTTAACCATTGTGCCACCAGGGCTCCTCTTACTAATGCAGATAAAAATAATTTGAATTATCAAAATTCCTACTACTATTAACACTTTGTATTTCTATATGATGTTCAAAATGCTTTCATGTACATCATCTTATTTTTATCTTTACATTAACCTTGTAAAGTACATAAAACTAGTGATAGTATCTTAATTTTACATTTAAAGAAACTGGACCAGAGAGGTTAAGTGAATTTCCCATAGTCACTCAACCAAATCGTGACAAAACTGGATTAGAACCAAAGTCTCCTGTCTGCTAGTATAGGATGATACTAATATGAATATCATTAGAGGTACAGATAATTACCCTTAAAATAGTTTTCCACTTCATTTCATACCTACATGTTTATTCATAGCAAAATAGCAAAAATATTTTTTCAAAGATAAAAACAGAAGGCTTTAATTAGAAAATAATGCATTACCATTGTAGATTTTGGTGCCACTTCTACTGCAAATATGTTGAGTCCTCTGTTGTTTATGCAGTTTTTACTTAGCTCATTGTTGATGTGAATAATCACTTTATTTTCTGACTATAAAAAAAATTTCCATAAGTTGCTAGTCCTTACTTTAATACAGACAGATATAAACTTCAGAGTAAGTCCTGAAATTCTATTTTAATATCATGGGGTTCTCTACAAATTTGTAACACAAACAAACTGGCTCCTTCTCTCAACTTTGTAGTTTTTCTCATTAATTCTACTTCCAATCTGTTACCAATTATATAAATTTTTCCTTTTATATGTCACTTGGATTCACCTTTTAATATTTATTCCCAGGCCATTATTGTTACTAGGACCGTACTATCTCATCCCTGGCTCACTACAGCAACAGTCTTTATTTCTTTTAATCTATCTCTAGCTTTTCCAACCTCTAATCATCCTGCATACTACTCTTCAACTAACATGCCAAAAATCCCTTTAATTGTGTTATTTGTTTATTCATTCATTCTTTAAACATAAATTTATTTAGTACCAACTGTATGTCAGGCACTGATCTAAGCTCTAGGGACACTGAGATAAAAGATACAATTCCTGACCACAAGGAGCTAGCTCACAGTCTAGGGGAGACAGACAAATAAAATGACAATTACAAAATACTTTGTGAAGTCCTGTGATAGAGGTATTCTCAGGATTCTACAGAAGCACAGAAGAAGGTCATTAACTCAGAATGGGGTATCAAAGAAGACTTTATGGAAGAGGTGACACTTAAGATGACAGGACGGATAGGAAGCAAGAGAAATCAGAATGAAGCTGATAAATGGGTGAAATGCAGGAATCAAAATACTCCCCTGCTAATGAACCTGTAATTACACTCTAATGACTACAAAAAAAAAAAAAAAACAAGAAAACTAACAATAAAAACCCTGTTGCCATCATAGCTACACTATAGGACAAAGTAGAAATGCCCCCCATAGAGTTTCCAAGGAGTGCCTGGTGGATTTGAGCTGCCGACCTCTTGGTGAGCAGCTGTAGCTCTTAACCACTACACCACCAGGAATGTTAGACTACATGGATTCATTTCTCAGCTACTACTTACCTGTGTGACCTTTTGTAAGCCATTTAATCTCCCTGTGCTTCAGTTTCCTTGTCTGTAAAACAGGATAGGAGCCCTGGTGGCACAGTGGTTAGGAGCTACGGCTGCTAACCAAAAGGTTGGCAGTTCAATTCCACCAGTTGCTCCTTGGAAACCCTATGGGGCAATTCTACTCTGTCCTATAGGATCACTATGAGTCAAAATTGACTTGATGGCACACAACAACAACAGCAAACATACCTCATAGGGTTGTTGTGAGAAATAAATGGGTTAATATATATAAAGTGCCTGGCACATGGTAAGCTATAAACTGTTAGTATTATTACCACCTTTTGGTGAAGGGAAGTTTTAATTTTCCTGTAACCTTGACGGGGAGGAGAAAAGTGGAGGGTTGAGAAATGATAGGTAATAACAGAGCAGAAGGGTTGGGGTAAAGGTAGTGACTCTCTTTCACCCTTTAAATCCTAATAAATACAGAGAGCAGAAAGGGGAACATGCTGGACCTTGAGGAACTTGCGCAGCCTAGGCTTTATGATCCATTTGAAGATCACAATCCACTACTTGTGGACCCGAGCCCATTTCATCAAGTCCAAACTCCTCTATCTCATTTTCAGGATAACATATATAATCTGGATCTATGTTACTATACCTTCCTAATACTCCTACAAATAAAGCTCTCTGCTTCTGCAAAGCAGATACTCTCACTCTTTCCTCTGTATTTCATATCAACTCTTTCCCATGTCCTTTCTTATACTGTTTCCCCTACTTCTATAGGCTGTCTTTCTGCATACTTAAATCCATGTCATCCTTCCACACTACAGTCCTCTTCCTTCTCGTTACAAATCCTTCCCTAACTTCTATAGTCCAGACTAACGTCAACTATAAGAGGTAGAAACACAATAAAACTTTGGTTATACACACAAATAGTAACATGTAATTTAACATTTAATCATTCTCTGATCTCTTTCAAGAATATTAAATTTGTCTTTCCAACTAGCCCATAAACTCCCTGAAATCAGAAATCAGGTATTACACTTTCTGGTGGACCCGATTATGACTAGGAGAGTTAGTTACATAATATATAACTCAAATTGACACAACAGTCAGCTAAACCTTAAATTTCAGGCATACATGAATATAAAAGTCTCACCCAGAAGCTAAAAGAAATAAGCCAACAGTCATCCTGTGTAAGGTTTTATAAAAATTTGTAATTTCTAGAGAACTAGGTATCTCCTACTTTTTAAGTGTTTATGCATGTGTTCTCTTGACTTGTAATATTAATAGTAGCAGAGAAGATGGCCAAAGCTAGAAATAATTGACTTGATAAAAGTAGGTCCTGGACAGTGGAACATATCTAACCACATAAAATGATGGTAGTCTATAGGATTTCTGATATTGCAAAGTTGGTGTAAAAAGTTGTGCTATATTTTTTTATTTTGTTTATAATATTTCTTTAAAACACAATGTCTATTACTTGAAATAGTTATACAAATGTGAACTAACTAAAATACTTTGTATCCAGATTATACTCTAACTTCACAGATCTCCAAATATTTAATTTCCGCAAAAATTTTAAAAGAAAAACAATTATTGCAAGTCTCTAAAAATCATATGTAAAAAGTATCATGTGTAGTTTGAATTAGAAACCTGAGGAGGAGAAAGAATAATTGCCTATTATAAACATCATTAGTGAAATGGGATATTTAATTACTAGGCAAGAACAGAGTAAGAAAGAAGATGGAACATGTTGGTAAACATCAGAGAAATATGGAGAACCACTTCATAATTGATACCTTGTTTTCAATAACTGATGTTATCCAGGTGTCACATTTGTAAGTATGTACAATTATATTTTCAGAGCCATCCATTACTTTGGCATCACCTTTATTAAGGACAGATTTACAAATGGCCTTTTCAAGTTGCCCACTGCATGCCTCCATATGGACAGCTTTAATTCTTGGCTTGCATTTTTCTGCGTAGGTACTGATGACAAATGGGCATGCCTGATATGGAAGAAAAAGGAAACCTTATTTAAAGCTTTTAGTAGAATTTAAAATAATTTAATTTATTATTAATATGTTTATCATATGATTTAAGAAGATGCACTGCACCTTCTAGCTTGTCCTTCTGATTAACTTTTAGAGGAAAATTTTACTACTATGAATTAAGTAATAAGAAACAAGAAATTCTATTTCAAATTCTCGTGGAATCCAGATTTTCTGGAGTCATGAAGCCTGGATGAACTCCCCAAAACTATTGCCCTAAGATAATCTTTAAACCTTACACCAAAAATATCCTCTGAAGTCTTCTTAAAACCAAATAATAGTTTAGCTTAACTAGTAATGAATGTTTGCCTTCAGTATCATGTTCTTTTAAGAACTAAGTATATGGGATCAAATTGACAACAGCAACTTGAAAAATTAGATAGGAACCTTAGGGCACAGTGAGTTTATGTTAATGGAGGAAGAACAACTCAGAAAAGGAGGGTGAGAATGGTTACACAACTCCAAGAATATAATCAATGTCACTGAATTGTACTTGTAGAAACAGTTGAATTGGTGTATGATTTGCTATGTATATTCTCAACAACAACAACAAAATAAAATATTTTAAAAAACAATGAAATTCTGACTTTTGGTTAGAGATTAACTGATTATATTCATAGAAAATGGAAGAAAACTAGTATCTCCTTCAATAATACTGTACCATCCCTCCATTTCGGTCAAAGCTAACT
The DNA here is from genome assembly GCF_000243295.1 of Trichechus manatus latirostris. Taxonomy (NCBI): domain Eukaryota; kingdom Metazoa; phylum Chordata; class Mammalia; order Sirenia; family Trichechidae; genus Trichechus; species Trichechus manatus. Next base: position 9,946,355 of record NW_004443939.1, on the reverse strand, counting down.
AATGCCATGTTAGTTATTTAATTTCCTTTTCTAATTTTAATGCTACAGAAAGCATCAAAGTGCTCTGAAGAGCATAATTATGTTTATAACTGAAATTTAATGAGTATATATAGAGCACCAAAAAGAACTAAACGTAGGAAGATAAATTCACAATTCAAAGTTAGCATAAAAATAACCTTTAAAATCTATGATCTAAAAAGATTTTCAGCATCTGGAATAGATCTTTCTAATGCCTACCTTTTAGTCTTTACTACAGCCTACAAGACGCTGCATGCTGCAGCCTTTGCTTTTCTATCCAACCCAAGGTCCTATCTCACCATGCTCCAGCTAAACTGATCTTTTGGATCCTAGAACAAATGAAGTTCTTTCCTATGTCAGGGCCTTCATATGTAGTGTTCTCTCTTCTTGGAAGACTCTTTTCACATAGCTACCTCCTCCTCCTTCAGGTTAAAGCTTAAGTGTCACCTCTGCAGAGAGATCTGCTCTAGCCTCCCAATCTCCCTCACCACCCACTGTTCTCTACTGCAGTCACTGGTTTGTTTCCTTCCAAACACTTCTGAGATGATTTTATTTGCTTTTATTTTTTATTATTTTTTATTCATTCTCCTTCATGAAATGTAAATTCCATGAAGGCAGGAATTTTAAAAATTTTCTTCATCTTCATATCCTCAGTGCCTCTTAGAGGCCTATCACATAATAGGCATTCAACAAGTATTTGTTGAATAAATGAATGAATTCACACACACTGATGGTCATCTTTTTATTTGAGGGACAAAAGGTAAAAATTTTCAGTTAATTTAGCAGAACATCAACAGATTTTTTTTTTTTAAAGTTAAAATATTTTAATGACTCCAACCTTCCACAATAATAAAGTCATCTTTTTCAGAGAGAGAGTAAAATGAAAAATCATTGGACTAGAAAGCAGAAGATCTGGGTTTGTTAATTGCATTTTGCCATTTACTGGCTATGTGACCCAGGGGAAGCCACTTAACCTCTATGAAGCTTAGTTTCTTCATTGAGAAGGTGGATATAAATAGTATATATCCTGTCAAGGGCTGTTGGAAATATCTAATACAGTGATGTGTGTGAAAATATTTTACAATGTAGAACTCTAAAAAAAATGATTATTTGTAATAATTATAATGATTGTGGCAATTTTAAAGGTTTATCTTTTTAGTACTGAATAGATATGTTAATATTTTGCCAGTTTTCAGGTTATCAGTTTTATTCAACCAAAGAGTATCAATATTTAAGGATTCACTGAAAGGAAAACATCTTAATAGGTCCTTGTTAAAGACATGTTCTCTAAAAATTAAAAAATAAAACCTTATCTACTCTAAGAAAGTTACACTTTAAGTTTTATTATTTTTTCTGTTCATGGGCTTGAGTTTTATTTACTTATTCTCTTTAGCCTACTAAATTAATATAGGAAGCATACAAAAACCAAGAAAACTATTAACTGTAAATTATTAATTATAAAAGTATTAATAATACATAAGTAATAAGTAAGAATGGGGGAGAAAAGCATAATAAAACCTGGATTGTGGGATACTACTTAAATTTAGACAAAATTTGGCTGTTATTTGTTAGTCAAGACAAAAGCATGTTATATAGCTCTCTAAAAAATCTTAAAAAATAAATTTTTCCCACTTCTGAATTCTAAAGGAATTTATACCATGAAACTCTCTTTAAAAAAGAAAGCATAAAGAAAAAAAAGAAAATTTAAACATGTTTCACTTATCATCATTCAATAAAAAACCAAAAATATTACTCCAAGGTGGTATAAGGACAATGCCCTTGATAACAAGAGCAATAAACAAGTTATGTTGCTCTTTGACAGAGGATCTGCCTTTATATATTGATAGACAGAATGTATAATGTACAGCTCTAAAATCTAAATCAGAGAATTTAATTAGAAAAAATAAAATAAAAATTGTTGTGCCAGACTGTGGAGGGAAAAAATAATAAAAGACAAATAGAGAGTGTATAATTGAGAGTGTAAAGTAAATTGTAGGAAGAATAAAATAAAATGAACTTTATTTGGCCTTGGTTTACTAAAACCACTCAAATAATGAGATCTCCAACAATTCTAAATCCTTTCCTAAGTCCTAACCTGCAACTAATACTTTGGTTATTCTTTGTGATGCAATTCCCGCCAATTTAATAGGTAGGATCTACTTCTACACAAGATTTACTACAGTTATTACATGTGATCAAATTACAGCTCATCTAGACATTAGATTCTTCTTGTCGTTAGTTGCCATCGACTTGATTCCAACTCATCGGGTGACCCCATGTGTGTAGAGCAGAACTGCTCCATGGGGTTTTCAAGGCTGTGTGACCTTTCAGAAGCAGATCGCCAGGCCTGTCTTCTTAGGTGCCTCTGGGTGGGTTCAAACCACCAAACTTTTGTCTAGTAGTCGAGTGCTTAACTGTTTGTGCCACCCAGGGACTCTACACAGTAGATTACTTACCTTATATATGATTCACGAAATTACCAAAGAAATAGCTATGCTTCCGGAATTTCTATGGGCAAGACTCTATAGGTAACAAACCAAACCTGTTACCGTCGAGTCGATTTCGACCCATAGTGACACTAGAGGATGGAGTAGAACTGCCCCATAGGGTTTCCAAGGAATGGCTGGTGGATTTGAACTGCTGACCTTTTGGTTAGCGGCCGTATCACTTAACCACTGCACCACCAGGGCTCCAAAAGACTCTACAGACGTATTCAAATCAATTAGAACAGAGCTCATAAGTTTCCAAATTGATCCTTCTTAGATTATCACAAACCTTTCTTTTTTTTACAAACATGAAAATGTTTGGCCATGCTCTAGGTGTATTAACTCAACAACATGGCTGACATCAAAGAACCATTGCCTATTAAATCCTATCCCTTAATTTATTAGCCAAAAGTTACTCCTTACCTCAGAGCAATAACAAGCATCAAGTAAATCAGTTCAAAACATCTTCAGATCTTATATGAATCCTTTAAATCAAATGTTACTATGTGTATAACTTCTTATCTCTAATGAAAACCACTCAACATTTTTATACTAGTTGATTAACTAATTATGAATTGTTACTTTCTCCTTCATGTTTGTATTACCATCTGATGGGATAACGTTCTGAATCCCAAAACTCTATAACTCTTACTGAATAAGGAGAATTTCCTCAGGTGATTCTGTAAATCAAGAAATGTCCACACCCAAAACAGAATTTTTGGATGTTCCAATACCAAATCTTGATTTAATATTGTTTGTTGATGAGTCTTACATTAAAAAAAATTAAAACGACAATATCAAGCTTGATATACAATAAGTAGCCCAATCTCTTTTGTAAAATTTAATTCCTTATCAGAAGCCAAATAGATCAAACGACTCAACTGTAGCCCTCTCTCGTTTCTAAAATAAAAGTAAAATATATAAACTAATAGCTAGTGTGCTTTTAGAACAATTGACCTTTTTTAAAAGCTATAGAAAACAAAGTTCTTTTTTTTTAAAAAGGTACCTTTTAGAAATGAACAACAGATGCATTAATTATTTGATTCCTAAAATAACTGCTATTATAAAGGTAGAGACTCAAAGTAAAAGGGATACTAAAAGAAGCTAATGTACTAACCTATAAATATTGTAGAAATACTATAGAAGTATTATAGAAACATTTTAGAAATACTATAGGAATACTTCAACAAATCGTTATGCTAAACAGACTACTCTGACTAAAAGCCAAAAAAACCCAAACCCACTGCCATCGAGTCGATTCCGACTCATAGTGATCCTACGGGACAGAGTAGAACTGCCCCATAGTGTTTCCAAGGAGTGGCTGGTAGATTCCAACTGCTGACCTTTTGGTTAGCAGCCAAGCTCTTAACCACTGTGCTACCAAGGCTCCACTCTGACTAAACTCCTTATATAAGGATCTTATATAAAATAACAAGAAATAAAATCCACGGAGGGTTGCAAGGATTCTATCGTAGCTGCACAAAATGTAGCCTGCCAAATTCTGATTAAAAAAAAAAGAAACCCAAAACACTGGGAATGGTTGAGTTGTAAGAACCATGAGGATAAGATCAGGCAAAACTGGTACAGCCACCTGGACACTAGATAAATATCCTCCATGAAACAACTCATTCCAATAGGGACAAATTGGCTACATTATTAAAAACTGAGGAAAAGCTTTTCTAGGATAACAAAGGATATAGCCAGGATATAGCTTTATCTATCACTAAATTAACCTGAAAAATTGTAAAGGTGGAACATGGACTGAGACCATGCTCTAAAAGATCCTATGAGCATTTCCAAATTTATCTTATATAGCTGCCTTTCTTACAGTTTATGAATGCAGTAATTATAAATAATACATTTATTTTCAGGATGGGTTAAAACATTTTCCTATTGAAAAGCCACAACCATCATGATGGTCTCGACATTACAACTTACTGATACAGTGATGGGGCACATTTAACTGGAACAATTACTATTCATGAATTTGGATTATGTAAGGCTTTGTTCCTTACTAAAAAACATTTTTGTCTTATCACTCCCAAACCTCTAGAAAAATGAAAAGGGCCTTGACAGAGTTGGAAAGTTATACCCTTTAGAAATCCAGAGAACCTCCAGAAGCAGACAGTCCTCAGAGGCTGACTGCTAATCCAAGAACCCTGAAACAAGTGCATGACCATAAGAAGTAGAAAGCTTCTACTCAAGACCACTGGACAGAATTCTTCTATATGTTACCTTCTTCTTTGCATGATCTTTTTATTCACAGTTTTCTTCTTTACTGACTTGGTCTATCATGTTCCCCTTATTAGTAATTATGACTTGCCTAAGTTTAGGCTTTAAGGAAAATGTCCTTGCACTACACGAATGCAAAATGCAACACTTGCTATTTGTCACAACACCCAGAGACAATACACCTACAGTTCCTCTAAGCATGATTACATCCCTTGTGCAGCTCCTATGTGAAAGTAAGACTCTTTAATGCCAACTCAGAAAGAAGATTAATTATTCTGCAAAGCTATTAGTTAGACCATTCCAAGAGTATGACTCCTCAACACCCTTAACGGGTTATATGCCCTTACATACAATCCAAAACACTAACAACCTTTCTGGAAAAACGCTCCTGAAGATAGTGAAGCCATCCATCGGTGTTCTACTCCAGGTGGTCATCACAAAAATGTTCCCTCATGTTGGCTAACATAGCAAATAATATAGCCTAAGCCCTGGTGGCACAACAAACCAGTTTAAATTCTTTAATGCAAGCAGTTATGGATAACAAAAAAGCCTTTGATTTTCTTTTGGCCAACGAGAAGGGACTCTGCACCAATGCTAATACTTGTTAATTTGTACTTGGATTAACACTACAAGTAAAACAATCTACAGCTATCTAAAAGACCTAACTACAAAAAGCTGGTTTTCTTGGTCACGCCTGTAAAAGCTTGGGTCATGATTCTACAGTGCCCTCCAGCTCCTTTTTTATGATACTTCTAGTTATACTTCTCTGTCTTAGAGCTTTTTGACATCTGTTGTTCAGAGTCTTAAAATGCTTCTGAATGGTCACTGTCCCAATAGATGATTCAACATAATTCAAAGACAAAAACAGGATAAAATCATGCTGATCAATGCCAAAATTGAAAATCAGATCTCGGAAGAAACCACTTCTTCAAAGAGATCAACAACAATGGTAGAGTAAATCTTTGATAGTTTCTCCTATAGCTTTAGCTGAGTGAAAACCAAAAGGGGAGATTAAGGATAAAAAAGTTCTCACAAATTTAGGAAAAGACTGATTATTCTGTTGTCACGGTAATAAGTAGCTGCCAGAACTGGTTCTAAACCTGTTCAATCAATCAGCAACAACTCACCTCAATAAACACACTTTCGAAAGCCATGCAGTGTCAGTGCCTCACCTCTGAAAATCATGCAATCAGGGACGGGCTCAATTCAATAAATATACCTCTGAGTACCAAACAATCAACAGTTTTACCCAAGTAACTACGCTTCCCCATGTGCTGTCAACCCATTTACGCCTCTAAAAATCAGCTAATCCCTAAACTCCACGGTTCCCCCAAACCCCATATAAGATAAGCATTATGCTCTCCATGAAGAGACTGTGCCTGACCAGCATAACTCCCCCTTACTATAGTAAGCAACATATTAACCTTTGTCATTTTATTTATTAGTGGTAGTCTCATCATCCTGATACTTTTCACTGTATACATATTTTTACCTTTGAATTTTAACTGATGTGAATATATTACCTATTCGATAAGCAAACGAATAAAATTTAAATTAAATAAAAGAGTTTGATCTCAGAAACCCTTCCAGCCTATGTCTTCAAAGGTCAATGACATCAATAAATGCTATAAAAAGTCTTAATTGCTCTTAACTAATTTCTCTATTAACTGAAAGCATGCGTAACAGAATAAATATCGTTCATAGATCAGATCACAATGGTTAAAATGTAGGAATTCACTGAATGTTAGGTTAAAGTCAGATGTAAAAAGTTACTGTAACTATTCACCTTTTACTAAAAATGACAAAAAATTACAGAAAACTTCCCAGAAAATAGGTTTATGAGGGATTTTGAATGACACCAAAACGAGGAGTTAAACCAAAGTCTCAGGACATCCAAAATTTGTCAATGCTAATGCTACCCTCATAAACTGATTAGTTTACGGAAAAGGCCAGATACTATTTTTAAGACTATAAATATACTTATTGTTATCTAAGTGTGGCCTGAAACTGAAACTCTTAAATTCTATATTTTAACCCTGACACAGAATAATAGAATTTAACAGACAAGGCCTAATTTTTGTTACCCTTCTAGTTTATTGCAAGTCTTGTTCAACTTCTATGCCTATCTCATTAATAATATTAATGATAGCTAACACATACGTAATGCTTTCTATCAGCCAGTTCCAAGTGTTTTATAAATATTAACCCAAGAAGTATCCTTTAAAAAAAATTAGAATTCCAAGTTCTCACATAGACTTACTGCCCTTATTCTAAGAGAGCCCTATTCTGTTAGGACAAAGAGTTTCCCTATAGAAATGAAATTTTAGCAACTCAAATAGCCATCTCCAATTAAACAGTATAATATTTTAAATTACCTTTTTTTCCCTATATGTCATATGCTCAAACTCCTTTGTCCGTGAATTATTTAAATGTTGGCAGTAACTAAATTTCTAGTAAGAAAAGGAACTTACATAAAGTAGTAGAAATATGCTGCTGTATTGAGGATTCATTCATTTACTGAAGTTCAAGGATTTGATTGCCCAATTCAAAACTATGCATCAGGAAAATATTTATGGGGTAAAATATTATGTAAATTAAACTCAATGGCAAAATTTTAAGATTGTTTTACCTCTGTCAACTCTAGAGCTTTATTGTAGCCCATCGAGTGTAGAGTTACCCACAGATCACTAGGATCTCCTTCTCGATCATTGGCTTCCATTAGATTTAGATCCATAAATCCCTGTCTTGTTAGTTCATTCTTCTTTGTATCAAAATTCTCTGTTAAAACAACCAAAATTTTCTTTCTTAAACAATTAAAACACTTAATAAAATTCTTATTATATATTATTATTTATAAATATTAATCTGAATTGTCTAAAAGCAGAATAAGAACAGCTTAAACCATGCTTAAGGGATATTCTTCTAATTTCCCTAAACTCAGCACAGGCACTGTCACAGTACATGATTTAGTTTTTCAACAAATTCTGAAGTTATAAATAGTGCAAATATATTCCAAAATTAGAGGAAATTGCAGTTTTTCTGGGCAAATTCCAGCCTACCTGCTCATTTAGAGTAGATACTAATATATATTTCAAAACATTAAAATGTTTCATATATATATGCCACTTAAACCCAGCAGAACCTGATTGAATTTGATGTAAGCCTCAAGCTACTGGTGTTTTAGAAAGGGAGATGAGGATGGTGCCTTATTCTACCAATTGTAATCAAATTGTCCCCTGGTCCCTGAAAGACTGTTAGATAATTGCGAACACTCTGGAGTCCATGAATTAACTTACATTTTCCTAGGCAAGTCTAAGTATGCCCATGTTAACAATATTTGTGAAGAAAACTAAATCTGCCTAGAAATATCTAGCTATGTCTAATTCCTAAATTTGTCTATCCATAGATAATAAACAGCTATTTATTATGGACTGTATTCTTTTAACTGTCCTACAACAAGAAAAATTTTATTTTCCAGCTCCCATCTGTAACATATCCAAGGGAAATGGATACTCTTACTTGAAATAACATCTCTTTTGTAAGCTTTATTGTGAGAAAAGCAGTGAAGACATATAACTGTTTAAAACTGGCTGAGTGATTAATAGTTTAAAATGTTTGGAAAGTGACTCATAACTTTTACAGGGAAAAAAATTATTTGTAGATTAAATTCAATCATAGAGAGAAGCGGTAGCTACTAAAATGGAAATTGGAGCTACTATGCAGTAAAACAAGGAGCCCTGGTACCACAGTGGTTTAAGCTCTTGACTGCTAACAAAAAGGTTGGTGGTTTAAACTCACCAGCTGCTCCACCAGCAGAAAGATGTGGCAGCCTACTTCCATAAAAACTACAGCCTTAGAAACCCTATAGGGCAGTTTTACTCTGTCCTATAGGGTCGCTATGAGTTGGAATCGACTAGAACAGCAACAGGTTTGGTTTTTTGGTTTTACAGGGTTGCTATGAGTCAGAATCGACTCCATTGTAGTGGGTATGTAGTAAAAGAAGATTTAAAAATATTTGATAAAATACAAACAAAATACTATTTTAAAGAAAAACCTATTTAGATACTGTAGTATAGGGACTCACAATAACTAATCTACTTTTAAATTAGTAATCTTCATTAATTTTTTAAAAGTTTATTAAAATTATCTTACAGATAAATAATACTGGGAAAGGAAGAGTAAAATTAGTATTACATATGACAACAAAGATAAACATTTCAGAACCTAAAAAGCCCCTGTTTTTTTAGCAGTATTATTAACATTGGTGACAGAGACATTTCCCCTAAATCATTTTTTAAGTCAATCATTCTTGGAATTTTTTGACAGCACAGAGGTTAAAGTTCTGGTGTGAAATCCAGTTGTGTAACTTTCTTGTTGTGTAACATTGGTCAAGTTACTTAACTTTTTGATTCTACAAGAATAACAGTACTTACCTCATAGCATCTGATATATGGTAAGCTCTCAAAAAATGTTAACTATTGATTCTGATAATCTAATTACTTTATTAAACTATAATTTTACTTATCAACAACTTTACTGTAACAAAATCCTAATTATGATTCACTCTTATGGACTGTGCTCTAGTGCCAACAAATAGAGAATTAAAAGATTATATCATCAAAGTTATAAGATTATTACATCTTCCTATAAATAATACTTTTATGTGTATTACCAATCTTATTAATCAAATTTTAATATTATTAATCAACATTTCCTGTCATTGATTATACTATTTAAACTTTCAGTTAAAAATAGGTATATTTAGAAAAAAAACTTTACATTATAATATTATTTTTCTCCCCTACTTACTGTTTAGATAAACAGATTCACCAGAGCCCCACCTGGCTTAATGATGTTGTCATGTTTAAACTGTTTTAAGAACCAGAGGAGTAGGATACACTACTATCCAGGTGATGGCATACTGAAGATGAGTTCATCTCTCTCCTGCCTGTAATCTGGCCTCCTCATACTTCTTATTCTGTGACCTATGATTGCCTATGGCTTTCTGGATTCTCCCTTTGACTTTCCAGTCTTTGGATTAAATAAATACAAGCTTCACCCTCTTCCCAGACTCCGCCTCAGTGACAATTGTGTTTGTCTCATTCTCAGTGTTACTCTGCCCGTCTTGGTATTTTTGGCTTCCACACCTCAGTGGGCAAACTTTCTTAATTCAACTCAAATACAACAAGCATTAAAGAATTCTAAACATGCATAAACAACTTCTTGGAAATCTACTCTTGACTACAACTTTAGCTACTTAGCTCTTTGCTACCCTCCCCTGGCCAGTTTGTGGCTCTTGACCACTACTGTCCCAGTGGTATCAAGAGCTAGGGTGATTTTTTTTTTACCTTCTAAGCCCCAAAAAACATAGGCCAAAAGTTGAAATTACATTTAAGTAATTCATTTTTCTTTTAACTTGAGTGCTACGTACATCGATTGTCAGCTAAAGGATAATTAAAAGTTAAGTCTTCATGGTCTACAAACAATGATACCTGTTGCTGTCAAGTCAATTCCGACTCATAGTGACCCTATAGGACAAAGTAGAACTGCCCCATAGAGTTTCCAAGGAGTGCCTGGTGGATTCAAACTGCCGACCTTTTGGTTAGCAGCTGTAGCACTTAACTGGTAGGCCACCAGGGTTTCCAAACAATGATACTATGTTTTAATCTGTCCTAAATGATACAATATTCCATGGAGGAAAAGTCTGACATCTTATTTCTTAGGGAGAAAAAAGTGCTATATACTGACTTTATTACATATCCATTAAGACGAAGAAAAGTGCTTACCTCTGCAGACAGTCCAAGCATCTTCATCACATTTCTCACCACTTGTTCTCAATTCAAAAAAATTATATTCTTCAATGCTAAGAAGACCATTTCCATCTAAATCAATAACTTCAAATATATCTGATAGAGTTGACCTAAAATTTTAAAATGAAAATTATTTCTTATCTCTAAGGCAACTAGACTGAATAAAGTCTCTATGAGGATAATATCGAAAAGGAAGTTATATCAAAGACATTAGACAACTTTGTGAACTATAAAATTAATGAATCCAAATGCATGTTCACTCAGTCTACTATTCTATGAGATAAAGCCTCTTCGAAAACATCCATAGTTATATCAACACATAGTAGGAAACTAGTGAATACTAGGTTCCCTTCTTTTTTACTTTCTCTAATCTACTTTCTTCTTCCTCTCTACCTGTAGACAAATCTTATTGTCTATATCTGGAAGAACTACCTAAGTTTTTGGATTTCATATTTGACAGTTATCTAAGTCAACAGTGCAACTAACAGGGTCTATTTCTAGGGTAGTGTCTAGTGAGGGAGAAGTTGGTAGATATGTAACTAAAGTTGACTTGCCAGATGTGTGGAACCTAGAAATGAAGGACAACCCCAGGCCTGTGAATGGAACGCCACTTTTAGATGCCTAATGAATGAGTTGAGTTGTTGAGTTAGAATCAGGGGGTAGGTGTGGAGGTTGGCCAAAGGAAAGAGAGGGGAGACAGGCTCCTGATATATATCCAGTCTAGATGTTATGGTTCTAAAAACTTACCTAAATTCCTTTGTAAGAAATAATTCCCCCATTTCATCTCTATATACAAGTTGGGCTTCTTCTATTACTGGCTTTATTTCTTTCTTCAGCTTACAGCCAGTAGTGGAAGGAATTAACCAGTACATTCCAGGTTCTAGTTCACCAGTCCACCCAAACACCTTTTCTCAAAAGAATTCAAAACAAAACAAATCAAACAAATAAAAACAAAAAAAAAACCATGAGTGTTAGTGACTCTTAATGTTTCTTTTGAAAGGGACACATTAGAAACAAATTTTTTAATCAAAATTGACCAATTCTATTATAGTTCAAATGAAATATAGACATTATTGAACAATATAATTAATATCACATGCTAGCAAAAATCTCCTGAAGATAATTCAAAAACAACTGCAGCCATACAGCAACAGGGAGAGGCCAGAAGTTCAAGCTGGATTCAGAAGAAGTCCTGGAACAAAGGATATCATTGCTGCTGTAGATGGATATTGGCTGAAAGAGAATACTAGAAAGACGTTTACTTGTGTTTTATCAACTATCCAAAGGCATCTGACTGTGTGCATCATAACAAGTTATGAATAACATTACAAAGAATGGGAATTCCAGAACACTTCACTGTATTCATGGGGGACCTATACATGGATCAAGAGGCAGTTGTTCGAACAGAATAAGGGGATACTGCATGGTTCAAAACTGGAAAAGGTGTGTGGCAGGGTTGTATCCATTCACATTATTTATTTAATCTGTAGGCTGAACAAATAATCTGAGAAGCTGGACTATATGAAGATGATTGTGACATCAGGATTGGAGGAAGATTCATTAACAACCTGCAATAAGCAAATGATGCAACCTTGCTTGCCGAAAACGAAGACGACTTGAAGCACTTACTGATGGTCAAAGACTATAGCTTTCAATGCTGCTAATTACTTCCATGAACAACTGCCTCCTTTACCATGAAACCAGATGAACTAAATGGTGCCTGGCTACTATTACTGAATGTTTTGATCAAAGAGTCTATAGAAGAATCTTGATCAAAAGGAGGCAAAATGTGGAAGAGAATTTCAAAAGCTCATAAAGTCCAGACTTCCTGGAGCCACTGAAGCTGGATGACCCCCTGAAACTACTGACCTGAGATAATCCTTTAACCTTAAACCAAAACTATCCCTCTGAGGTCATCTTTAAACCAAACAATAGTTTAGCTTAACTTGTAAAGAATTTCTGCCTTGAGCACTAGGCTCTTTTAAAGACTATCTATGTTGTATATGGGAGTGAATTGACAATAGCAACTCAAAAGATTAGATAGGAAACTTAGGGGCAATGAGTTTATGTTAAGGGGAAGGAACAATTTACTAAAGGAGGGTGAGAATGGTTGTACAACCTGAAGAATGTAATCAATATCACTGAAGTGTACGTGTAGAAACTGTTGAACTGGTGTATGTTCTGCTGTGTATATTCTCAGTGACAACAACAACAAATTAAAAAAAAAAACTACGGCCTTCAGTATGGATTATGACTGAATGTGAAGAAAACACAAATCCTCACAACTAGACTGATAAACAACATCATGATAAATGGAGATAAAATTGAAGTTGTTAAGAATTTCATTCTACTTGAATCAACAATGTCCATGGAAGCAGCAGTCAAGAAACCGAATGACATATTGCATTGGCCAAATCTGCTGCAGAAGACCTCTTTAAAGTTTTCAAAAGCAAAGATGCCACTGTAATGACTAAGGTGGTCTTTTCAATTGCCTTATGTACGTGGGAAAGTTGGATAAGGAAAAACAAGACAGAAGAAGATCTGATGTGTTTGAACTGTGGTGTTTGTGAAGAATATTAAATATACCAAGGACTGCCAAAAGAATGAACAAATTACTCATAGCAGAAATTTGAAGCAAGGATGGTAAGACTTCAACTTGCTAACTTTGTACATGTTGTCAGGAAAGACCAATTGCTAGAAAAGGACATCATGTTTGATAAAGTAGAGGCCCAAAGAAAATGAGAGAAATCCTTAATGAGACGGATATTGACACAGTAGTGTCAATGGACCCAAATGTACCAATGATCATGAAGGTAGCCCAAGACTAGGCAATATTTCATTGTTATACATTAGGTCACCATGAGTTGGAGCTGACTTGATGGCAACTACCAACAATGTTATAGTTTTATTGATCTTTTACAGGTCTCAAATTCTTCTTGTTAATAACAACCCCAGAACAGGACTATTAGATGTAGTTCTTTATATATTTTAAAAACAAATACCTAAAATAATAATGGGTAAGAAACTATATATATTCTAAATCTTTCCCCAAAATTTTCAAAAATCTTTGTAATGCAAATATCTTTACCAGGAAAAAAAAGAGAAAAATCTTACGGTGATTTTTCTTTTTTTTTGTTTATCCCAGAATATTCTTTTTTTGTTTCTTCTTCACTGCACTTCAGGCAAAGGCCCACAGAACAAACAGTCCCCCACGAAACAGAAGCACACACGCTATTCCACGACACTGGTTAACAACCCCACAACATATCAACCCTCCAACCCTTCAATCCCCCTTCCTTCTTGGTGAAAATACACACAGCCAAAGACACACCACCTCAAAAACCTCCACATGCACAGCTCAGTGACACCGACCACGCTCCTCGAACTGCGCTGCCACTCCCACCCAAGACGAAGGCCCACAGAACAAAACAGCCTCCCATCCAACAGCTACCACAAATGCTGCCCCACGACAACGGTCAACAATCCCACAACACATCAACAACATCCTCAC
>NW_004443939.1:9904095-9932198 GCF_000243295.1 Trichechus manatus latirostris | reverse complement strand
TCCCCGTCCCCCTCTGCCGCCCGGCCCCCGTCACCGGACCCCTGCACCCCGCCAATCCCAACCGGTTCCACCGGGCTGTCCACCCCCAGGCCGAACAGTGAACCCCGGAGGCAACCCCACCACCGAGCCAAAAGGGCGCCCGGGGGCCACACTCTCGGGGCCTCCCCAGCCTCCCCCAGGCCAGCAAACCTGGTCCCCTTCCTGTGAGCCAGAACCATGCTCCACATCCCCCTCCAGCTCCGCCCAGAACCCCCTGCCGCGATCCCGGTCAGAGCAGCCAGCGGTGGCAGCCAGGCACCATCCAGCCGCACGGGACTCAGTCCGGTGGAGGCCCCGGCAGCCGCGGACAACCAGTCCCTAGGACCAACCCTGTCCCTGCATCCTGCTCTCTTCACCCTCCCCCGCTCCCGAAGGGATGAGACCAGCGGAGCACCCCAAGGGTGATTTTTTTTTTTAATGAAAACACTGAGCTCCTTTTTAAAAGAGTACTAATTTTCTAGACTACAATTCTCTAATTTCATTCAAATAGTAATATATAATTTTTAAATCAGATTTCAATGATACAAACTATTTTTAAAGAGTTCACTATTTGCATGTAATAACTATTTTTAAGAGCCCAATTATATGGACACAAGCACTGGAATTTCACTGTTATGTATGATAATACAGACTATAAAACAAGATGGCAGAATCCCAGATAAACCTGCCTTACACAAAACACTGTTTTCTATCAAATGTTGGATATTTATAATGAGTACCAGGACATTTGTACAGGAAAACATTTTATTCTTTTGTTCTTAAAAAAAAAAGCAAAGTGGTATCTCTCTCTGGAACTCCTAAGAGCTTTCCAGAGCCCAAAGGTTTCCTGTAAAAGCTAGGGGTTGTCTCTGCCAAATATATTAAATCAAAGCATTTTCTAGCAGTGTATAATAGGCATGCAAACAGCAATTTGCTTTTCAGCACAGAAAAGTCCTAGGGAATCTTGTGTCCAAAAATTCCTTTCAAAATCCAGGTACATTTAGGTCATCCTAGGGGCTTATGCACAAAATAAAGTTGCTCCTCTGAATTCTAGGTTTAGCCCTATTTCTATCCTGACACGTCAGAGAAATCAAAGTCATCCTAAAGTGACCATGTTTATTTTGATACAAGAAGTAATCCAATATAACTGAGGGTCATTTCAAAGACTAAAGGTTGACCAAATCTGCTTTCTGGAAACCCTATCTTTTAGATTGGCCAGATGAAGACTGATATCCAAGAATGAAAAATCAAATCTCATGCTTCCTAATATATGTTACTCCATCAACCTCTCTTACCTCCACATCTAACCTTGAATTTGCCACTGTGGATGGCAAATGGAAAGTCTTTCATGAGCACAAAACTCTTAAAGAAAGTAACTGTAAAACTAAAAATAAAAAATCCTTTGTAAATATGACATATTACAGATAAACAGAAGCCTATATACAGGCTTACTACAGACTAACATTTTTACACATGCAATCTTATAAGTCATTTTACTCAAAACAAAATGGGAAAAGCAACTGTTTTCGACAATGCTTTATCTTGAACTTAACTTTGTAGTCAGTTCTGAAAAGGAGTTTAGTCAAAACATTAACTTCTGTCATTTTATTTGTTTCTTGCCTATAACTATCCTTGTCTGTTAGGAAGCCTACAATAAAGACTTTTATATACATTCCATCAGGGAAATGTTTGTCTGTCATTGGGCCTATATAAAGATTAAATACGATATTGCAATAAACCCTTGAATAGTATTATTCCTGTTGTTGTATAGCAGATGTATTTTGTAGTCCTCATAAAATAAATAGCCACGTTTATGTATCTGCCTCACATATCTGGCCTCTGAGTAAATATATAATTAGAAAAGATCAGAACAAACCCATAGGCAACATATAAAATCATTTAAAAGCATTTCTTCATGTCAAACTATTTTAAACCAAAATATCAGTCAAGCCTGAGGACAGTAATCTTGAAGTTTTTCTTTTTGCAGTAGTTGTATAACTAAGACAAACATCTGAAACAACTTTTCCAAAGTCTTGAATTGCTTATATGTAGAGGGAAAAATCCACTGGCATGAGTCATTTTTATTAAATATAACAACAAAACAATGTTCACGTGTGAAGCATCAGGGCATTTAGAGAAAAGAAAAGCGAAGTACTAAGAAGTTATAAGTGATTTGCCCAATGTCACACACTTATAAGTTATGAAGGCAAGACTGTTCATCAGTCCTCAATGCTTAACCAATCTCAGCAAGCAAGAAAAAAACGCGGTACCATGAAGACGATTCCCTGTAGCACAAAGCAGAACTGCCCCAAAGGGTTTCCAAGGCTGTAATCTCTGTGGAAGCAGAATGCCACATCTTTCTTCTGTGGGGCAGCTGGTGGGTTTGAATTGCCGACCCTTCGGTTGGCAGCTGAGTGCTTAACCACTATGCCACCAGGGCTCCTTAAGCAAGAAAAAGTCCCTCACAATTAATAAAACATAATATGTATAGTGTTTAGGTACTGTATATACCTTAATTGGAATGGAGGACACAAAAGTTTAAAAAACAAAAGAAAATAAATACAGAAAAAATATTACTTTCTCCAAACCTTAGTTCATATTATATTTTCAAATGAAATATTAGAAGATAAATGTGTATACTTCTCTATTTCGCAGTTCAGTAAAACACACGAGCTGTAGATTTGCTTGACTCTCATTCTCCTTAAGAATATACAAGGCAGTATCAACGGATAACCAAGGGGATGGTTTTCCTATAAAACAAAAAAACCCAAACACCTTAAAATAAGCAATCATAACTTACTCTTTCCTATCTAAGAAAGAAGCTAATGGTTTCTTTCCCCCTTGGATATGTTTTAGAAATACACATTCAATTTTTATATGTAACCATCACAGCATCTGCAGTAAGGGATATACCTATATACAATGACCTTCTGAGAGACATTCTCTACATACTCACTTTCTAAAAATCATAACTTTTCTTGAACCTATCCAATCGCTGAGGCCACAAGGCAACCAAGTAGTCTGAAATCCAAGGAAAGACAAACTCTTCCAAGGAGAGATGGGATGGGAGCACAGGCTTAGCTGCGGTGGAACACAGGAGGAAGAGATGTCAGGCACTATCTATGTGCTGACAACTGCAAAACTTGTATCTTCAGCTAGGACCTTTCCTCTGAACATTAGACCTGAATCTCCAAATGACTATTTGACATTTCCACTTGGATTTCTATGTCCAAAACTGGATTCCTCACCAGCCCCTGAAAATAAACGAACGAACAAAAACAACCAAATGCCCACCTATACTCTTCTCCATCTCAGTTAATGGTAACTGAATCCTTCCAGTTGCACAGGTCAAAAATCTTAACAATCATCTTTAACGCTTTTCTTCTCTCATATATATAACCGATCCTCATTGGGAACCTCCACTTTTTGTCTATTACCTACACCCTGGTCAAAGCATCATCAGTCCTTTCCTGGAATTCTGAAATAGCATCCAAGCTGGACTCCCTGCTTTTAGCCCTGTACCCTTCAGTCTATTTTTAACACAGCCACGTGACTGCTCTTGTTAAAATGTAAGTCAGATTATGTCCTGCATGTACTCAAAATCCTCTAAGGAAGTAGAGAGTTAGAGGAGGGTTGCTCCTAACCTATCAACAAGAAAAAGTGGATAAACTAAAAAATCGTAACTTTCCTAGCATCCATCAGATAGTTTAGGTCACAGGGAAAGTAAGTAGTCTGAAATCCAAGGGGACAGATCCTTTCAATGAGAGAAGGGATGTGAGCATGGCTTAACTGTGATGAAGCATGGGAGGAAGAGACGTCAGGTACAAGTGGAAGAAGAGAGAGGGCAGAAGAAATATTGGAAGAAATAATGACAGAGAGTTTTCTAAAAATAATGAAAGATACCAAGCCACAAATTCAAGAAGGTTCAGAGAACCCAAGCAGAATAAAAAAACCAACAAATACCAACAACAACAAAACATAAACAAAAAAACACCTAGACACATATTCAAACTGCTGCAAATTCAAAGATAAAGAAAAAGTCTTGACAGTTACCATAAGAAAAAAACTCCTAAGGCTTCCTCATTTCTCTGAGTAAAAGCTCAAGTCCTCATTATGGCAAAAAAAATCTCTACCTGATTTTGACCCCTGTTGCTCCCTGTCTTCATCTTTACTACCCTTCCCTTACTGACTTCACTCTAGCTACTCCAGCCTCTTCGGTGTTCTTCTAACACCAGGCATACTCTCAACTCAGAGCCTCTGCACAGAGTATTCCCACTACCTGGAATGCTCCGCCACTTTCTCCATTCTTTGTCCATCTCTTCTGTCACCACTACATCCACAAAGCTTACACCCTTGCCTTCAATGGAAGACTAAAAACTGGCCACATTTCCGTCCCTGTATCCACAGCCCTCTGCCATATGACTTTGCAGTTCCTTCCATCAAGAGGTCAAGTCTATTTCCCCACCCCATCAGTCTGGGCTTGCCTTGTGACTTGCTATGAACAACAGAAGGTAACAGAAATGACACTGTGCCAGTTTTGAGCCCAGACCTCAGGAGGTTCTATTGTGCATTCGTTTTCTCTCTCAGATCCCTAACATGCCATGAGAACAAGTCCAGGCTAGTTTACTGGAGGATGAGAGATCACATGAGGCAAAATCAAGTTGTCTTAGCTGAGATGCCATGCATATGAGAGTACAGCTAAGATCAGCAAAGCCGCATAACCTGCAGCTGACCTTAGATGCTTGAGTGAGCTCCTCAGAAAAAAGTCAAGCCTGGCTGAGACCAGAACTCACCAGCTCACCTACAGACTTGTGAGTGAATAAATATTTAACTGTTTTATGCTACTGAGTTTTGCGACAGTTTGTTATACAGCAACTGATAATTGATACATCTCTCTTGAAGATTGCTCAAAGACTCTTTCAAATGTCACCTTCTTAATGAAGCATGCACTAACCCCTCAATTTAAATGGCAACCCATATTCCCCCTACCCTCTTTGTTTTTCCCATGGCACTTATCACCTTCCAACATACCATGCCATTTACTGTTTATTATGTCTGTTATTTATTGTCTGTTTCTCCCACTAGAATGTAAGCCCCATGAGAGCAGGGGTTTTTGTATTTTTTGTACTCTAATGTATCCTATGAGTCAATTCCGACTCATAGCAACCTTATAGGACAGGGTAGAACTGCCCTACAGGGTTTCCAAGGAGCAGACAGTGGACTCAAACTGCTCACCTTTTGGTTAGCAGCTGAGCTCTTAACCACTGTGCCATAATGATGCTTGTCAGATAACAGGGTCTCAGTAAATATTTGTTAAATAAATGAATAAAGGAATCATATTCCTAAAAATACAAAGAATTAACAACTACATTGAATTTTCAAGGCTTTCTTGATTCCCCTCTCTGAAAAAATGACTACTGTAATCGTCACTTAAAACTGTCAACTACCAAATGTTGTAAGCATCCTACAAGATATTAATGAAAACTTTCAGAATATCTAAGGGGGAAAAAGAACAGGGGTGGGAGAAAAACACTCTAATAAGAAAATGTTTATACATAAACACAAGAAAAATAAAGATCAATTTATAACAATCAATATTAAAAAAAGGGA
Organism: Trichechus manatus latirostris; assembly: GCF_000243295.1. NCBI lineage: Eukaryota > Metazoa > Chordata > Mammalia > Sirenia > Trichechidae > Trichechus > Trichechus manatus. Next base: position 9,926,570 of record NW_004443939.1, on the reverse strand, counting down.
AAACCCCTTTCTAGACATCTTTCACTAATTAAAAATCATTTTAGACACTAAGAAATTACTAACTTTTCTCTAGCAACTGTGTACAAAAGAAAGAATATTACCATGAATGCAAAGATCATGAAGGAATGTCTAAGCTGTATGACACAGGACTTCGTAGGTATTAAAAAACACTGGCAGTTTCATACTGTCCCGAATTATGCTCCTATAGAACTTCTCTTAAATACATTATTTTTTAAAAATTGATAAATGGAAAAAGTTAAGGATTAATGAGCAAATAAGATGTTAATTCTATATCACGAGGAAACCAGGAGACAGTATGTTTTTGCTTTTAAATTAATTAAAACATGCTTTAAACATATACACAAAGCAATTTACTTGTTTTGCATAATATGATACGCAGTTAAGTATAAGCTAACACGGTATTTCTTTAAAATGTAACCATATGTTTCTTACTTAGGCAGATTATTTTCTTCACTAAGTAGGACTATCAAATAATTACATAGGTGTTTTCATAGACAGCACAATATGACATTTTAAAAAATACACAGAAAATTTAAACTTGCCTTCGACTTGACTCAGGTTTAATGGCTTAATTGTTAGATAAACCATGGATCTCTGAGCTATTTGCATCCTGTATTGATGGCTAATGATTTCACTGTCTTCTTCTAAAAAGAAGCAACCTTTTGATTGTGCGCATTGCCACTCCTGAAATGAAGGAAAACATTTTTTTCAAAGTGTTTATTAAATGTTTCCAGCATGTTTAGCAGTAAGAAGAAATCTGAGGATAATATAAAAGAAATGTCAAGTATAATATAGTCATTGTTATCCAGGTATTTACAACCTAGGAGGTAAAAAATAGGCATGACACAATTCAATTATAATTAGTGGTACTATACAGTTATATATTCAAAAATAATCCCAGATCCCAAAACAGTGCATTGCACATTGCAGGTGATCAAGAAATATTTGTTGTCTGACTAATGGGGAAAGGAGGCACTGATATAAACTGAGTGAGCAATCCATGAACTGTCCCTTGAAGGACGGATAGCATTTCTATAATAAAAGGTAGGAAAAGACACAATGGAGAGAAAAAAAAAATAAGAAAAATAAAGTCCATGATGATAGGAAGTCTGCAAGCAAAGTAATAAATAAATATTGTGCTGCAATAATCAGGGTGAGATTAGTGCTCGCTGCATAGTAAGAATGGAGAGGTAAGCATCACTAAAACTGATAAATGGAAAGAAAAAGAGACAGGGCTTTGTGTTTAAAAGAAAAAGTATATGGCAACCAAAATAATTGTTTCAAATCTAGGTAACTAGAAAAACACTGGATGAATAGAAGTTTCACACTACAGCAATATGTCGATAAATATAAAATACTAGTTTTGAGAAAGACCATTCTATAAGATTGGTTCTTCCATCTCTCAGTCTAGCCAAATCCCTTCTCTTAGCACAAATTAATATGTTTATACGGGGGCTCAGGACCAGAATTAAGTAACACTTGAAGATGGTACCTTGGGTAGATGGTAAGGGATTCTTTATTGAAGTTAGGGGAAATTAGCACAGATGTTTGCAAAAATGCTTTTCACTTTAACACTAGTAGGCCTGCCCACTTGTAACAAGCTCTAATAACTTCCAAAAACAGCATATTAATAAAGCTTTGATGTGACTTTATACATGATGATTTTGAAAAATTATGTGTAAGGATATTTAGATGATAAATTTAAGGCTGTAGTAATATTAAGGTAACTACTGAGAAAAGGTGCCCATTAGCTGCATCACAATAACATCAAAAATATTATTAATCCATTACAGAAAGAATTATTATGGCACTGAAAAGACAAGACCAAACATAATTTATACTGAGATATTTACACTTTTTTTAAGGCTAAATTCTCCTAAATGTGCTGACACATCATTTTTCTATAAGTCAGAATTATTTTAATATTTTATATTAGTTTCCTGAGAACAAAATACATTTTAAAATTAGAAATTTAAAAACAGAAAACAGTTGCTATAATTCTACCATCCTAGATTGTTTTTATGTAATACTTTTTAACAGTGGCCTTATATAGAAATCTATTTTTACATTTTAATTAACCCCATTTTATACTCTACTTTTTCATTTAATGTTATACCAAACACATTTTGCTATGCAATATTCAAATTTTTATAGAATTGATTCTATGATTATCTGTTAAGTTGACACACCATAATTTATATTAATTACTTCCAAAATTTTTGACATTTAGGTCATTTCCAATTTTTCATCATTATAGATAATGCTAAAATGAATACCATTTTGTCTACATGTTTTTTTTCTGATGCATTACTTCCTTGAGAACAACTTCCAGGCAAAGGGCACATATATTTTTAAGACTACTAACCGTTGCCATTGAGTCAATTCTGACTCACAGCGACCTTATAGGATTTCCAAGGAGCAGCTGGTGGAGTCAAACTGCCAACCTTTTGGTTAGCAGCCCAGCTCTTAACCACTGTGCCACCAGGGCTCCAGACTACTGACATATATTCCCAAATTGCTTTATAAAACAGTTGTGCCAATTTTACAATTCCACCAATGGGGCATGAATGTAACAGTTTTACCCTTGCCATTAATTGGTCAGCATTGTTATCATGAACTAAATTAGGTGGTGGGGGTAGGGAAATTACTTAAGCAAGGGGTGGACACATGAAACATTCATTATTGTATTCAATGTATTTTGGTATGCCTGAAGTATTTCATAATAAAAAAACGGTATTGTAATAATTTTTAACATCATGATAAATGGAGAAAATATTGAAGTTGTCAAGGATTTCATTTTACTTGGATCCACAATCAATGCTCACGGAAGCAGCAGTCAAGAAATCAGACGACATAATGTGTTGGGCAAATCTGCTGCAAAAGACCTCTTTAAAGTGTTGAAAAGCAAGGATGTCACTTTAAGGACTAAGGTAAGCCTGACCCAAGCCATGGTATTTTCAATCGCCTCATATGCATGCGAAAGCTGGACAATGAATAAGCAAGACCTAAGAAGAACTGATGCCTGTGAGTTATGGTGTTGGCAAAGAATACTGAATATACCATGGACTGCCAGAGAATGAACAAATCTGTCTTGGAAGAAGTACAGCCAGAATGGTCCTTAGAAGCGATGACGACGAGACTTCATCTCATGTACTCTGGACATGTTATCGGGAGGAACTAGTCCCTGAAGAAGGACATCATGGTTGGTAAAGTAGAGGGTCATCGAAAAAGAGGAAGACCCTCAACGAGAAGAACTGACACAGTGGCTGCAACAATGGGCTCAAGCATAGCAAAGGTTGTGAGGATGGCACAGGACTGGGCAGTGTTTTGTTCTATTGTACATAGGGTCACTGTGAGTTGGAATCGACTTGACGGCATCTAACAACAACAATTTTTACACTGATTTGAGCTTCTCTGATTACTAGCAAGGCTGAACACTTCCCATGTGTTTATTATTTTTATTTCCTCTTGTGTGAACAGCCTATTCATCTCCTATCCTCATTACTCTATTGAAAACTTGGAATTTTCTTACATATTTTAATAAATTCCTTGACTATTTTAGACATTAACCACTTTTGTAAGCTTTGATGCATGTATTTTCTGTATTTCCTTTTACTTTAGTTTTGGTTATTTATCAACTTGTTTTCCATTTTTACATTCATCTTTTCTTTGGAGATTTCTTTAACTGAATTTTAAGATTTTACCATTACTGCGAGGCAGTTGTACTAGCATTCAGTCAGGCATTAATTATATACACTGCCGCATCTCTGGGGTATAAAAAATGTGTATCTTTAATTCCGAGAAATTAAGACGTGACCATAAATTATTAGAATTCATCTTCATAAGTATATCGCCCATGACAGAAACAAGTCATTATATGTAATATTTCAATAATATCTCTATGAGGCAATATAGGACAAATATAAATTAGTCACTTTAATAAACAGAGAAATTGAAGTACCCAAAGGTTATATGGGTTCACAGGTTTTACAAGGAATATGTAGAAATTATTAGGTCAAAAGTCAAAGACTTTTGGATTAATGCTTTCACCATTAGATTGTATTTCCAAAAGAAAACTCAGGGAATCAATTTCAAAATTTTTATTAAGTCTCTATAACACAATGAGGTTCAAACTTGGGCTTGAGTCAAAAGTTTAACTATTAATGCTGAGTAAAAGTATCCACTGAACTTCATTTAGCTTCCCTGTAAGTTTCTTGGTTGGGAACATATATAGACTAACAATAGATGCTGACATTACCTCAGAGCCAATTGGTCCTAACCTAATCAACATGACTTTGGACCATGATGACTGCCAAAAGAAAGATATACTCACACAGTATTTGGACAAGTTACCCTTTGACACAGCTTGAACTATGATTCTGATATAATACTTAAAATGTTTTCCTTTTAATTAATTCTGACTATAACATTATCAGATGGAATTTCATCTATTTTATGAATATATTTTTTCTATTTACCCATCTGTAAGGGTAAGGGAACCTAGTTTAGAATTACAGAATATTAAAGGTATAAAGAATCTAAAAATACTTCTCTTTGGATTTGTGAGGAAACTAAAAGAAAAAGTGATATGCTTAATATCATAATTCTTGCTGATTACAGAACTAGAGCTAGAAGCTAGGCCTCCTTATTTTCCAGTCTACCAGTTATGGTGTTCTAAGTTCTATTCTATTTCCCATTTAAACATCTGCCAAGGTCTTTTAAAAAGTCAGTTTTTAAGAGAAACTGTATTTTTATTATTATAATAAAGTATCATAAATCATTATCCTTATGAATTCTCCATATATTGAAAGTGTTATGATAAACATAACTATTTGGTTTTCTTACTAAAAAAATACAGATTTTAGTAGCTGGAAAATTTCTTAAATTTGTATTGTAATCATGGGCACAGCAGCCCCCTAGTTTAAAAAAATGTATAAATCAAACTCTAAAAACTAATGTACTTTGCCTGATACACTGGTAGTGAACATAATTTATGGTATTTAAAGACTTAAGAATGGAAGATTTTTTCCACGTGCTGATCGTACTTCTAGGGGCAGTGCCATGGCCTGACAGGTATCTTTATAAAGTTCAGTTGGGGAGCAAGTTAAATAAACATTTTTATTCTAAGTGTTTCCTAAGTTTCCATTCTAGAAAATAATGCTACAGGTAGAAGGGAATTTCTAAGTTTCTTTTGAAAGACAGCCAACCTGCATATTACAATATTAAGTATGGGTTCGTAAGGCTGGAAAATGATAGAACAACAGTTATTATAAAACAGAAGACAAAGGCCACATTATTTATAATTAACCAAACTTCAGTGTAACAATCACATTATTTTGAATACTAAATACTAGGAGAATTTGTAGCTCTACCTTTTAAAAAACCATTCAATTTCTTAAGATCTGCCAGAGTTATCAAACACACAATGCTTACGCAACATAAAATTTTTTTTAAAGCAAACGGACTTTCAGTCACACACAGCTTTTTCTCTAGGACCTAGACTAAAATGCTATGAATTAAAGGAAAAAATTGCTGACAACTTGGCTGCCTCATTCAAATAAATCAGTTTGAAAGGATTATAGATTAAGTTGATAGTTTGAGTATTATGAGCAAAATGAAATAAGGTTAAGATTTTTTTTAATTTTTAGAATGATAGAGTAAGAAATTCCATGCATAATTTCTTGACAATATAAAGCAGATATTAAGTAGTAGCTTGTAATATTTATATAGGGCATGAGGTGGTGCTATACTCTACCAATTCAGGTAAATTCATATAAACCCAACCAGATGTGTTAACTCACTTATTTGTTATATACAAATTTTATTTATTTTCATTCATAATATATAAGGAAATGCTGAAAAGCACAATTACAACTAGATAATAAAGTATAAAATTCTATCAAAACACTTAAGTGTATCAGTAAAGTTACATCTTTCTTAGAACACGGTAGTGAATGTGATTTGTTCTGGCATATGAATTCTGTACTACTACTAAAATTTAAGGTGAGGCAGAATTATTAAGCAGCATATACTCCATAGATTAGTCAGAGGAGGAGCTTACACATTATCATCTTCAACATCACCACTATTATCATTTTTTTATAATGATACCCTATGTCACGTACTTATTAGATAGCTACTTGCTTTTCTGTGTGTTGCTAAGACAAGGAGGTAAATAGACCATTATTGAACCTTTTGCTATAGAATTATAAACTGTACATCTTAAAAACAAAAAGTTAAATAGATTCATGAAAGTAAAATTTAATTTAATTGGCAGATTGATCAATAGTTTGAAAATGTGAGAAAACTTTTGTAACAAAATTCTTCTTTGCAGCCGTCACAAAAATTAATGGTAACTTAATACTGTTAACTATTTTGAGTTTAAAATGTATGTATTTATATTTATATATATGTCTATATGAGTCGGAATTGACTCGAGATCAGTGGGTTTGGTTTGGGTTATGTAACAAACATGTTATACAACATACACATACACACGCATATGAAAAACATGTAAGTAGGCATAGTCTAAATAGGTATCTGGATAATGGAAGTATTGCATCTCTAGAGTTTACAACACATGGTTTGGGGCTTCCTCTAATTCTAGTCATGATTGGTGTTATAGATTGAATTATGTCCCCCCGAAATATGTGTTAAATCCTAAACTCTATTATCTGTGGTGGAGCACTGGTGGCACAGTGGTTAAGAGCTATGGCTGCTAACAAAAGGGTCGGCAATTCAAGTCCACCAGCCAATCCTTGGAAACCCTATGGGGCAGTTCTACTCTGTCCTACGGGGTTGCTATGAGTTGGAATCGACTGCATGGCAACAGGATTGGTTTTTGATATGCCTGTAGTTATAATCCCATTTGAGAATGGGTTGTCTTTGTTATGTGAATAAAGCAGGATTAGCATAAGGTGTGTCTTGAATCAATCTCTTTTGAGATGTAAAAGATTAAACAAGCAAGCAGAGGAGAAATGGGGTAAGAAATGCCAAGACACATGGAGATCTCCAAGGAACCAGGTAGCAGAAGCTGAAGAGACAAGGGCCTTCCTCCAGAGCAGACAGAGAGAAAGCCCTCCCCTAGAGCTCGTGCTCTGAATTTGGACTTCTAGCCTTCTAAACTGTGTTTTATTGACGATGCAAAGGAATTCGACTGTGTGGAATCATTAACAAATTATGAATAACATTGTGAAGAATGGGAATTCCAGAACACTTAATTGTGCTCATGAGGAAACCATACATAGGCCAAGAGACAGTCGTTCAAACAGAACAAGGGGATACTGTGTGATTTAAAGTAAGGAAAGATGTACATCAGGATTGAATCCTTTCACCATACTTATTCAATCTGTAAACTGAGCAAATAATCCGAGAAACTGGATTGTATGAAGAACAGGGCATCAGGATTGGAGGGAGACTCATTAACAATCTGTAATATGCAGGTGACACAACCTTGCTTGCTGAAAGTGAAGAGGACTTGAAGCACTTATTGATATAAGATCAAAGACCACAGCCTTCAGTATGAATTACACCTCAACATAAAGAAAAATTCCTCACAACTAGACCAATAAACAACATCACGATAAACGGAGAAAAGATTGAAGTTGTAAAGTATTTCATTTTACTTGCATCCACAATCAACGCCCACGGAAGCAGCAGTCAAGAAGTCAAATGACGTATTGCATTGGGCAAATCTGCTACAAAAGATCTCTTTTAAAGTGTTGAAAAGCAAAGATGTCACTTTTAAGGACAAAGGTGCACCTGACCCAAAGTATGATGTTTTCAGTCGCCTCACATGCATGTGAGATCTGGACAATGAACAAGGAAGACCGAAGAAGAACTGATGCCTTTGAATTATGGTTTTGGTGAGGAATATTGAATATACTATGAACTTCCAGAAGAAGGAACAAATCTACCTTGAAAGAAGTACAGGCAGAATGCTCATTAGAAGTAAGGATGACGAGACTTGGTCTTACATACTTTGGACATGTTATCAGGAGGGACCAGTCCCTGCAGAAGGACATCATGCTTGGTAAAGTACAGGGTCAGCAAAAAAGAGGAAAACCCTCGATGAGATGGATTGACACAGTGGCTGCAACAACAGGCTCAAACATAGAAACGATTGTGAGGATGGCATAGGACTGGGCAGTGTTTTGTTCTGTGGTACATAAGGTTGCTATGAGTCAGAATTGACTTGATGGCACTTAACAACAACAACAAACTGTGAGAAAATAAATTTGTTTGTTAAAGCCATCCACTGGTGGTATTTCTGCTATAGCAGCACTAGATAACTAAGACAGAGTTTTGGTACCAGAAGAATGGGGTGCTGCTCTAACAGTTACCTAAAATGTGAAAGTGGTTTTGGAATTGGGTAATCGGTAGAGGCTGGAAGAATTTTAAGGTGCCTAATAAACTGCAAAATCCAAAAGGTTCCATTGGTGGAGAATAATATTGTTGGGACACTAAATATTGTATATGAACATGTTGGGCATGCACACCAAATTGCTTAGGGTATATAGATTCCTAAACAGTCTGAACAAAATTCCTTGGAGATAGTGTTTTAAAATTTTAACATAGAACAAATGTCACTGTCTAGCAATTTAAAGATATAAGGGACTTTAGAGTTCAATAACAAATACAGAGTTGTTATTTGAAACAAAAATGTAGCTCTTGAGGACAATCAGTTCAGTTTTCTAATAGCAGTTATAGTATGTGGTCATAACCATTTTTCCCCCTTTTACAGAGGTCTCTAGGTGCACATTTTTAATGTATCCTAGCAGTTTCCAGTTAATGTTTTATATTTCTGTAGCTATTATTTTCTGTTGAAAGAAAAAAAGGTTGAGTCTAGAAAGGGAAAACAAAAGAAGATCAATATTAACTCTACAAATATTGACTTAGCAAAGTGACTTTGTTGTCTTTCTCTCATAAGAATTGATACTAAACGAATGATTTATTTATAAGAAACATCTATAGAAAGTATTTTTTAAACAAAATAAATATGCTGGTCAAAATGTATAATTATATAATTTAGTCATCAAGCTCAAAAATTTAAGACTCATTTTCAAACTGAAAATCTTATAATAATATTGTTATTGTTTTTACTTTAAAAGTATTACAACTGGCTTACATGTATAAATGCTGCAATCCACAGAAAAATCTCAAAGAATTACTTCACAAACTTTACTGGTTCTTGGTAGACACTGAATAGCTATTAATAATCAATGTCAATTTTTTTTTTCAGAAAAGGTCACATCTATTACCTTAATTTAAAATACTATACCTTTACTGAGTTTGGCTCAGTTAACTTTGAGTTTCGGCTACTATTAACACCCATGGTAATTGTGAAGGAAACAGATGTTTTGAACTTTTTAGTTGTTGACAGCAGAGAACTCCTGGCGTCACCTGGAACGAGCAATAGTTATTTGGGCTGACATTACGAAAGGCTGTCAATAGGAAGTTTGTTTCAAAACATAGTATAGTATGAAAGGTCTAAGTATTGGTTTTGTTCTTCTTGTTCTTCCTACTGAAATAAAGAAGTTTTATATTTATCCGTCTTTAATAGTTCCTAATTTATGGCTACTAATAAGACTCCTTACTTCAATATGTCACCTTTTAGTCTGAAATTTTACTTTTAAATAAAATATAATGAGCATAGCCAAGTCAAATTCCATAATAAAATTTTACTTCATAGACTTTTACAGCTAAAAGTCTAGAAGCAGCAGCTAACAAAACGTGGATTCCCGTCTGTTTTATTAATAAGCTAAGATGGAAGGGGAAATTTATCTGAATATGATCCTCCACTTCTGATCAAGAAATCCTTAGTGTTAAAAGTAAATACCTTTATTTGAGAATGTTTCCTGATCAGTTTTTCTTATGATTCTAGGCGATGGTTTTGGTACTGGTGATGGGTCCCTTTCAGGCGACCCTTCAATGTGGCTTCCAAACTGTTGACGCCTCAGTTTACTGTCAATTTCCAGTTTTTCTAGTGTAGTCTTGAGACATTGCTCATTGGTGGTCATATATAATTTACAAAACTATAGGAAATAAACAAGTAGTCCAGTGGGTAAAACATTCAGTCATACATTTGGGAGAAGGAAAAGACAAACGCACATTAGTAGGCAAGGGAAAGACTGATAGATGGAATATATTTCCTATTGAACTGGGTTACTCATTTTATTTTCTTGAATCAGACTGACCACCCTCAAGTGGCCTAGTGAAATGCAGCCATGATTCAATGAGGAGGTCACACTCTGAGTAAAAATAAAATGTTATACAAGGAGAAGTGATTTATTTATTTTTTTTACAAAATGTGTAGACTCGCAGTTGTTGTAAATAATTTTTATGATTCACCCACCCGGGAAAAAGCACATTTTTGAGGAGACTCTGCATGTGTGTGTATTTTAACTCTGTTATGCTGTTTTTAATGTAGCTATGTCAGATTACAGTTCTGGGCCTGGAGAGATTAAATTTCAAGTACAATTAGTACCCAATACGTAAGTACATTGTTGTCAATATCAAAAAGATGCATCTCTTTAAAAATATTTTCCCTGCACAGTACACAAATGTAGCTGAGTATGAAATTATGTACCTTGAGGTAATCAAACTTGCCATCAGTATTTACATCAGCCAAATTTATAACGGCATTTACTTCTTCTCGAGTCATCTTCTCACCTCTCTGAAAAAACAAGATTCATTTTAAAGCAACATGACTACCACTTTGCTATTCATCGGGATAGCATAAATGAATTTTAATCTTTTCATCAAGTTTGAATATATGGTTTCATTTATAAATCTCAGAATGAGTATTATGTCAAGAAGAATGAGGCTGTTATATAAAATGAAAATTCCAATTTTATTAAATTTTCTGAAAGTGTGCTGAAATTCAATTTACTAAATTTCAAGAATTGTATATCATAGATCCAGTAATAACTGCTATGATATTTACTAACATTGAACCAAGAAACAGAATGGGTTTCTAATCCCATTCATACTGTTTCTCTTTTACAAAACACATATGGACCTATCACTGATGACCAAAGAATTGTGGGCAGGAAAGAACGGCATAGGAGCACAAGGGAATTGCAACATGGGCCCAGTTTTATACTTTATCTTTTTTTTATAAAGCACCTTTCATTCAGGAGGATCCCTAAGTACTTCATAAACAACATATATGTGACTCATGTCACCTGCCAATGAAATAGTTATTTTTAATGTAGACTCTGGAAGTAGCCAAAGCTAGATTCCAAGTTGTTTTACAGAATATGTACATTACAAAACTGTTTCCCAGATCTTACCTTTGTTAGAATTTTATAAAGATCAGTGTGTAAAATAGAGCCAACATCATTTACATCTAACTTCTTAAATGATTTTAGTAGTTCTGCTTTTGAAGTAGGTTTTTCCTTCCTTAAAATTATACAAAAATCATCAAAATTCAGTTTGGCAGTTTGAGGAGTCCAGTACTTATTAATGGTCTTTTGGGATGGATTTCTTCCTGCATGCTGAAGAGCTGCCCAATAAACAAGTATTATTTGTTATAGTAACATTTGGAATTGTTATTTAAGTCTATTTTTTTTCTTTAAATCATTATATATGATGATATTAAACAAATGCACACACATACCAATACATTACCTGTGGTGATAGCAATGTATTCCTAACTTTCAAAAACAAAAATGTATGTATGTGTCACCAGCTAAAGATTCTTGATTTATTAATGCCAGCAATAATAGAAGAATTAAAGAGACTTTTTTATTCTGACAGTTTTGTTCTCAGCCTACATGGTTTAATTAACTGATAATATGTTTTATTTCTTAAGAGCTCTTGGAGAGAAAAAAAAAGGTTAAAAACAACCATTCACCATATTTTTATTATTTTAAATAATATTTTACCGTGTTTCAGGTGAAAATTTACACAGTAAATTAGGTTTCCATTTAACAATTTCTACATAAATTATTCAGTGATACTGGTTAAATTTTTCACAATGTGTCATCATTCTCATTCCTTCCGTTCTGGTTGTACTATCTCCAGTACTCTAGTTTCCCTGCCCCAGTGATAAGTTTCCTAAGTACCACAGAAGGAATTAGCAGAATTTTCAAAGGTATAGCTGTACTGCATTGTGCTACTAACTTCTACCGTAAAATCTTATACACTCAATCCTCACTTATCGACATGGTTAGGTTCCAAAGACCAGTTCATCATGCGAAAATTGGCATTAGGTGAAAATGGAGGATGATCACATCAGATCACAAAATGGAAGATGACTACATCATTATGTAACTGCCAAATTACATCATTACATAACTGCCAAATTACATAACTGCCAAACCACTGAGAATCATAGCCCAGCCAAACTGACATAAAACCTTAACCATCACAGCCAGCATTACTCTTGCATTGCACATTGGCGTTCGTTACTTCCAGATGTACGTCGTTAATGTGCAAAATAGTTATATAGTAGATTTTTTACTATTGTTGTAAACACTAAATGTCAGATAACGAGATAGTCAACAAGTAAGGAGTAGGTTACTGCATATTGCCAGCTATCTTAGGTAGGATTTCAAAGATCTATACATTGTCAAATCAACACTAAAAACGATAATCTAGATATTCTACAATTTAATGTAATAAGGATTAATAAATATAAAACAATTTAACTAAAGAAATGTTCTCAAGGAAATAAAAACCAGATTAGGGTAATAAATACAGACCTTTATGAGTCAAATACTTTGAACTTTCATTGTGCACAAGCATAATATACTGTGACTTTTTTCAGAGATACAAAGTTCCTGGTTGCTAAAAAAGTTTATAATCTAAATAAGAAGTCCACACATGAAGGGTAAAATTGATCCCCGTGGTCATGACTTATGGTTAATAACATATTAGAAGCCCATAGACTAAGAGATATTTTGTTATCCTCCAGATTATGCTAGTTTAGCGTACCTAGATAACTTACATTTTGGCACAGAAACAGGAACAAGAAGATAATCTAGAGGTGGCTTTCAGACCTAACAGAAGTAGGAGCTGTAGTAACTGCCATCTTCTATTCACCTAGAAAGCTTTGGGGAAATTTGTAGCAGTGGCACTAGTATATGTTTTTTATTTGCACAGGTTTATTTTGGATGTAGACAAAAGCCCCGATTACCATGCTGCCCTAGAAATAAAAGGTAAGCAAGTATTTTCCTTAGAGTGTAAATAGACTATTCCTAATTCATCTATTAAGAGAATCAGGGAAAATGCATATGTGGTTTAGGACTTTATCCCTAGGCAATCTTCAGCCATTGAAACCTGGGAATACAAACAGGACCTAAATGAAGTTGTAATTTGAAGGTCAAAAGTCCCTGTGAAAGAAATGGTATTTTCCACCCAGCTTTGGGAAAATAGGCATGTAACTCTTTCCCACAAGTGGCAGTTCAGCACATACTTGTTTCCATCTTCAGTAACAAAGGAAATAATGCTTTTTAAAATGCACTGTTAATTACAGAAAAATAACTTTCTTAGAATAAAATTAATTATGCCAAAAACACATATTCCATAAGTAGACATTCCTATATCTAAGAAATTGGTGCATTCTAGTAACTACCAACTTAACTTTAATCTCTAGGTTTAGAATTAGTTGGAGTCAATTACTACGACTTTCATGACAGTAAAAACATCATGTAACTGTAGATGTTTAAAGACTGACACCAAAATATTGATCATCTGCCAGGGCTTACTGTAGGCTTTGACATAAGCCTATAATACCTATATTATTTATAAGTTGGAAAAAAAAATAACTCTCAAACTCTGGTAGCAATGCTGCTCTATTCGACATTGAAATGGAAACGTCAGAGCCCATGAGCCCATGTTACGTGCGTAAGTGGCAGAAGGATACAGATGAAAGATATAATAGTAAGAAAGTGATGTCACTGGTTCATACTACAGTATCTTTTTTTTAAATCTAGCTGATCTGAGATCAATTACTACAATGTTACAAAGAGTGTTCCATCATAAAACCAAAAGTATATATAACACTAAAGAGATAAACACTGTATTATCCTCTCAGAAAATTCCATAAGACTGATAGCACCTTAGTAATACATACTTATTGATTTATAAACTAAATGCCATAGCAGGAGAGGGCATGTGAAATTTTAAAACTTATTAGTGATCTCAGCCTATCTTCAAAAGAATAGAGAAGAAATTCAGAAATTTCAGAAATAATGGCAAATTACTCAGAAGTAATTTTAATTTACTGAATTTCTGTCTACACCATTTAATATATATTAAACAGTAATAGTTAAAAATTAAGACTGTTTTATTAATTTTAAAATTATATAAATCAAACTAAAAATAAACATAACTCAAATAATCACTTTAACTAGTCATATGTATTTGCATTAAAGCTATTTTACAAATAATACCTTTTATTTAGGCATCAAATACATTTGAATTAGTCTTTTCACTTCTCATAGTCCCCAAAATGGATTTCTTCAAATAAAGATCTTCTGAGTACAAACCCAAGACCCTGTTGCAAGAACATGTCAGAGATAACTGATTCTAAAGTTGGAAAAATAAGTTTCTCTACTCACAAAGTTATTAGCCTTGATGAAATTGACATGAGTAGTGAGTGTTACCTGGTAATGTTATTTACCACCATCTAAAAACCAGAAAGACCTCTGAGTTATTTGACACACCTGGCAAGTACCAAATTCAGTGGGTTGGGGGACTTTGCAAGCAAAGGAATTTTAAGACGTGATAATGGAGGAAAGCAATAAGGGATAAACAACAACAAACCCTACAACTCCTAACTCTTTCAAAATTTCACTTATCTCCTAATACTTCTCTTTTATAATCATGCAACCCATTTTTATGTATCATTTACACTTTCCCCAGTATAGGTCAAATTCAGACTAGTGATTCAGAATCGGAAAGTGTTTTAATTTTATTATTATGAACTTAAAGTACCAAAATAGAAGTGAAAAGATACTTTTTAAAAGCAAATAATTGATAGAAGCATTAAAAATACTAATCTAGCCTGTATAAACATTGAAAGTTTTATTCTGAGTCTCCTAGAAAATGTAATTATCTAAAATGGCACAACAGCTTAATGCAGTTGCATTGCTCAAGCGTCACTAAGAAATTGGAATGATTCAGCAACGCAATCCTAATTCAAGTCTTCTGATCTATTAACTTTCAATAAGTAAGGTAAAATACATAAATTAAAAAAATTACCTAAATAAAGTTGATCCTTTGAAATAATGTTTTCTAAGCTGCTTTTGAAAACAGTTAGGTAGGCAGCTCTACAATTCATATAAAATATCTCTTCTTCAGTTAATGGAAATTTCCTTGTTCGAGGACTCTCTGAAAGCGTAGATTTCTGACTGGAGAAAGCTGCATCACTTCCCGGACTGCTGGCCATTCTGTTAGAAAATAATTTAAAAATTTGTTTCAAAAACAAAAAACCAAACCCATTGCCGTCAAGTTGATTCCAACTCATAGCAACCCTATAGGACAGAGCAGAAATGCCCCATAGGATTTCCAAGGAGTGGCTGGTGGATTTGAATTGCCAACCTTCTGGTTAGTAGCCAACTCTTAACCACTGCGCCACCAGCGCTCTGTTTTTAGTCAATGTTAATCTCCTGAAGTGCAAATGTCACCTTGCCTTTCAAATGGAGGAAAAATAAAGACTTAAATTTTTTATATGTAAAAAAAAAAGAACATTATTAAAAAAAGAATGAAAAAAGTATTATAATATGTTCAATTAGAATAAGCCTTTGTCAGTTGATTTCTAGTGGGTTTTTTAATATCTATGTATCTATCTATCTATATCAAGCATGTGATTAATAGCCAAAAGAACAAAGGTATAACATAATACCAAAAAAGAATCATAGAACAAAGGAAAGGCACACATCTTTTCTGTCAAAATAAGAGAACAGTCAGATGAGACTCTTCATAGGGTTGTTATGAAGATTAAATAAGTTAATCATATAGAACAGTACCTGGCATATAACTGCTAAATAAACCATAGATAGAGTGAAACTCCACAATAATGAGAAGTTGATATAATCTGATTGGCAGTTGGCACCTATGCTCCACAGCAGAATCAACCAGATCATCTCACTAACCCAAAACCCACTGCAGTCGAGTCAATTCCGATCCATAGCAACCCTACAGGACAGAGGAGAACTGCCCCATAGGGTTTCCAAGGAGGGCCTAGGGGATTCGAACTGCCCACCTTTTGGTTAGCAACCATAGCTCTTAACCTCTACGCCACCAGGGTTTCCTTAGCATCTCAGTAATGCAGCCCCACATTTTAAATGACTGAAATTAAAAAAAATTCTATTTCTAACATTATCATAACAAAATTTTACTGTGTTCCATTATTAATAATAATAATGTTGGATTTATATAGCAGCTCTGCTTATTAGGGCTTACAGAAATGTCATACATCTTGTTTTATCCCTACTACAGCGGTCATATATTTTTTGTCCCTTTTACAGATGAGGAAATTGAGGGACAGAGATGCCACCCAGCTTGTAGTAAGTGGCAAAGGCAATAAATTCTGTTAACAGTTTCTTTTTTATTAAACTGGATGAAGGCTTCGTGGACAATGCTTACTATAGGGCACTAAACTGTGCTGGTGGTCTTACAGCTTCCAACATTACTTTACCCAGCTTTGACTTCTAAAAATACATTCCAACCTAATAAATTGAATACTTCAAGTTCAACAATAAGACGACACAGTTAGGGTCTCCTTCAGGACTCATTGGATTCTTACTCAGGAGGCCTAAATCACTTGCACCTGCTTGAATTATATAGGTCTTTTACACTAGGGAAAGAAAGATAATAATCGCTTATCATGGATGAAGTACCCTATTTATAATACACAGACCGCCTGCCTGACACCTTCATATTACACCAGATTTAGAAGGACCCCATAGGGATGTGGTGTCACAGACTGGTTACTGCAAATTGGTATCACTATAATTAAGCATCAGTGTTTTAAACACATATGCCTGCACACGTCTCCTCAAAACCGTGCAAGAAAACTTCCAATAAGGAAAGGAAATGAATGCTCACTTTACAGCAAGTAATTTTAAAATGTAAGTATTTTTTAGGATAGTTCTGGAATACTCTTTCAAAATAAGGTGGCTCCCTCACGTGGAAATTCCACGACAGAAATGTTGCAGAATTCTATTCTTCCCTTTTCTCTAACGAAAGACTAAACTGAAGCTTAAAATAAATATATAATTGCACCCCTCAGGCCTGGAAACCTCCTTCATCTACAACTCCAGCCCAAGACCAAGACAGGGACCTAGAGGGCACACTGCAACAAAAGGCTCCATAAATAACCAGCCACATAATAGCAAGAAAAATAAACTGTTAACAAGCGCCTGAGGCTTCCAAAAGGCCAAGCGAAAACAGAGAGCCATCCAATCACCATCTCTACACAGTCAAACACGCTCACAGCTAATCTCGGACAGTATCTACTTTGGTCTTCCTCTGGGCATAGAACTACATTTATATGTACATTGTTGGTACATACAGACACTAATTGTTAGTATGAGAAAGAAGTAAAGGCAGCAAGTAGAAGAGGAAGCAAAACAGTGACGGGCGGAGGGGGGCGGGGGACGAAGGCAGTGAGACAGCGAGCCGTTTGCTACCTAATTACACCTCTCAAACAAGGAAGCGCAGCCAATTCTCTTTTAGCGATTCCGCGATCCTCTCTCCGCCGCGGGACCGATTTTGGCCTTTCTCTAATTACCATGGCAACTGCTTCTCTCAACTACCGGAAATAAGATGCAGAGCACATCCTCAAACGGTCCGTCTAGAAACCTAGGGAACTTCACTCGAGATCAAACAGAGACCGCTCGGTCTAGCCTTTATCGGGGAGAAGGAGGGCTGTTATGGCCAGAATCGTAGACAGGTTCCTGTGTTGCACACGGCAGCGACTGGATGCGATTTGAGGCGAAGACCCCTTCCGCCACCCTCCACGGATCCTTCATTGCTGAGAGGATGTTTCCAGCGGGCATCCTTTGCTGTGACACAAAGACGAGCGCTCATTGACCCGCGCTTTTCATGCTTCAGCGTTTTTCTGTGCGGGTTCTCTGCCCTCAGAAGAGGTTGCTCGGTTCGTTTTATGCAGTGGCGGCAGTATCCCCTGAATCACGAAATGCGGTAGGTATCTCCTCCCCAGGTATTGCTGTTTACTGGGACCCTCTGTGAGCAAGAAGAGTCGATGTTATGTGACCCAATGACCTTTTATGTTTTCCTTTTTTTTCTGGGTATAAACTTGTCTTTTCCGTGAGTAGTTTCCGTTACTTGGTACCCTCTGTCCACCTGTACTCCTCTTCCAGCCGTATTCATCGGTTAGCCATTGTCCACTTTAATTCTGATTCGCCAAGGCATTTGACAGATTTCATAGGTTGTGAGCTGTATTTAGGTGATGTAGCTATATTTACGTATTTGGAAACATGGAAATAATTGAAATATGGTTAACACTGAGAATGGGTAAGAGTCCTAACGTCTTCCGGTGTCTTATTAATACGGTGAGTTTATATAAACTCACTGGAGAACTCATGGACTTTGTTTCAAGCATCCAGTTGAGCTCCTTCACTGTCCAACGTTGGGCAAGTCACTTATCAACTCTGGGCTTCAGTTTCTTATAAATTTGTAAAAGTAAGTTTGTACTGGATGAGGTCTAAAGTTCCATTCAGGTCCAGTGATCTGATTATTGAGAATGATCATAGTGGAAATTGGAATTGTGCTAGACAATATCATTCATTTGTTCCTCCCACTCTTTATCTTGTATTAAGTTGAGTAAGACAGTTCCTTCCCTATGGGGAGCCCTGGTGGCCCAGCAGTTAGGATCTCAGCTGCTAACTAAAAGGTCGACAGTTCGAATCCCCTAGCTACTTCTTGGAAACCCTGTGGCGGCAGTTCTACTCTGTCGTATAGGGTCGCTATGAGTCGGAATGGACGCGACTGCAACGTGTTTGGTTTGGTTTTTTTTGGTACTGCCCATGGAAACTTTTTAAAAAGTTCAGTAAAGAGCGGAGATTTTGGGAATGGGGCGGGAAAGTGAGGTATCTAACCCGTGAAATTCTTTTCTGATTGCCCTTTTTCCCCAGAAAGGCTTAGGTACCTCCTCCTTTGCACTTCTAGAGTAACCTATTCCTACTTTGGAGCCCTGGTGGCACAGTGGTTAAGAGCTGGGCTGCTAACGGAAAAGTCTGCAGTTCAAATCCACCAGCCGCTCCTTGGAAGCCCTTTGGGGGCAGTTCTCCTCTGTCCTGTAGGGTCGCTATAAATCAGAATCCACTCCATGGTAGTGGGTTTGGTTTTTTGTTTGTTTATTCATCCTTTATTTTCATGTTTGATCAAAATGCAAAGAAAGCAACACATGGGGAAAATATTTGTATCAAATGGAAATTGACATGAAAGTGAAAAGATGTGTAGAAATAATAAATCCACATTTATTGAATATTTAATTATGTGCTAGGTACTGCGTTTAGCATTTCACCTTCATTTGCTCACTGAATCCTAAAAAGGATCTTATGGAGGTGTAGAGGCTGCTATTATCCCTACTTTACAAATAAGGAAATTGATGTTTAGAAAGGATGAATTATTTGACCTTGGACTCACAGTTTTTAAGTGATAGTACCCTAGCATCTAAAATGGTCTCTTCTTTTTTTTTAAATTGTGCTTTAAGTGAAAGTTTACAGAGCAAATGAGTTTCTCATTAAACAATTAATACACACATTGTCTCGTGACATTGGTTGCCAACCCCACAATGTGTCAACAGTCTCACTTCTGGACCTTGGGTTCTGCATTTCCATTTGTCTGTCCTCTCCTGCCTTCTTGTCCTTGCCTCTGGGCTGGTGTGCCGGTTTAGTCTTCTATACATGGTTGAACTACGTGTGTTACTGTTTATTTTATAGGCCTGTCTAATCTTTGGCTGAAGGGTGAACCTCAGGAGTGACCTCAGTACTGAGTTAAAAGGGTGTCCAGGGGCCACACTCTTGGCGTTTCTCCAGTTTCTGTCAGAACAGTTAAGTCTGGTCTTTTTTTGTGAGTTTGAATTTTGTTCTACATTTTTCTCTAGCTCTGTCCAGGATCCTCTGTTGTGATCTCTGTCAGAGCAGTCATTGGTGATAGCCAAGCACCATCTAGTTGTGCTGGACTCCGTCTGGTGGAGGCTGTGATGGTTGTGGACCATTAGCCCCTTGTATCTTTGATTTTCTTCTTTCTCCCTTGCTCTAGAGGGGGTGGGATCAGTAGGTGTATCTTAGATGGCCACTCACAAGCTTTTAATACCCCAGATACTGCTCACCAAAGTAGGATATGGAACATTTTCTTTACAAGTTTTATTATGCCATTGAGCTAGATGTCACCCAAGACCATGGTCCCCAGCCCTCGGCCTAGTAACTTGGCCCCTCAGGGAGTTTGGACGTGTCTGTGAAGCTTCTGTGACTTTGCCTTGGTCAAGTTGTGCTGTCTTCCCCTGTATTGTGTACTTTCTTACCCTTCACCAAAGTTACCACTTATCTATTGTCTAGTTAGTGTTTTTTCCTCCCCACCCCTCCTCTCCCTCATAACCATCAAAAATTGTTTCTTTGTGTGTAATTTTCATAATAGTGGTCTCATGCAGTATTTTCCTTTTGTGATTGACTTATTTCACTTAGCATAATCCCCTCCAGATTCATCCATGTTGTGAGATATTTCCAAGATTCATCATTGTTCTTTATCCTTGTGTAGTATTCCATTGTGTGTATGTACTATAGTTTATCCATTTATCTGTTGATGGGCACTTTGGTTGTTTCCAACTTTTTGCTATTGTGAATAATGCTGCAGTGAACATGGGTGTGCTTATATCTATTCGTGTGAGAGCTCTTATTTCTCTAGGATATATTCCTAGGATTGGGATTGCTGGATCATATTGTATTTCTATTTCTAGCTTTTTAAGGAAGAGCCATATCCTTTTCCAAAATGGTTGTACCAATTTACGTTCTCACCAGCAGTGCAGAAGAGTTCCAGTCTTCTTCCCATAGCCTTTCAAACATTTGGTATTGCCTGTTTTTTTGATTCGTGCCAGTAATGTAAGGGTGAGATGGTATCTAATTGTAGTTTTGATTTGCATTTCTTTAATGGCTAGTGATTGTGAGCATTTCCTTATGTGTCTGTTAGCCACCTGAATGTCTTCTTTTGTGAAGTGTCTGTTCCTATCCTTTGCCCATTTTTTAATTGGATTATTTGTCTTTTTCTTGTGGAGGTGTTGGATATGTCATAGCCCAAAATTTTTTCCCAGTCTGTAGATTCTCTTTTTACTCTTTTGATGAAGTCTTTTGATGAGCTTTAGTATTTAATTTTTAGAAAATCTCAGTTACCTAGCTTATCTTCTGGTGTTTGAGTATTGTTAGTTGCTGTTTGTTTCCTATTTATGCCATATATTAGGGCTTCTAGCGTTGACCCTATTTTTTCTTCCATGATCTTTATCGTTTTCGATTTTATATTTAGGTCTTTGATCCATTTTCAATTAGTTATAAATGTGGACCCTGTTCTGTTTTTTTTTTTTTTTTTCTGTTATAAATTCTTTGTTTTTTTTTTTAATTGTACTTTAGATGAAGGTTTATAGAACAAATAGTTTCTCATTAAACAGTCAGTACACGTGTTGTTTTATGACATTGGTTAACAACCCCATGACATGTCAACACTGTCCCCTCTTGACCTTGGAGGACCTTTTTTTTTCTTTGGTGAAAATATACATAGCCGAAGATACACCATTTCAAAAACTTCTACATGTACAATTCAGTGACATCTATTACATTCTTCCTGTTGTGCTGCTATTCTCACTGTCCTTTTCCAAATTATTCCATCACCATTATCTTCAACTTACTGTCCCTAGGCTTCCCATCAAACCTTTTGAGTTGCTGTTGTCAATTTGATCTCACATAGATAATTCTTTTTTTGTTGTTGTTCTTTAGATGAAGGTTTACAGAACAAATAGTTTCTCATTAAACAGTTTATACACATATTACCCTGTGACAATGGTTAACAACCCCACGACATGTCAACACTGTCCCTTCTCAACCTTGGGTTCACTATCACCAGCTTTCCTGTCCACTCCTGCCTTCCAGTCCTTGTCCCTGGACTGCTGTGCCTCATTAGTCCCATTTTCTCTTATGGGGCTGTCCGGTCCCCACCTGAATGGTGAACCTTGGGAGTGACTTCACCACTGAACTAGAAGGGTGTCCAGGGGCCGTACTCTCAGGGTTTTTCCAGTCTCTGTCAGGCCAGTAAATCTGGTCTATTTTTTTTTAATTTTTTTTATTGTACTTCAGGTGAAGGCTTACAGAACAAATAGTTTCTCATGAACCAGTAGTACACATATTGTTTTATGACATTGGTTAACAACCCCACAACATGTCGACCCACTAACTTCTCAACCTTTTTTTTTTTTTTGGTGAAAATACACA
>NW_004443939.1:9879779-9900899 GCF_000243295.1 Trichechus manatus latirostris | reverse complement strand
TAGCTTTCTAAAGAAGTGCCATATCGTTTTCCAAAATGGTTGTATCATTATGCATTCCCACCAGCAGTGTATAAGAGTTCCAATCTCCCCGCAGCCCCTCCAACATTTGCTATTTCCGGTGTTTTTGATTCGTGCCAGTAATGCCGGGGTGAGATGGTATCTCATTGTGGTTTTAATTTGCATTTCTCTAATGACCTTTGCCCATTTTTTAATTGGATTATTTGCCTTTTTGTTGTAGAGGCGTTGGATTTTCTTGTAGATTTTAGAGATTACACCTTTGTCTGACTGGTACTGTCCAAAAATTTTTTCCCAGTCTGTAGGTTCTCTTTCTACTCTTTTGGTGAAGTCTTTGGATGAGCATAAGTGTTTCATTTTAAGAAGATCCCAGTAATCTAGCTTATCTTCTGGGGTTTGTGTGTTGTTGGTTATGGATTGTATCCTGTTAATGGCGTGCATTAGGACCTCTAGCGTTGACCCTATTTTTTCTTCTATGAACTTTTTAGTTTTTGGCTTTATATTTAGGTCTTTGATCGATTTTGAATTAGTTTTTGTATATGGTGTGAGGTATGGGTCCTGTTTCATTTTTTTGCAGATGGACAGCCAGTTTTGCCAGCACCATTTGTTAAAAAGATTGTCTGTTCCCCATTTGATGGAGTTTGGGCCTTTCTCGAAGATCAGGTGTCTGTAGATAGATTGATTTATATTTGGGTTCTCGATTCTGTTACATAGGTCAGCGTGTCTTTCGTTGTACCAATACCAGGCTGTTTTGACTACTGTAGCTGTATAGTAGGTTCTGAAGTCAGGTAGTGGGAGGTCTCCTGCTTTGTTCTCTTCAGTAATGCTTTACTTATTTGGGGACTCTTTCCTTTCCATATAAAGTTAATGATTAGTTTTTCCATCTCGTTGAGGAACGTTGTTAGTATTTGGATTGGGAGTGCATTATATTTGTAGATTGCTTTGGGTAGAATTGACATTTCCACAATGTTGAATCTACCTATCCATGAGCATTGTATGTTTTTCCATTTTTGTAGGTTTCTTTTGGTATCTTGAGGTAGCGTTTTTTAGTTTTCTTTGTATTAGTCTTTTATGTCCCCAGTTAGGTTTATTTAAGTATTTTATTTTTTGAGGGCTATTATAAATGATATTGTTTTCTTGATTTCCTTTTTGAAGTTCTCTTTGTTGGCGTATAGGAATCCAGCTGATTTTTATTTATCTGGTATCCTGCTACTTTGCCGAATCTATTAGTTCCAGTAGTTTTCTTGTGGAGTCTTTAGGGTTCTCTATGTATAGTATATCATCTGCGAATAGGGATAGTTTTACTTCTTCCTTACCAATTAGGATGCCCTTTATTTCTTTTTTCTTGCCTTATTGCTCCAGCTAGGACTTCCAGCACAATGTTAAATAGGAGTGATGATAAAGGGCATGATTGTCTTGTTGCCGTTCTCAGGGGGGATGTTTTCAGCCTCTCTCCATTGAGAATGATGTTGGCTGTTGGTTTTGTATAGATGCCCTTCATTATGTTGAGGAATTTCTCTTCTATTTCTATTTTATTGAGTTTTTATCAGGAGTTGGTATTGGACTTTATTGAATGCCTTTTGTGTGTCGATTGATATGATCATGTGATTCTTGTCTCTTATTTATGTGGTGGATTACATTGATTGAATTTCTAATGTTGAACCATCCTTGCATACTTGATATGAATTCCACTTGGTCATGGGTTTTTTTTTTTTTAATGTGATGCTGAATTCTATTGACTAGATTTTTTTTTGAGAATTTCTGAAGCTGTATTCATGAGAGATATTAGTCTGTAAGTTTCTTTTTTTGTGGTGCCTTTACCTGGTTTTGTTATCAGGGTTATCTGGGCTTCATAGAATGAATTCCGAAGTATCTCTTTCTTTTTTGTGTTCTGAAATAGTTTGAGTAGTGCTGGTGTGAGCTCTTCTCTGAATGTGTGGTAGAATTCTCCAGTGAAGCCATCTGAGGCAGGCCTTTTTTGGGGGAGAAGGGGAGTTTTTTTTATTACCTTTTCAATCTCTTGTTATACATCTGTTCAGATTTTCAACCTCAGTTTGTGTTACTTTAGGTTGTTAGTTTCTTTCTACAAAGTTGTCCATTTCCTCTAGGTTCTGAAATTTATTGGAGTACAATTTTTCATAGTACTCTTTTTATTTCAGTTGGGTCTTTTGTAATGTACTCCATTTCATTTCTCATTTGGATTATTTGCTTCCTCTCCTGTTTTTCTTTTGTCAGTTTGGCCAGTGGTTTGTCAATTTTGTTGTTCCTTTTGAAGAACTAATGTTTAGTTTTGTTGGTTCTTTCTATTGTTTTTCTATTCTCTATTTCATTTATTTCTGCTCTGATCTTCATTATATCATTTTTTTCTGGTGGCTGTGTGCTTCTTCTCATGTTCTCTTTCTGTTTGTTCGAATTGTAAAGCTAACATTTTGATTTTATCGTCTTCTTTTTTAATGAGTGCATCTGTTGCTATAAATTGATCTCTGAGCACTGTCTTTGCTGTGTCCCAGAGGTTTTTGTATGATGTGTTTTCATTCTTATTTGATTCTAGGAGTTTTTTGATTTTATCTTTGATTTTTTTCTATTACCCAGTGGTTTTTAAGTAAGGTATTATTCAGTTTCCATGTTTTTGATTTTTTTTTTCCTTGCTCTTCCTGTTCTTAATTTCTACTTTTATGGCTTTGTGATCAGAGAAGATGCTTTGTATTATCTTAGTATTTTGGATTTTGTTGATGGTTGCTTTGTGGCCTAAGATGTGGTCTATTCTGGAGACTGTCCATGTGCATTGGAAAAGAATGTGTACTTTGCTGCTTTTGGGTGGAGTATTCTATATATGTCTATGATATTAAGTTGGTTGATTGTGGCCCTTAGGTCTTCTGTATCTTTGCTGAGTTTATTTCTGTATGTTCTGTCCTTTACCGAGAGTGGTGTGTTGAAGTCTCCTACTGTCATTGTGGAACTGTCAGCTTCTCTTTTCAGCGCTGTTTGTTTTATGTGTTTTGGAGCCCTGTCATTGGGTGCGTAGATATTTATTAAGATTGTGTCCTCATGGTAGATTGTCCCTTTAATCATTATATGATGTCCTTCCTTGTCTTCTATGGTGGATTTTTTCTTAAAGTCTATTTTTTCTGAGATTAGTATTGCCATTCTTGCCCTTTTTTGGTTGCTGTTTGCTTGATGTATTTTTTTCCATTTTGCTTTTCAATAAATTTATGTCTTTGTTTCTAAGATGTGTCTCTTGTAGATAGCATATTGATGGGTCCTATTTTTTTATCCATTCTGTCACTCTCTGTCTCTTTACGGGTGCATTTAAAGCATTTATGTTCAGTGTGATTGTCAATAGGTATGAGTTTATTGCTGTCATTTTGTAGCGCTTTATTTTTATTTATTTGTGATGCTGGCATTTTCTTTGCTCCTCTTACTCTCCTATGCTGAGTTCCTTTTGTTTGTGGATTTTCTTTTCATTTCTTTAGTTTTTGTAGATTTTTTGTTTACTGAGACTTTGTTTTTCTTCCTTATTTTGATGAGTAGGTTTGTTAACTTTCTTTGTGGTTACCTTGAAATTTACTCCCACCTTCCTAAGTTTGAATCAGTCTTTTATTAGTAATGCCTTGACTGCCTCTCCATTTGAAAGTTCTATACCTACGCCATTTATTCCAGTTTTATTGTTCTGAGATTGTTGTCATTTACACGTTGACATCTCTGGTTCACTGTTGTAAAACTTTCAGTTCATTTTCTCCTTAAGGGTTCATTAGCTAGGTTGGTATCTGTCTGATGCTGTCCTATGTCCTAGATTCAGGATGTCGTCTGATGTTATTGGCTCTCTAACCGAAGGACTCACTTTAATAATTCTTGTAAATTTGGCTTGGTTTTTACATATTCCGTTAATTTCTGTTTATCTGGAAATGTTCTAATTTTGTCATCACATTTGAGTGAGAATTTTGCAGAATATATTATTCTTGGCTGACAGTTTTTTTCTTTCAAGGTTTTACATATGTCATCCTGTTGCCTTCTTGCCTGCATGGTTTCTGCTGAGTAATCAGAGCTTAGTTTTATTGTTTCCCTTTGTACGGGACTTCCCATTTTGCTTGAGTGCTCTGAGGATTCTTTCTGTCTTTGGTTTTGGCAAGTGTGATTATAATATGTCTTGGTGACTTTCTTCTGGGATCTATCCTGTATGGGATTCATTGAGCTTCTTTGGATGGTCAGCTTTTAACTTTTCATGATATTAGGGAAGTTGTCTGTAAGCAAATCTTCAATGATTATCTCTCTGTTTTCCAATTCTCCCCCTGTTCTGGAATTCCAATCACATGCACATTTTGTTCTTGATTGTATCCCACATAGTTCTTAGGGTTTTTTTTCCTTTCTTTTCTCTGAGTTTTCTTCAAAGTTGTATCCTAGAATTTATCTTCAGTTTTGCTGATCCGGTCTTCTGTTGTTTCAAATTTGCTCCTAAAACCTGCTGTTGGGCTGTTCATTTCAGAAATCTTGTTTATCTTTTAATTTCTAATGCTGTTTTTGTATAATTTCTAATTCTTTATTTTGACATTTTTTTCTTGCATTATTTTCGTGAATTCTTCCATTGCTTTGTCCGTGTTTTCCCTGATTTTGTCTGTATTTTTCATGATTTTGTCTATTATTTCCTTAGTTTTGTATCATCTCTTTCGTAATCTCTTGGAGAGCCGTGATTATTAGACTTTTGAATTCCCTATCTGGTAGTTCCAGTGCCTTTTCTTCTATGGGAAGGTCATCTTGTGTTTTATTTTGGTGGCTTACTGGATCCGTCCAGTTCTGTTTTGTTTATATGTTTTGCTATTGTTTGCTGACTCCAAGACATTCAGGAATTATTTTGTTTGTTTATTGATTGTAGGTTTGTTTGTTTCATCCTGCTTTTTTGTTTGATTTGCTTATGTCTGGGCAGGAGGGCTGGCCGTGTTTTGTTCCTTGCTCATCTGTGGATACTATAGTTCTCACTACCTTGTCCAGGTGGGCATGGCTGGATGCTCAGCTGTGGTGCAGCAGGGCAGGTCCAGCAGGGGGGATAGGAACGGGGATGTGTCATTAGCAGCACAGACGGGCGAGTAGAGTGGGTTTGGTGGCAGTGTGGTAGAACAGAGTCTGGAGTTCTGGAGGTCTGCATTGGTCCTGCTTGGGGGCGTGGTGATTGGCGGCATGGGGGCAGTGTCCAGGAGCCTGTGCCAGTGCTGCTTGAGCACGCAGTGCTCCATGATTCGGGGGCAGGGCAGAGTCCACACTGGTGCCAGTTGGGGTCATGGCTTTCAGTGGGGCAGGGCCTGGGGACAGTGTGGGACAGGGTCTGGAGGTCCACTCTGTTGCTGCTCAGGGGTGTGGTGCTCAGCAGGACCAGTCTGGGGGCAGGGACATAGGGCGGGGCCCTGAGGTCCATGCCAGTGCCACTCAGGGCCAGTTACTCAGTGGAGCGGGGCCAGGGGATGGGCTGTGGCAGGGTCTGGTTTTCAATGCAAGTGTTGCTCAGGGGCATGGTACAGGGTACAGAGAGGCAGGAAGGTAGGGAGAGGATGTGATGTGCAGAGCTAAGTGGGAGAGAGAGAGAGAAGAGAGATAACAGAAGCAAAAAAAGGATAAGAAAAATAAATAAATAAATAATTGGATAAATAAAATGGCAACGCAGTGGGAGTCAGGGCAGACCTGGGGAGGCTGTGCGCTGGTGGCCCTCTAGCCGAGCGGTGTGGCATGGCTCATCAAGAAGGGGTCGGGGTGGCACATGGGGCTAGGTGGATGGGAGAATGGAAATGAAGGAAGGGAAAGAGAGAAGAAACAAAAACAAAACAAAAAAATATGGCGCTGAGGGAACTGGCCGTTGAGGGCAGGGCAGAACTGGGTGACATCGAGCTGGTGTCTCTTTTGCCCTGCAGTGCAGCATGGCTCATCAGGAAGGGGCAAAGGCAGAGCAGGGACTAGGTGGGAGGGAGAAGGAATAAGGAGAAAGGGAAAGATAAAGAGAAATAAAAAATATGACTCCGAGAGAGCCGGCGGGTGAGGGCAGTGAAGACCCTGGGAGGCCATGTGCTGGTGGCTCTCTAGCCAAGTGATGTGGCACAGCTCATTGAGAAGGGGCAGGGGTGACACACAGGGCTAGGTGGGCGGGAGAAAGGAAAGGAAGGAAGGGGGAGACAGAGAAGAAACACACACACAAAGCAAAATATAACAAAAGCAAAATATGGCATTGAGGGAACCAGTTGTTGGGGGCAGGGTAGAATCGAGGTTGTAGCGAGCTGGTGTCTCTCTCACTGGGTGGCGTGGCACAGCCCATCAGGAAGCGGTGAAGGCAGTGCAGGGCCTAGGTCGGAGAGAGAAGGGAAAGGCAGAAACAGAAAGATAAAGAAAAATAAAAAATATGGCACTGAGGGAGCCAGCTGGTGGAGGCGGCGCAGACCCAGGGAGGCCATGTTCCGGTGGCTCTCTAGCTGAGTAGTGTGGCACGGCCCTTTAAGAGGGCTGGGGGTGGCACACGGGGCTAGGTGGGTGGGAGAAAGGAAAGGAAGGAAGGGAAAGAGAAAGAAGAAACAACCAAAAAAATAACCAAAAAAAAAGAAATTATGGCGCTGAAGGAACCAGCCTTTGGGGGCAGGGTGGACCTGGGGTGGCAGTGTGCCAGTGTCTCTCCAGCTGAGCAAGTGTGGCCTGTTGGAAAGTGGTGGAGGCAACATACAGGGCAGAAGGGTGGAGGGTGGAAAGCATGTATCTCTGGTTACCAGGTGCTCTGTCCCCTGTTGGGAGCTCCATGAAGTTGCCTTCCCATACTCCCTGTCTGGGATCATTGTTGGCTGTGCTCCAAGATGGCGAATCTGTGCTGTGTTAGCTGACGGGGGACCTCCACTCTGTAGCTCCTCGTTCTCTGTTCTCTATCAGTTTCTTCTTCCATTCGGTGCTTGCTTTAGTTCTTTATCCCTTCATTTGATGCTTAGGGTTCCAGGATTGATGTTTGTATTTGTTTTACTTAGTTTTTCAGGTCTTTGCCGCAGAGGGATGGCATGGTACTTCTGTCTATAACATCATGTTGGCTCTGCCTCAAATATGGTTTTTTAAACATAGATGGAACTTCCCATAGTGTTAACTGCAACTCATGGCGACTTCATGTACAACAGAACAAAATGTTGCCTGGTCCTGTGTCATCCTCAAGATCACCGGCATTTTTGAGTCCGTGTTTGTGGTTACTATGCAAATTCATCTTACCAAGGGTCCACCTTACCCTAATTGGCCCTCTATTTCACCAAACTTGGTGTCATCCTCTAGCGACTGATCTCTCCTGACAATGTGTCCAAAGCAAGCAAATTAGTTTTGTCATAATCTGTGTTTTCATTGACTAATTTTTGGAAGTATACCAACGGGCCTTTCTCCTAGTCTCTTAGTCTGGAAGCTCCACTGAAACCTGTACACCATGTTGACCCTGCTGATATTTGATATATCGATGGCATAGTTTCCAGCATCACAGCAACATGCAAGCTAACACCGTGCGACAAACCGACAGTCAAGTGATCGTTCTTAAACACAGATATCAATAAATGATTGTTTTACTTATACCCTTAAGAGTTATGAATTATTGAAGAATTTTTACTTTCCTCAGAATTAAGCAAAAAGACTTGTCTCCCTACAGTTACACTAGAAAAATAATCTAGTTAGATGGCGCAAATGGTTTGTGCTCTACTGCTAACCTAAAGGTTGGTGATTTGAAACTACTCAGTGGTACCACAGCCAACAAAACCCTATGGAGCAGTTCTACTCTGTCACACATAGGGTTGCCAGGAGTTGGAATCCACTAAAAGGCAACTAACAAAAACAATTAGCTATACTAAATTGTAAGGTTAACCTAACAAAATCCCTGCTTAGATGTGGTCTCATACAATATTTGTCCTTTTGTGATTGAGTTATTTCACTCAGAATAATGCCCTCCAGGTTCATCCACGTTGTGAGATGCTTCGCAGATTCATCATTGTTGTTTATCGTTGCGTAGTATTCCATTGTGTGTACGTACAATAGTTTGTTTATCCATTCATCTGTTGATGGGCACTTAGGCTGTTTCCATCTTTTTGCTATTGTGAACAATGCTGCAGGGAACATGGGTATGCATATGTCTATTTGTGTGACGGCTCTTACTTTTCCAGAATATATTCCTTGGCATGGGATTGCTGGATCATATGGTATTTCTATTTCTAGCTTTTTAAGGAAGCGCCGTATCGTTTTCCAAAATGGTTGTACAGTTTTGCATTCCCACCAGCAGTGCAGAGGAGTTCCAGTGTCTCCGCAGCCTCTCCAACATTTGTTATTTTCTGTTTTTTTGATTTGTGCCAGTAATGTCAGAGTGAGATGGTATCTCGTTGTGGATTTGATTTGCATTTTCAATGGCTAGTGATCGAAAGCATTTCCTCATGTGTCTGTTAGCTGCCTGAATGTCTTTGATGAAGTGTCTGTTCATATTCTTTCCCATTTTTTAATTGGATTATTTGTCTTTTTGTTGTAGAGGTGTTGGATTTTCCTATAGATTTTAGAGATTAGCCCTTTGTCGGATTTGTCATAGCCAAAGATTTTTTTCCCAATCCATAGGTTCTGTTTTTACTCTTTTGGTGAAGTCTTTTCATGAGTGTAACTATTTAATTTTTAAAAGATCCCAGTTATCTAGCTTATCTTCTGGAGTTTGTGTGTTGTTAGTTATGGTTTGTATCCTGTTAATGCCGTGTATTAGGGCTTCTAGCTTTGACCCTATTTTTTCTTCTATGATCATTATAGTTTTTGGTTTTATATTTAGGTCTTTGATACATTTTGAATTAGTTTTTGTATATAGTGTGAGGTATGGGTCCTGTTTCATTTTTTTACAGATGGACATCCAGTTTTGCCAGCACCATTTGTTAAAAAGACTGTATTTTCCCCATTTGATGGACTTTAGGCCGTTGTTGAAGATCAGGTGCCCGTAGGTGGATGGATTTACATCTGGGTTCTCAGTTCTGTTCCATTGGTCAATGTATCTGTCGTTGTACCAGTACCAGGCTGTTTTGACTACCGTAGCTGTATAGTAGGTTCTGAGGTCAGGTAGTGTGAGTCCTCCTACTTTATTCTTCTTCTTCAGTAGTGCTTTGTTTATCTGGGGCTTCTTTGCTCTTCATATAAAGTTAATGATTAGTTTTTCCATCTCTGTAAAGAATGCTGTTGGTATTTGGATCAGGATTGCATTGTGTCTGGATTGCTTTGGGTAGAATTGACATTTTCACAATGTCGAGTCTACCTATCCATGAGCATGGTATGTTTTTCCATTTATGTAGCTCTCTTTTGGTTTCTTGTGGTAGTGTTTTGTAGTTTTTTTTGTATAGGTCTTTTACATCCCTGGTTAGATTTATTCCTAAGAATTTTATTTTTTTAGGGGTTATTATAAATAGTGTTGTTTTCTTGATTTACTTTTCATCATTCTCTTATAGGAATCCAACTGATTTTTATGTTTATCTTGTATTTTCTTACCCTGCTGAATCTACTAGTTCCAGTAGTTTTCTTGTGGAGTCTTTTGGTTTTGTGTGTGTGTGTGTGTGTGTGTGTGTGTGTAGTATCATATCATCTGCAAATAGGGACAGTTTTACTTCTTTGTTACAAATTTGGATGCGCTTTTTTTCTATTTCTTGCTTTATTGCTGTAGCTAGGACTTCCAGAAAAATGGTAAATAGGAGTGGTGATAAAGGGCATCCTTGTCTTGTTCCCGTTCTCAAGCGGAATGTTTTCAGCCCCTCTCCATTAAGAATGATGTTGGCTGTTGGTTTTGTATTCCCATTGCCATCGAGTTGATTCTGACTCATAGCTACCCTGTAGGACAGTAGAACTGCCACGTAGGGTTTCCAAGGAGCACCTGGTGGATTCAAACTGCTGACCTTTTAGTTAGCAGCTGTACTTCTTAACCACTACGCCACCAGGATTTCTTGGTTTTGTATAGATGCCCTTTATTATGTTCAGGAATTTCCCTTCTATTCCTATTTTATTGAGAGTTTTTATTAGTAATGGGTGTTGGACTTTGTGAAATGCCTTTTCTGTGTTGATTGAGATGATCATGTGATTCTTTTATTTATGTGCTGGATTATGTTGACTGATTTTCTAATGTTGAACCATCCTTGCATACCTGGTATGAATCCCACTTGGTCATGGTGTATTGTTTTTTTGATATGATGCTGAATGCTATTGGCTATGATTTTGGTGAGAACTTTTGCTTCTATATTCATGAGAGGTATTGGTCTATAATTTTATTTTTTTGTGGAGTCTTTGCCTGGTTATGGTATCAGGGTTATGCTGGCTTCATAGAATGATTTTGGAAGTATCCCTTCTTTTTCTATGTTCTGAAATAGTTTGAGTAGTACTGGTGTACGCTCTTCTCTGAATGTTTGGTAGAATTCTCCAGTGAAGCCCTCTGGGCCAGGGCTTTGTTAAGAGTTTTTTTTTTTTTTTTTTTTTTAATTACCCTTTAAATCTCTTCTTATGGGTCTGTTCAGATTTTCAACTTCAGTTTGTGTTAGTTTAGGTAGGTAGTGTGTTTCTAGAAATTTGTCCATTTCTTCTAGGTTTTCAAATTTGTTGGAATATAGTTTTTCATAGTACTCGGTCATGATCTGTTTTATTTCATTTGAGTCTGTTGAAATGTACTCCATTTCGTTTCTTATTTGGGTTATTTGCATCCTCTCCTGTTTTCCTTTTGTCAGTTTGTCCAGTGGTTTGTTGATTTTGTTGATGCTTTCAAAGAACCAACTTTTGGTTTTGTTGATTCTTTTTTTTATTTATCTATTCTCCATTCATTTATTTTTTCTCTAATCTTTATGTTTAATTTTTTCTGGTTGCTGTGGGCATCTTTTGCTGTTCTATTTCTGTTTGTTTGAGTTGTGTAGCTAATGTTTTGATTTTGTCCCTTCTTTTTTGATGCGTGCATCTATTGCTATAAATTGACCTCTGAGTACTGCCTTTCCTGTGTCCCAAAGCTTTTAGTATGATGTGTTTTCATTCTTATTTGATTCTAGTTTTTTGATTCATCTTCAATATCTTCTGTTACTTAGTGGTTTTTAAGCAGGGCGTTAGTCAGTTTCCATGTATTTGATTTTTTTTCCTTGCTCTTCCTGTTGTTAATTTCTACTTTGATGGTGTTGTGATCAGAGAAGATACTTTGTATTATCTCAGTATTTTGAATTTTGCTGAGAGTTGCTTTGTGGCCTAAGATGTGGTCTATTCTGGAGAACATTTCATGTGCATTGGAAAAGAATGTGTACTTTGAACTTCTGAGTGGAGTGTTCTGTATATGTCTATGAGGTCAAGTTGGCTGATTTTAATCTTTCGATCTTTTGTATCTCTGTTTAGTTTATTTCCAGACGTTCTGTCCATTACCAAGAGTGGTGTGTTGAAATCTTTTACTATTATTGTGGAACTTTCAGTTCCTCTTTTCAGTGCTGTTTGTTTTATGTATGTTGGAGCCCTGTCATTGGGTGAGTAGATATTTATTATGGTTATGTCTTCATGGTGGATTGTCCCTTTAATCATTATATAATGCCTTTCTTTGTCTTTTATGGTGATTTTGTTTTAATGTCTGTTTTATCTGAGATTAGTATTGCCACTTCTGCTGTTTTTTTGGTAGCTGTTTGCTTGATATATTTTTTTCCATTTTGCTTTTTAATAAATTTATGTCTTTGTTTCTAAGGTGTGTCTCTTGTAGACAGCATATTGATGGGTCCTTTTTTTTTTTTTTTTTTAATCTATTTTGTTTCTCTCTGTCTCTTGATGGGAGCATTTAGGCCATTTACGTTCATTGTAATTATTGATAGGTGTGAGTTTATTGCTGTCATTTTGTGGGTTTTTTTTTTTTTTTTTGGTGGTGCTTGATGTTTTCTTTGTTCCTCTTACTCTCCTGTGCTGAATTCCTTTTGTTTGTGGATTTTTTCTTTCCGTTTCTTTCGCTTTTGTAGATTTTGTGTTTACTGAGACTTTATGTTTTTCTTCTTTATTTAGATGAGTAGGATTGTTAACTTTCTTTGTGGTTACCTTGAAATTTACCCTTATCTTCCTAAATTTGAACCAGTCTTTTATTACTTGATATTGCTTTGACTTCCTCTCCATTTGAAAGTTTTTTATGCACACCATTTATTCCCTTTTTTTATTGTTCTGATGTTGTTGTCATTTACAGATTGACTTCTCTGGTTCCCTATTATAGATCTTTTAAGTTTGTGTTTTATTCTTGATAGTTTATTACCTAGGTTGGTATCTAGCTGATGTGGTCTTGCTTCCTAGGTTCATGCTGTATTCTGATGTTTTTGGTTCTCTAACTGAAAGACTCCCTTTAATAATTCTTGTAAATTT
Source organism: Trichechus manatus latirostris (assembly GCF_000243295.1). Taxonomy (NCBI): domain Eukaryota; kingdom Metazoa; phylum Chordata; class Mammalia; order Sirenia; family Trichechidae; genus Trichechus; species Trichechus manatus. The sequence goes on along the minus strand of NW_004443939.1, from coordinate 9,888,533 downwards.
GGTTTGATTTTTACATATTCCCTTATATTCTGTTTATCTGGAAATGTCCTAATTTCACCGTCATGTTTGAGCAAGAGTTTTGCAGATATGTTACTTTTGGTTGGTAAATTTTTTCTTTCAAGGTTTTATATATGTCATCCCATTGCCTTCTTGCCTGCATGGTTTCTGCCAAGTAATCAGAGTTTAGTCTTAATTGTTTCCCTGCTGCATGTTACTTTTTGTTTTTCCCTAACTGCTTTCCGGATTTTTTCTTTGTCTTGGTTTTAGCGAATGTGATTATGATATGTCTTGGTGATTTTTCTTTTGGGGGTCTATCCTATATGCGGTTCATTGAGCTTCTTGGATGGTCACCTTTTCATCTTCCATAATATTAGGGAAGTTTTCTGTCAGCAATTTTTCAGTGATCTCTGTGTTTTCCATTTTCTTCTCCTGGAACTCTGATCACTTGCAGATTTTTGCTTTTGATTGCATGCAACATCATTCTCAGCGTTTCTTCATTCTTTTCTCTGATTTTTCCTCCAACAAATTGTATCCAAGGGTTTGTCTTCAATTTCACTGATCCTGTCTTCCATTGTTTGAAACCTGTTCCTCAACCCTTCTGTGACACTGTGCATTTCTGAAATCTTGTTGTTTATCTTTTGGATTTCTAATTGCTGTTTTTGTATGATTTCTAGTTGTGAGTTTATTTTGACATTTTGTTCCTGTATTATTTTCCTGAATTCTCCCATTTGTTTGTCTGTCTTTTCCAACATTTTGTCTATTTTTTCCCTCATTTTGTGTGCTTTTTTCTTCATCTCTTGGATAATCCTGAATATTAGAGATTTGCAGTTCTTCTCTGTCCTGTAGGGTCACTATGAGTCAGAATTGACTCGATGGTAATGGGTTTGGTTTCAGTTTGATTCCAGGTGGTTCCACTTGTCTTGTCTTCTACTGGAAGGTCATCTGGTGTTTTATTTTGGATGCCTACTGCAATCATCCTGTCCTGTTTTTGTTTTTTTTTAAAATATGGTTTGATATTGTTTGCTATCTTCAGGACATTCAGTAATTATTTTCTTCATTATTGATTGTAGATTTGTTTTTTTTGTCGTGCTTTTTTGTTTTGTTTGTTAATATCTGAGCAGACAAGCTGAATGTTCTTTGTTGTTTGCTTGTCTGTGGGCATGATACTTCTCACCACTTTGTCCAATGGGCCAGGCCAGTCGCTCAGCTATGGTGCCACAGCGCAGGTCCAGTGGAGAGGGAGGGGCTGAGATGGTTCGTTTGTGGCACATACTGGGGCCGACAGGGTGGGGCTGGGAGCAGTGCAGCGTAGGTTCCAGTAGACTGTGCTTGTGCCGCTTAGGGGCGCAGTGTTCAGTGCATGATGTAGATAGGCAGGAGGGAGGTGGGAGGATGTGATGTGTGGAGCTAAGTGGGTGTGGGAAAGAAGAGAAAGAGGAGAGAGAAACAAAATCCGAAAAAAAGTGCTGAGGAGCCTGTTATTGGAGTTGCACAGACCCAGAGAAGCCATGAGCGAGTGGCTTTCTAGCCAGGCAGTGTGGCATAGCCTGTCAAGAAGGGACAGATATGGCACTCGCATTAGGTGGGTGGGAGTAAGGAAAGGAAGGAAGGTAGAGAGAGATAAGAAACTAGATTTTTATAAAAAAGAGAGAGAAGGGCATATGAGGCCACTTGGTTGGGAGAAGGAAAAGGAATAAGGACAAGAAGCCGAGAAAAGAAAAAGATGCTAGGTCATTGGGAGGAAGTCAAGGAACGAAGGTAGAGAGAGACAAGAAATTGAGAAGAAAAAATGCTCCAAGGGAGCCCACTAGAAGCAGTTCCTCAGCTGAGCTGCACTGCACAGCCCATCAAGAAGGAGTGGAGATGGAACATGGTTCCAGGTGTTCATGAGAAGGATAAGGAAGGAAGGTGGAAAGAGACAAGAATCTGATATAATAAAAGAAGAGAAAAAAATACCCTGAGGGAGCACACTGGCGTGGTGGTGCAGACTGTGGAAGGGGTTCCCTAGCCAAGTGACGCTACACAGCCCATGTAAAAGGAGCAGAGATGGCACACAGCTCCAGGTTTTTCAGGAAAAAAGAAAGGAAGGATGGTAGCAAGAGATAGGAAACCAAGAAAAGAAAGAAAAATAAAGTCTCAAGGGAGCCCACTGGCATGGTGGCGTGAACCAGGAAAGGGGCTCCCTAGCCAAGCAGCACTGCACAGCCCATCAGGAAGGAGTGGAAATGGCACACGGCACCAGGTATTCGGGAGAAAGGAAAAGAAGGAAGCTAGAGAGACGAAACCAAGAAATGAAGAAAAACAAAAAAGAAAAAAAATGTCCTCAGGGAGCCCACTGGCATGGTGGCATGGACTGGGAAAGTGGCTCCCCAGGTGAGTGGCGCTGCACAGCCTGTCAGGAAGGAGCGGAGATGGCACATGGAGCTGAGTGCCCGAGAGAAAGGAGAGGAAGGAGATGAGAGAGAGAGAAGAAACCAAAAAAGCTAAAATACAGCAACAAGAAAATGGCACTGAAAGAGCCGGACGGTGTAGGTGGGGCAAACCTAAGTGGCAAGGAGCCAGTGTCTCCCTGGCTGAACAACTGCAGCCCACAGGAAAGCTGTGAAGGCCAAGCAGGGGGAAGAAGGGTGGGGGGTGGGAAAGCGTGTATCGCTAGTTACTGGGTCCTCTGTCTCCTGCCGAGAGCTCTGTGAAGCTGACTTCCTGTACTTCTTGTCCATTGTTCTTGGTGGCTGAGGGGTCCAAAATGGCAAATCTGTACTGCATTAGATGACAGATCTCCACTCCGTAGCTCTCCTCTCTCTCTGTTCATTGTCAGTTTTTTATTCCTTTTGGTGGTTGGTTGAGTTCTTTATCCCTTCATTTGATGCTTAGGGTTCCAGGACTGACATTCATCTCTGTTTTAATGAGTTTTTCGGATCTTTGCTGTGGAGGGACAATATGATACTTCTGTCTATAGCTGACATGTTGGCTCCGCCCCTGAGTAAACATCTGAAATAGTTTTTAAGTGGTGTCGAGATGTTGACTTTTTGGCATGCCCTTCCAAGGCTCAACGTGTAATGTAATTTATTATGAAAGATGTGATCTATTTCATTTCTAATTTCTTTGAAACTTGCCAGGAAAAAAACATCAGTATGGTGAGGGAGAATTGTGGAACTATATGTGGCCTAAACGAATTTAAAATAAATAAGAAAAAGCAAATATCCAATGACAAGAGAATGGATTGATGAATCTTAAAAACATAATGAGTGAAAGAACCAATTTGTAGAAGACTACACACAGTATATAATTTTTACAAAGCTTAAAAACGAAAATAAACTTATTTAGTCATAGGTCTCAGGGAACATCTAGCTCAGTTGACATAAGACAGTTTATGGGGACAGTGTTCTGCATTCTACCTTGGTGAGTGGCGTCTGGGGTCTTAGAAGCCTGTGAGCGGCCATCTGGGATACTCCGCTGGTCTCAACCCTTCGGGAGTAAGGGAGAATGAAGAGAACAAGATACAGGGAAAAGATTAGTTCAAGGGACTAATGGACCATGGCTACCACCGCCTCTGCCAGACTGAATCCAGTACAGCTGGATGGTGCCTGGTTACCACCACTGACTGCTCTGACCCAGATCACAATAGAGGGTCCTGGAAAGAGCTGGAAAAGGATGGAACAAAATTCTAACTCACAAAAAAAAAGACCAGATTTACTGGCCTGAGACTGGAGAAGCCCTGAGAGTATGGCCCCCAGATACCCTTTTAGCTCAGTGGTGAAGTCACTCCTGAAATTCACCATTCAGCCGGGGATTGAACAGCCTCATAAAACAAAACATGACTAATGAGGCACAGCAGTCCAGGGACAAGGACTAGAAGGCAGGAGGGGACAGGAAAGCCGGTAATGAGGAGCCCAGGGTTGAGAGGAGACAGTGTTGACACGTCGTGGGGTTGTTAACCACTGTCGTGGGGTGATATGTGTACTAACTGTTTAATGAGAGACTGTTTGTTTTGCAAACCTTCATCTAAGGTACAAAAGAAAAAAATTATGTGGAATCAGATTGAGAACAGCAACTCAAGGGGTTTGATGGGAAGCCTGGGGGGCAGTGAGTTGAAGATAATGGTGATGGAATGGTTTGGAGAAGGATAGTGAGGATGGCAGCACAGCTGGAAGAGTGTGGTCGATGTTGCTGAATTGTACACGTAGAGACTTTGGAAATGGTGTAACTTTGTCTGTTAAAATGAGAAGAAAGAGCTGCAAACATCCATTAGTAATCCAAAAGTGGAATATACAAAGTATGAATCTAGGAAAATTGGAAGTCATCAGAAATGAAATGGAATGCATAAAGATCAATATCCTAGGCATTAGTGAGCTGAAATGGACTGGTATTGGCCATTTTGAATTGGATAATCATATGGTCTACTATGCTGGGAATACAAAATGGAGAGGAATGTTATCAGGAGGGCCAGTCCCTAGAAAAGGATATCATGCTTGGTAAAGTAGAGGGTCAGTGAAAGAGAGGAACACCCTCAGTGAGATAGATTTATACAGTGGCTACAACAATGGGCTCAAGCATAGCAATGATTGTGAGGGAGGCACAAGACCAGGCAGTGTTTTGTTCTATTGTACATAGGGTTGCTGTTAGTTGGAACCGATTCAACTGCACCTAATAACAACAATCAACAGAATGACTAAAATAAAAATTTTTTAAGACTGATAACACCAAATACTGACTAGGATGTGAAAGTAATTGGAACTTTTTTTACATTGCTGGTGATCGTATTAAATGGTAAATCACTTTGTAAAAAAATGTTTGGCAGTTTCTTATAAATTAAATATACACCTAACATATGATCTAGTGTTTCCAATCACAGGCAGTATAGCTAAAGAAAATAAAACTTGTAAAAAAATGTTCATAGAAGATTTGCTCAGAGTAGCTAAAAACTAAAACCAAATGTCCATCAACCGGAGAATGAATAAAGAGCAACAACATGGATGAATTTGCAGTAATTATCCTAAACAGAAATAGCCAGATACAAAAGACTGTATACTAGATATTGGAGGAATGGTCTGTTTCTATGCCTACTATCCAGGCTGCCTAAGTAAAGGCCTTGGGCCGAGAGCATTCTCTTATAAGGAGGCTGGGAATTGGGTTGCCTTCTCTCTCTCAGTTCCTTCTCCTTATCAGAGAAGCCTTCCCCCTGTTCTGGGCACACAGTAACTTTCTCTGTCTCTTGCACATGGGCGAACACCATATAGCACCTGGCCAACCCCACTTCTATATCTGTTCCCAGCACGGAGGAAACAAAGTCTCATACTATGGCACAAGAGAGAAGATGTGCCAGATTGTAAGAGCCAGCCTCAGGCGGTGGACTGAAGGGGAAACAGGCTTTGTGAGGCCGAACATGGGTGTTCACATGTGATCTGCTAGTTCACTACAGTTTACATTCTTATGTAAGCCCCTGGCATGGAGCCACTACTGTCCACCACCAATATAAAACCTCTGTCCTCCCACTGCAGGGTGTGGAGATCTGCTTTGGTCCTGCCTCCGCCCAGGACTTGTCCTCGTATGTAAGTCTCCCTGGTATATACTCCACTGTTGCCACACTGGAGTTGCCCGCCTCTTTCTTTGGTCTCCCGGCACCCTTCGTTTTTGGAGACAAATTTCACATTACTGGTCCGTGCCTGGACACTAGATTATTCCATTTCTATGAAATTCTAGAATAGACAAAACTATGGTGGAAGAAAAATCAGAAAAGTCATTGCACCTGGGAGAGGTGATGAACTAAGAAGGGACTTGAAGTAACCTTTTCAGGTGGTTCACATGTTCTTTATCTTGATAAGGATGTGGGTTATAAGGATATAGTATACACTTGTCAAGCCCCACCGAAACCAAACCCGTTGCCGTCAAGTTGATTCCAATTCATAGGGACTCTTTAGGATGCAGTAGAACTGCTTCATTGGGCTTTCAAGGGATGGCTGGTGGATTTGAACTGCCGACCTTTTGGTTAGCAGCTGAGCTGTTTACCACTCTGCCAGCAGGGCTCCCATTTGTCAAAACCACAGCTTTAAACCAGTTTTTCCCAGTTCACTTATGGCTGAGGAAGTGAAACCAGAACAGACCCGAATTTTAAAATTTTGGGTGAACCAGAATGGAAAAATTACAGGTTGAAGCTCTGCTGGAAACCTTATCTCCCTCTTAGAAATCAGGGGCAACATTGCGTTGTATAGCAATCAAATCTCTTGGCCTTCCAATTTTGAGCAGAGTCGGAAACAGCGGTGCCCCACTCAAAGATGGCAGCTGACCACACTGCTTTGAACATGTATCACTCTCCACAGTATTGCTAATCCAATCTCACACATCAAGCTCCTGAGAGGGCACGCTGCGCCTCTTCCAAGTCTCCATTCCAGACTTTGACCCACAATATATCTTGTTCCGGTTATCATTCCAGTTCACCCAAATTGTAAAAATTCAAGTGTTTTCTGGTTTCACTTCGTCTGCCATGACTGAACCAGTTCAAACTGGTACAGTTAAGGTTTGTGCTTTTCACTGTATGTAAATTGGATGTTAAAAATTAGGGACATATTGAACCTTAATAAATAGGTTTGGCCTCTGGACACACTTTTAACTCAGTACTGAAGTCACTCCTGAGGTTCACTCTTCAACCAAAGATTAGACAGGCCCGTAAAACAAAACAAAACCCCGTAGGGTTTCCAGGGAGCGGCTGATGGATTCAAACTGCTGACCTTTTAGTTAGCAGCCATAGCTCTTAACCACTGTGCCAAGAATAGAGGAAGGAGAAGGGAAAGCTCTTCTTTGGAATAGAATGCTAATTAATACACAAAAGGAGTGTTGCAGTTAGAAAATCATCAATGAGTACTTTAAACTGTTGGTTGAATATTTAATATGAAACAAGATACTTAGATGCAAGATTTTTTATTTATTAGAGAAACCTATGAATGAACAAAATTGAGATCACTGGTATCGTGACAAACCAGTATCATGTGCCTCAAGTTATTATGCTCTCAAAAGCATGATGGCATCTTTTCTGTAGTATTTATGCAAAAAAAAAAAAAAAAAATCACCCAGAGGCGGCCAAAATGGCGGAGTAGTCAGATGGCTTCCTATATCCCTCTTACAACAAGACCTAGAAAAACAAGTGATTTGATTGTATATGAATATCTAGGTGCCCTGAACAAGGAAAAGTTGAGGAATTGGACTGAGTGGCAGGGGGAGAGGGAAATGGTTCTGAAGAACCGAGATGTCCCGGACCGCAGCTGAAGTCACAGCTCTTCAGCCCCGACTGGCTCCGAGGTACGCAGTGAAGCAGGCAAACAGCTGCGCACGTTGTTGGGAGGCAGTTTCCATATTGAGAGAGGTCCAGCAGCAGAGATTCTGCTTGGACACTCAGAACCAGTGCAAAGCAGCTCCCTAGTGGATAAAGATAACTACATGCATGCGGCCTTTTGCTGGGATTTAAAAAAAAAAAAGCCCATTTGGGAAAAACCTCTCTCCGTTTTACCTCCTCCCTCCCCGCTCTGCGTCCGGAGTCTGCTGGGCTGGAAGTAGATCCCAAAAGGCGCCCTGACCCATTCTCCTGGCCTTGGAGAGGGAACAAATAAGCTACTGGCTCCCCTAAGCCAGGAACTCGGGGTCGGCACAGCTCCTTTGCTAGGCACAGGCATAAGGGGTCCGCAGACTTTGAGTGCCTTACAGCCCTATATAGACTTGTGGGGACCCATCTCAACAGCGTTAGCCCTCACTACCACAGGACAACAGGGTAAACATCTGAAGTTTAACTTAAACTGTTTCAGCTGTGAAGTGGCAGATTTGTGACCCTTGACACAGCCCTGCCCCTTAAGCAGGCACCTTTACCAATCCGCACCAGGGTCCTGAGGACTGGTGGCGTCACCTACACCACCGAGTCACCTGCTACAGGAGTCCGAGAAAAAGGGGTGCCCTCGAGTCTTTACAGCCAACAGAGTGGGGTGCTCATAGTCCGGCTGCACTACTCACCTACCTACTTGCCCTAGGGAATAGGGAACCTCTTTCCTTTCAGACTCTCAGGGGAAGCCGTCAGCCCCCTGCCTGGCTCAGTGTGTGACCCCCGACCACAGCCAGATACCAGTGCCTACAGCAATCACCCATGCCTCTCTAAGACTGTAGCTGAGAGCCTGCACCACACACTTGGTGACCGACTACCTGGACACCTGAGCTGAACCCATACAGGAAAATTTAATGGACTCCTGTGTGCACATACTTAGTTACAGAACTAACTACCTGGTGACAGGACGTTAGAGCTTCAAAGGCGCCAATAATCAAATTAGTGCACACGAGCAGCCTATTGGGGCATATCAAAACAAAACAAGACAAGAAACTAGGACTCACTAAACAAATATAAAATAAAATTATAATAACTTACCGATGGCTTGGAGACAACAGTCAATATCAAATCATATAAAGAGGCAGTCCATGATGGCTTCAGCAAGCTCCCAAAATTAAGAATAAATTCTCTGGAGGAAGAGAATTTCTTAGAATTACCAGAAGCAGAATACAAAAGATTAATATACAGAACTCTTCTAGAAATTAGAAAGGAAATTTTACAAAATGCAGAAACGTCCAAGGAACATACAAAGTAGTAGCGGAACTTAAAAAAGTTATTCAAGAACATAATGACAAATTTAATAGGCTGCAAGAATCCATAGAGAGACAGCAATCAGAAATCCAGAAGGTTAACAATAAAATTTCAGAATTAGACACCTCAAAGGAAGT
>NW_004443939.1:9877956-9879157 GCF_000243295.1 Trichechus manatus latirostris | reverse complement strand
AGGGAATTTGCAAAAACCAAACCAAAATTACAAGAAATACTAAAGGGAGTCCTACAGTTAGATAATCAATAACATCAGATAACAACGCAAGACTAGAACACAGGACAGAGCAACCAGATATTGACTCAGATAAAGAAGTTGAAAATACATCAAAGCTAAAACATTGAAAATAGGGAAACAGAGATATCAATATGTAAAAAAGGACAACATTAAAATAAAAAAGAGGGACTTAAAAAAATGCAGACATTGATTTTTTCAAATGGAGGGGAAGTTAAGGCAATATAAAGTAATAAAAGACTGGTATAAACTTAGAAAAATAGGGGAAAATATTAATGTAACCACAAAGGAATCTAACAATCCTACAAATCAAAATCAAAAAGTAGAAAAACAGAAAGACCCAGCAAACACAAAATGTAAACAATGAAAAAGGTGAAAAAAAAAATACATAAAGAAAAATGACTCAGCACAGAAAATTAAGGGAAACAAAGAAACTGTGAACAATACACAAAAAGAGACATCAGGATGACAGCACTAAACTCATACCTATCATAATTACATTGAATGTAAATGGACTTAAAGCACCAATAAAGAGAGAGTGGCAGATTGGATAAAAAAGCATAATCCATCTATATGCTACCTAAAAGAGATGCACCTTAGACTTAAAGACACAAACAGGCTAAAACTCAAAGGATGGAAAAAATATATCAAACAACACTCAAAAAAGAGGAGTGGCAATATTAATCTCTGACAAAATAGACTTTCAACTAAAATCCACCACAAAGGATAAGGAAGGTCACTATATAATGATTAAAGGTCAGTACACCAGGAGGACATAACTATAGTAGATATTTGTGCACCCAACAAGAGGGCTCCAAAATACATTAAACAAATTCCAACAGCACTGAAAAGTGAGATAAACAGCTCCACAGTAGTAGTAGGAGCCTTCAACACACCACTTCCGGTGAAGGACAGAACATCCAGAAAGAAGTTCAACAAAGACACGGAAGAGCTAAATGCTACAATCAACCAGCTTGATCTCATAGGCATGTACCGAACACTGCACCCAACAGCAGCCAAGTGTTTTCCAACACACATGGAACATTCTCCAGTGTAGACCACGTTAGGCCAAAAAGCAAACCTTAACAAAATCCAAAACATCGAAATATTACGAAGCATCTTTTCTGACCATAAAGCCATAAAA
>NW_004443939.1:9874371-9875482 GCF_000243295.1 Trichechus manatus latirostris | reverse complement strand
ATCTCTAAAATCTACAAGATACTGCAAAACCTCAACAACAAAAAGACAAATAACCCAATTAAAAAATGGGCAAAGGATATGAACAGGCACTTCATCAAAGAAGATATTCAGGTGGCTAACAGACACATGAAGAAATGCTCATGATCATTAGCCATTAGAGAAATGTAAATCAAAACTACAGTGAGATATCATCTCACCCCAACAAGGGTAGCCTTAATCCAAAAAACACTAATAAATGCTGGAGATGTTGTGGAGAGACTGGAACACTTATATACTGTTGGTTGGAATGTAAAATGGTACAACCACTTTGGAATAAGAGCCGTCACAGGAATAGATATATGCACACCCATGTTCATTGCAGCACTGTTCACAATAGCAAAAAGATGGTAACAACCTAGGTGCCCATCAGTGGACGAATGGATAAACAAATTATGGTATATCCACACAATGGAATATTATGCAATGATAAAGAACAACGATGAAGCTGTGAAACATCATATAACTTGGTGGAAGCTGGAATTTATTATGCTGAGTGAATTTAGTCAGTCACAGAAGGACAAATATTGTATAAGACCACTGTTATAAGAACTCAAGAAAAGGTTTAAACACAGTAGGAAACATTGTTTGATGGTTACAGGGGTGGGGAGGGAGGGTGAGGGTTATTCACTAAGTAGATAGTAGGTAAGAATCATCTTAGGCGAAGGGAAGGACAGCACACACTACAGGGTAGTTCAGCACAACTGTACTAAACCAAAGCTAAGAAGTTTCCTGAATACAATCAAATAGTTTGAGAGAGAGTAGCAGGGGTAGGGGTCTGGGGACCATGCTTTTAGGGGACGTGTAGGTCAATTGGCATAACAAAGCTTGTTAAGAAAATGTTCTGGGTCCTACTTTGATGAGTGGTGTCTGGGGTCTTAAACGCTTGCAAGCAGCCATCTAAGATGCATCAGTTGGTCCCAACCACCGGGAGTAAAGGAGAACGAAGAACACCAAAGACAAAAGGAAAATATTAGCCCAAGAGATAGAATGGGCCACATAAACCAGAGACTTCATCAGCCTGAGACCAGAAGAACTAGATGGTGCCTGGCTACCACCAATGAACGTTCTGACA
>NW_004443939.1:9871416-9873943 GCF_000243295.1 Trichechus manatus latirostris | reverse complement strand
ATGTATGTATAAAATTTTGTATGGGAGACTAACTTGAAATGTAATCTTCATTTAACTACAACAATTAAATTAAAAAAAATCACCTGATCATGGGGAAATATCAGAAAACCCAAACTGAGGAATAATCTACAAAATAACTATTTAAAAAAAAAAAAACTCACTGCTTTCGAGTCAGTCCTGACTCATAGCAACCCTTATATATCAGAGTAGAACTGCCCCATAGGGTTTCCAAGGCTGTAAATCTTTATGGAAGCAAACTGCCACATCTTTATCCTGCAGAGCAGCTAGTGGTTTCGAACCACCCACCTTTTGGTTAGCAGCCGAGCACTTTAACCACTGTGCCACCAAAGCTCCTTGAAAATATCAAGATCAAAAGATAAAGAAAGTTTGAGGAATTGTTTCAGATTAAGTGAGACTGAAGAGATGGGTCAACTAAATGCGGTGTCTGATCCTGGATTGGATCCTGGTCTGGAGGTGGGGAAGATTAACTATAAAGGACATTACTGGGACAAGTGATGAAATATAAATATGGACTATTGATAACAATACTGTATCAATGAAAAATTTTATGATTTTGATTATCGTATTTTACTTATGTAAGAAAACGCCCTTGTTCTTAGAAAACGTGGAAATATTTAGAATTAAAGGCATATAATGTCTCCAACTTATTCTCAAATGGTTCAGAAAAAAATATTATGCATATATAATTGTGTGTGCTTGTGTGTAGAGAGAGAGAATGAAAAATTGGACAAAAGTAAACAAGTGGTAAATCTGGATAAAGGATAAAATAAATTAGTATACTATTTTTAGAAATTCTTTGAGTTTAAATTTGTATAACAATTAAAGTTACCTAAAACCTCATCAAATTGTTTTAAAAAATTAATGGATGGATTAAGTCATAGGTTAGACAGAACTGAGGAAGGGAAAATAGATCTGAAAAAATTGCCCAAAACACAGAATAGAGAGCAGTGATATGAGAGAGTTGTTTAGAAATATGGAAGATAGACTGAGAAAGCCTAGTTTGAAATTATTTCTAAATAGAGTCTCTGTAAGATAGAATGGAGGAGAGGCAATATTTGAAGAGATTATGGCTTAGATTTTTCCAGAACTGTTAAGATACAAATCTATATAAGGGACTACCTTCAAGATAAGACTATGGTAATATGACAGTCTTCAGGAACCTTCCAAAAGGTATTTAAAGTATCTTAAGTAGGGCTGATGAAAATATCTTTTAAAAAATTGTATCTTTATCTTAAATACACAAAAATTGGAAATCATAGAGATTGAAGGTATTAAATATATTCTTGGATTTGAAACTGAAGGTTTAAGTTAAAAATAAGTATAATTCTTAAAAAGTTGAAAATAAAATTACCTAATAACCTAACAATTCCACTCGTGAGTATATACGCAAAAGAATTAAAAGCAGGTACTTAAACAGATACTTGTACACCAGTGTTCATAGCAGCATTGTTCACAATAGCCAAGAGACATAAAAAAGAGTGAAGTTCTGATACATGCTACAACATGGATGAACCTTGAAGACATGCTAAGTAAGCTAAGAGACAAAAGGACAAATATTGCATGATTCTACATATGTGAGTATTTAGAAAAGGCCAGTTCATAGAAACAGATAGTTGAATAGAGGTTACTAGGGGCTGGGGGTAGGGATAATAGGGAGTTATTGTTTAATGAGTATAGCGTTTCTGTTGGGATGATAAAAAATCTGGAAATAGATAGTAGTGATCGTTATACAACACTGTGTACATACTTGATGCCACTGAATTGTGCAGTCAGAGATGGTTACAAAGGTAAATTTTTATGTTATGTGTAACCTCAATTAAAAATAAGTATAATCAATTAAACAAATCGTTTATTTGTGTAACACCTATGTGCCAGTCACTGTGTTGGTTTTGGGGATTCAGATATTTAACAGATACTATTTAGGAGTTTTCATTTTGTGGGAGAGATGGTCCAATAAGCATTTTTAGAACTCATAACCTCCTATAGTGCCAGTTATCAGACAAGGTGCTAATGTTATAAATATCTTAATCTAGGGAGGAAAAACAAATATATAAATAAATTATTTCAACATGATAAGTTTCACAAGAGGGACATGCCTAAGGTGCTGTGGAAGTAGAATTGAAGAATCCTCGGTGCATACTGGACAGGGTCAGGAAACACTTCTTAGAGATGATTATGCTGGAATCTCTATGGAAGGGTAGACATCATTTTTTTTTATTTTTATTTTTTAATGTTGTGAAATTTAATACATACAGAAAAGTGCATAAAACATCAAGCTTTTGTCATATTCTGATAGACCTAGTTGGGCCCTTCAAGTAGAAGTGAAATGATCTTAGGGCATTTCTCATTTTATTCAACCCAAAGAACAATCCTATCTCCTTCCTTTACCTTCTAGGATCATTATTCCAAAATATATCCATTTTTTTTTTTTTTTAATATTTTATTGTACTTCAGGTGAAGGCTTACAGAACAGATAGTTTCTCATGTAACAGTAACACACATGCTG
>NW_004443939.1:9835615-9870563 GCF_000243295.1 Trichechus manatus latirostris | reverse complement strand
TTTCTTTTGTTTTTGTAGGTTTTGTTTTTGCTGAGACTTTATGATTTTCGTCTTTATTTTTAGGAGTTGGTTTGTTAACTTTCTTTGTGGTTACCATGAACAAAATATATCCATTTGACTTTTGTTTAAGAATTCTTTGGCTAACTCTTTATTAATCTTTTAATAAGGACGCTTTTGACACCACAAATATGTTTCCCAATAATCATTAAAAGTTTTTGGCCAATTTTGTCCTGAAGAGTAAGAGGATTAGTCAATTATTTTGATGCTGGCACATAGTGACCATGCGTCTACATGTAATGGAGTGGTGTTCCCATTCACCCATGCTGTGGTAGTGAATTATTATGTGCCACTAAAACTGTTAAACACAAAGGAGAATAGGCTTGAATGAAAGGGAACATGCAAAAAGGATATAGGAGATTTTTCTCCCATCTCTACTGATTCCCATACATAGAATGGAAAATAAATCATTTCAGATATCTCAATTTACACTTAAGGAGTCACATGGGATTTAAATTTAGCCATTGCCTTTCATCAAAGGATTTCTAAGCATCTCATAAGCATACCCAGTAATTCTCTAAACATTCTTGTTAAGTTGGTGGCTGGCAATATTATCATTCCATTATAGTGAGGAGTAAATGGAAGCACTGAAATACTGATATTTTTATCTTCCATTCAGAAATTTCTTAACTACTTTACAGGCTAGTATTATTATCTACTTTATGAAGCTTAGTGAAATTATGTGATATGCCCACCTTAGGGAAGGTATTTGTCATAGCATCAAGGCTCCGTAAGTCTTGTCTGCTTTACTTTGTTCTTCACCCCTCCCCCACTTTGACCCTCAGTCCTGCTATTCAAATCATTTTATCTATTGTTTTAAAAGTCATATTAGAGAACCTCAAATCACATAATTTCTTGTGCTTTTGAGGTATGATTCCTAGTTTTTAATTAGGGATCCAATGATAGTTCATTTTTTTGTAGAATTATTTCTTTAATCATTGCTGTTAGTAATGTCATGTAATCAAATGCATCTACTTGTTCTCTTCTGATGAATCAGAGTCCTCTTCAGGATACTAGCATAGCTAAATCTATATATAAAGAACAAACATAGTAATACTTTCTATTCCTGTTGATATAAAATTGCATGTCAAATTTTTTTTTTTTAAATTTGTTCTTAAGTTCTCAGCAGCAAGAATGCTGGTAGCAACCAGAATTTTGATCCCAGTGAACCTAAACCTAGTACACTCACTGCAAGATGGAATATAGTATTTAAATTACAGGAATAGGTAAAAATTTGGGTAAGTTGAAAGTGAGAAGTCACCTGCAGGGGTTATATGGTTACCCATGAGAGGGAGGTAATTAGGACATAATAGGTAGGTGCTCATTTTGTCACAAACTGAAACAGCCACATGAGCTGCTTCTAACTTTACAGAACTACCAGAAATATATCACTTTTAATTGCTAACCAATACTGTTAGTAATTGATTAAATATTTTAGGAAAATATTTATTCCATATATCTAATCAAGTTTTGTCTCTTCTTTCTTTATACTATATGTTTCATACATCTTTTCCTCTTTAGTCCGACTAACATCGTCCTAATCCTCTTTATGTTATACAGTTCAGGGGTAAAAGAATGCCTTGCATATATACAAAACCAAACCTACTGCCATTGAGATGATTCCGACTCATAGCAACCCTGTAGGACAGAGTAGAACTGCCCAATAGAGTTTCCAAGGCTGTAATCTTTACAGAAGCAGACTGCCACATCTTTCTCCCATGGAGCAGCTGATGGGTTTGAACTGCTGACCTTTTTGTAGGTGCTTAATTTAATGACTGATAAACTGATTAATAGTGAGCCCAATTCTAATAGAATGGTTAGAATAGATGATCATAAATTCCTTTAGTAGGTTTACTCTTCTTTACCTCCTTCCCCCTCAGTTCAACAAAGATGTATTATACACAGGACCTGAGCTCTGAGTTTCTTTCCCTCAAGCCGTGTGATACTGGCAAAGTCTCACGAACTCTTCCCTATTGGCTGAACTAATGGATTTCTTCTAATCTGGTCTATTAGATCTTTTTAGGATTCCTGTAATATTACCAGCTTTTGATTATTAGGTGCCTGGATTATCTGAACATCACATTACACACAACAGATCATGTTTTATATTCTTACAGCATAGCTAAAGTGGGAGGTAACAGCCTCTTTTAACCTAGCTTACTTTCTTGTTTACTTTTACATACTTCCTTAGACTTCTTAGATCAATCTAGGGCCTAATCTTGAAACCTTTTAAATACAAACATTTAGTTACTTTCTCTAAAAATTAATCATTGATAATAAAGTAGTAATATTTTGAAAACTTAATATCAGGCTGGGGTTTGTGTCCTTCTAAAATATAGTGTTGCATCTTAGAATTTAGAAACAAATGATACAAGATGCTGCACTGTGTAGCTTTAGTTTTTGATCTCTACTTTTGAATTAGTGTGAAATACCAGAACATCTCATAACTGGAATCCAAAAACCAAAACCAAACCCGTTGCCATCGAGTCGATTTTGACTCATAGTGACCCTATAGGACAGAGTAGAACTGCCCCATAGGGTTTCCAAGGAGCACGTGGTGAATTCAAACTGTTGACCTTTAGGTTAGCAGCCGATCTCTTAACCACTACACCACCAGGGTTTCCCAAAACTGGAATAGAGTAATATATATTCCAAAGCTAAATATAAGTACTTTTGCAGATCATCTGCCACTGTTACTTGTTCATACCTTTATTCTCTTCTTACTTCATTGAGAATTCACATTAAATTGATTTCAAAGAGATTAATTCTTTAAACCAATTTAGTCAGTCACAAAAATAATGTTTTATGATAGGCTAACATACATATGATAGCAAAATTAGTGAACCCTTTTTAGATAGATTAAATTTTTGTATTTAATATTTACTGCTCAGTAAGTTTCATAGGTTGTCCGTCTCTTTTATCAGTTGTTTGTAAATCAAGTCAGTTATTTGTAGTCATTTCCTATGATCTATACAATTTTTTCTATAATACAACTTTATAATACAATCTTTTTTTGCCTTATAGTTCTCTGGTAATTTAAGTAACTTAATTTCTATGTCTCAGTGATCAAGAAAGTAATTTTATGCTGTATTTGTCACTGAGAAAACTAGTTTTAATTCATACTGACCTTTCTCTCCTTTGAGCATTTAGTCTAAATTCAGTAAAATGTTGATGACTGCTCTTTAGAAGACAGCTGTATGAAATAAAGTATTATAAATACTCGACTTTCCTTTCTAAGCATTGTCACCAACAGCTGGGTATCCAGTTTAGCAGAACAGATTTTGCACAGAGAGAGCCTGGCATGTTCCTGAATCAGTTTAGTGAAGGTGACAAAAAATAGTTTCTTATGGATTGGGGACTTATAAAGTCATAGAGCATCTGTTCCTCAGTTAAGTCATAGTCTGGTAGCACTGAATCATGTTTAAAGGTAGAATAATGTGCAAAACTTTTTCACCTTGCTTATACCTTTATTTTAACACCTGACATTTATTTCTGCAAATAATACACTTTTAACATCTCCGTTGAAGGTATGTAAATTATTTTGCTCTTATGTATGATTTTTTATTAGTAGTATTTAAAAACAAAAAGTAATTTTTTGCTAAGATTTCTTATAATATGACTTTAATCTTTGAATTGTATGGTAGTTCATGTATATAAAACCACATATATAGAAAAGTGATCCATTTAAATATTTAATTATGATTCCATTTTGAAAGATACTATTAAAAACAAATTTACTATTAAAATATACTATTAAAAATATACTATTAAATATACTATTAAAAAACTCAGTTTCATTATCATGAATAATTGCTTTCTTTATATGGTATTCTGCTTTAATAAGTTATATAAAAATTAGTTGGTAAAAGTAACAATTTTTGTTTATATATCTTACTCTTAAATATGTGGCTACTTAAAGCATGTCAAATCTGAGACTTCTTTACATTTTTTTTGCAGTGCTAAAAGATCACTAAGATTAGAAGGTCTGTTAGAAGAAAATGTAAGTACTTACGAGTTTGTAATTACATAAGATTCTGTGTTTTTAATTTTTAACTACTGATTTACCTTACTAAATATAAACATTATCAAAAAATTATTTTAAAAAAACATTGTGGCATAATTGTGATTGGGGCACCTCTTTTCTGGGTATAAATTTTTTTTGTAAATTGAATGTGTGTAAGTTTTTGTCCAGCTTTAGGTGTTCATAAGAGGCTAGTTATTTAGAAACTTTAATGAAGTAATTTAGTAGAAATTAGTTTACTCTTGGTAGAAAAAAATATTCTGCTACTTAAATGTACAACAAACAACACAGAATAATGATAATGCTTTAATCTGCATAGTATAATCTGCTAAATTGAAATAAAAACATTAACATCATTTTTATATAAAAAATGTAATTCAGCTATGCTGGCATGATTAAACAATAAGGTACTAATACTGTAATAAATTTCACCATGGTTATCACAGTAGAAATAAAATTGTACTGTTGCTATTACTTTTTTTGTAAATCTGGTCACAGCACATACCAATACCAGCTATCATGACATATGTTAGTTTATTATCTTTTCATATGAACTGTGAATCTAGGTGCAAACTGTAATACTGAAATACTTATGGCCTCAGTGATCTTAAATGGCTATAAATCGGTGAGAAAGTAAATTAAAACACATGAGCTCCTATGAAATCCTATATGATAATGCCTTTTCAAGAAATGGGTTTTAGATAGAATTTCCCTTTGGAAGACACATTGGTATTTAACAAAACAGAAATTTACCATTTAAAAAATTTCCTAGTTGCTTTTTTAAAAAATTTAAACAAAGGTGGCAAAATAACTGCAGTGACACTAAAAAAATCATTAGCAGTGTAATTAGCAGTTTAGAGTACCATTATACAACTTGTTCTGTATAGAATGCAGCTGTGACTGTAATTCTGCATCTGTTTCTTTGGTCAGAATGGTATTTTTGGTAGGTGAGTAGTCCAGCTTGAAATGAAATACTGTTCTTTCCTGCCCTAAAGCTGTTCTTTGGGAGATAGTAACATTATTTGAACAAAAAGAATGGCTATTTCACAATTTATCCTCTTCATAAAGTACAATTGTTGTCAGGGCAGGCTTTCTATCCATTTTTTATTGAGATGAGGATGTGTCAAGGTATCCAATGCCACAGCTAATATCCGGTATTAGAAAAATGCATTGTTACATTTGGCCCAGTTCTGTACCTTTAAACCAGCTGACTTAGCTTCATACCACATGGCCACCAACTGCTAAAAGCAAGTTTCTAGCATCCTAGCCTGGGCCTTTCTTCAACATTGCTGTTTCCTGACCTATTCCTGATATTCTCAGCTTTTGTACTCTTACCTCATCATTTGTCTACAACTCTATATTCAGACAGCTTTTGTTCTATTCTGGTGCTAAATCTGCGTTTCTTTCCTTGACTACATTTATACTTTCAGCCACTCCAGTAACATCTTAGCCCTAAAGCAGCCTGGCTTCCAAGAATCTACCACATGGCCATTAATCCCATTCAAGCTGCTTTAGCCCATACAAAAGGAAATCAGATTTTCATTGTTTATTTATAGGAATACTTAATTGCTGCAAAGCTAGAGAGGAACTAGTAGTAACTGGTCATTTTTGTTTTCATATTTTTATTTATTTTATTGTTTTAATTTAAGTGAAAATTTACAATTCAAGTTAGTCTCTCATACAAAAATTTATACATACATTGTTTTGTGACCCTGCTTGTTGTCCCTATACTGTGACAGCACACTCCTTCTTTCCACCCTGATTTCCCATGTCCATTCCACCAGCTTCTGACCCTCTCTCCCTTCTCATCTCTCCAGACAGAAGCTGCCCATTTAGTCTCATGTATCTACTTGAGCTAAGAAGCACACTCTTCATGAGTATCATTTTATGTCCCATAGTCCAATCTAATCTTTGTCTGAAGAGTTGGCCTCGGGAATGGTTTTATTTCTGGGTTTACAGAGAGTCCGGGGGCCATGCTTTCTGGGGTTCCTTCAGTCTCAGTCGCACCGTTAAGTCTGGTTTTTTTGCTACAATTTGAATTCTGCCCCCCACCTTTCTCCTGCTCCATCAACGACTCTGTTGTGTTCTCTGTCAGGGCAGTAGTAATTGGTCATTTTGCCTTACCGATAGGTACTAAAGGAAGAAGACTCTGGTGTCCAAGAAGGGAAATGGCCTTTATACGCAAACTGGTTGAACTGGAGCCTGTTCATCCTAAACCATTGTTATTTTCTCTCCCAGAGATGTTTGGAACTCCCAACCCCCAGTATTCCAAATGCAGCTGCACTTACAGAGATTAATGCTCCATGATATCAGGGCAAGGCTGCAAAAGTGGTTTTTTTTCCCCCCACAAATGGGACATCTCCTATGCCCCACTTACAGAGTATATACTGCCAGTACCACTGTTTCTTAACCTCTCAAATTGTTAGGGAGATAGTAAAAATGAAGGGGTTTTCATTCATCATTTCCTACAAAATTAGAGCTCCACAAGTTGTTGCCCTCTCAGCATTGTTTCTATATGGATTTTCAAGAACTGAGATGAATTATTTATTCCAGACTGCTACTGATGGTAACCTAAATGAATTTATAGGGACAAATGGCTACCTGGCCATTTACCTAGCCAATTTAACCCTATTTCTTTCAGACCACCTGAGAGAGGGAATAGAAGCAGCTACTACAGATGAGAAGAGAAGGAGCATACTTCCTACTAAGACCAGCTCAATAGGCATGCTGCCAGAAGGAATAATGGTGCAAGTTCTGTGGCAGTTCTTCTACTTTGTACCTAGATTCCCAGTCCAGATTTGTCCATTTCTATTGATGGGACACCTCTAAATCTGGTTATTCCCATGGTCCAACATTGTCAATCTCAGAGACAGAGGGCTTCTGGGACTTTGGATGCTAGAGCATTAGGAAATTCTATAGCACGCACCCTACAGGCTTACTTACTGACCTGGCTCAAATTTACTTCTTCCCGCCCTCCCCTCCCTCCTTCCTGTTGTTGTTGTTAGGTGCTGTTGAATCAGTATCAGTTCCTAGCAACACCATGTGACAGAGTAGGACTTCCCCATAGGGTTTTCTAGGCTATAATCTTTATGAGAGCAGATTGCCAGGTCTTTCTCCCACAGAGGCACCAGGTGGGTTTGAACCACCAACCTTCCAGTTAGCAGCCAAGCACTTAACCATTGCACCACCAGGGCCCCTTCCCTCTTTCCTACCCTTCTGTTATTCCTTCCCTTCCCTCATTTGCTAGGCTCTCCCTCCCTTCCTTCCTTCCTTTCTTTTGTAGTAATGAAATTTTCAAACATACACAAAAGAAGATAGAATAGTATAATGAACTCCTATGTATCTATCACCCATCTTCAACTGTTTTCAACATTTTGCTAATTCTGCTTTATCTGTCTATCTGCACATATACGTGTGTGTGTATGTATGCATGTGTGTGCGTGTGAATTATTTTTTTCCTGGAATATTTTATAGCAAGTCCCAGACATTATATCACTTTATCAGTATAAACTTCAATGTGCATCTCTAAACAGATAATGCCTTCTATTTTCATAATCACTGTGTATAATTATACCTTACAAAATGACAGTAATTCCTTAAGATTATCTTTTACCCAGTTAATATTCACATTTTCATGGTAATTTCAAAATGTCTTTATGGTTGGCTTAATTAAAATCAAGATCCAAACAAGATTTTCACATTGCATTGGTTCTTATATCTCTTAGGTCTTTTTAAATCTTTAGGTACTCTCTGTCTCCCTGTCTCACTTTTTCTTGTAATTTATTTGTTGAAAAAACTGGGTCATTCGTTCTATAAGTATATTCTATGTTCTGAATTTGGTTGATTGTTTTTTTGTGATGTTTAAATGATTCCACTATTTTTCATATTTTTTATTAACTGGTAGAGCTACAGGCTTAATTACATTCTGGTTTAAAATTTTTGGCAAGAATACTTCATAGGTGTACTTCCTATTGCATCACCTCAGGAAACACAAAATGGTCTGGTTACTGATCCTTAGGTTCAGGTGTTGTCAGCCCGATCCTTACATTATAAAATTTTTTGTCAATTTTTCACCTAATGGATTTTAGTATCCATTGGTGATCATTTCCTAGATCTGTTATTTCATTACAGACCTCCACAATTATAGCACCTGTCTACTTTTGATCTGTACTTCTGCATATTCTTCCCCTTTGGCCACTTCTCCCTCCTAGTACAAAGTACCTTACCAGGTCTGGAGATACAGATAGATCGCCCAGGCCCAGGCCTTCTTAAAGGTGAACTCCACTGCCTCATCCTCCTTCAGGCTGTGGAAGCTTTCTTATGTGCAGCTTATTCTGGTGTACAAAGACATCCACTAGAGGATTGAGTACAACCCCAATGCTGGCAATTGTAAATAGGAAGCTGAACTCCCATTTGTACCATTTTGCATTCCCACCAGCAGTGCGTAAGAGTTCCAGTCTTCTTCCTGCAGCCTTTCCAACATTTGTTATTGTCTGTTTTTTTGATTCATGCCACTAATGTTGGGCTGAGATGGTATCTCACTGTAGTTTTGATTTGCATTTCTCTAATGGCTAGTGACTGCAAGCATTTCCTCATGTGTCTGTTAGCCACCTGAATGTCTTCTTTGGTGAAGTGTCTGTTCATGTTCTTTGCCCAGTTATTAATTGGATTATTTGTCTTTTTTGTTGTAGAGGTGTTGAATTTTCCTATAGATTTTACAGATTAGACCTTTGTCAGATATGTCATAGCCCAAAATTTTTTCTGTGTCTGTTGTTAGGTGATGTCAAGTCATTTCCAGCTAATAGTGACCGCATGTACAACAAAACGAAACACTGCTCGGTCCTGCGCCATCCTCACAATCCTTTTTATGCTTGAGCCCATTGTTGCAACAACTGTGTCAATCCATCCATTGAGGGACTTTCTTTTTTTTGCTGACCCTCTACTTTAGCAAGCATGATGTCCTTCTCCGAGGACTGATCTGTCCTGATAACATGTCCAAAGTATGTGAGACTACATCCTTGCTTCTAAGGAGCATTCTGGTTGTACTTCTTCCAAGACAGGTTTGTTGTTCTTTTGGCAGTCCATGGTATATTCAGTATTCTTTGTCAACATCACAATTCAGAGGCATTCATTCTTTGGTCTTCCTTTTTCATTGTCCAGCTTTCACATGCATATGATGCAACTGAAAATACCATGGCTTGGGTCAGGCGCACCTTAGTCTTCAAGGTAACATTTTGCTTTTCAACACTTTAAAGAGGTCTTTTGCAGCAGATTTGCCCACTGCAATGTGTCTTTTGATTTCCTGGCTGCTGCTTCCATGGGTGTTGATTGTGGATCCAAGTAAAATGAAATCCTTGACAACTTCAGTCTTTTCTTTGTTTATCATGATGTTGCTTATTGGTCCAGTTGTGAGGATTTTTATTTTCTTTACATTGAGGTGTAATCCATACTGAAGGCTGTGGTCTTTGATCTTCATCAGTAAGTGCTGCAAGTCCTCTTCACTTTTAGCAAGCAAGGCTGTGTCATCTGCATAATGCAGGTTGCTGATGAATCTTCCTCCAGTCCTAATGTCCCGTTCTTCTTCATATAGTCCAGCTTCTTGGATTATTTGCTCAACATACAGATTGAATAGGTATGGTGAAAGGATACAACCCTGACGCACACCTTTCCTGACTTCAATCGATGCAGTGTCCCCTTGTTCTGTTCGAACGACTGCCTCTTGATCCATGTACAGGTTCCTCATGAACACAATTAAGTGTTCTGGAATTCACATCCTTCACAATGTTATCCATAATTTGCTATGATCTACACAGTTAAATGCCTTTGCATAGTCAATAAAACACATGTAAACATCTTTCTGGTATTCTCTGCTTTCAGCCAGGATCCATCTGACATCAGCAGTGATATCCCTTGTTCCATGTCCTCTTCTGAAGCCAGCTTGAATTTCTGATAGTTCTCTGTCAATGTACTGCTGCAGCTGCTTTTGAATGATCTTTAGCAAAATTTTATTTGCGTATGATATTAATGATATTGTTCGATAATTTCCGCATTCAGTTGGATCACCAACCGAATCCATGTCTGTAGGTTCTCTTTTTACTCTTTTGGTGAAGTTTTTTCATGAGCGTAAGTGTTTAATTTTTAGAAGATCGCAGTTATCTAGCTTATCTTCTGGTGTTTGTATATTGTTAGTTATGGTTTGTACCCTATTTATGCCACCTATTAAGGCCCCCAATGTTGACTCTATTTTTTCTTCTATAATCTTTATAGTTTTTGGTTTTATATTTAGGTCTTTGAACCATTTCGAATTAGTTTTTGTGTATGGTGTGAGGTATGGGTCCTGTTTCATCTTTTTACAGATGGACATCCAGTTTTGCTGGTAGCATTTGTTAACGAGACTGTCTTTTCCCCCATTTAATGTACTTCGGGCCTTTGTCAAAATCAGCAGTCCGTCGGTAAGTAGATTTACATCTGGGTTCTCAATTCTGTTCTGTTGGTCAATGTATCTCTCGTTGTACCAGTACCAGGCTGTTTTGACTACTGTAGCTATATAGTAGGCTGTGAGGTCAGGTAGTGCGAGGCCTCCTACTTTGTTCTTCTTCAATAATGCGTTACTTACCTGGGGCCTCTTTCCTTTCCATATAAAGTTAATGATTAGTTTTTCCATCTCATTGAAAAATGTTGTTAGTATTTGGATCGGGATTGCATTGTATTTGTAGATTGCTTTGGGTAGAGTTAACATTTTCACAAGGTTGAATCTACCTATCCATGAGCATGGTATGTTTTTCCATTTATGTAGGGTCTGTTTTGCTTTCTTGCAATAGTGTTTTGTAGTTTTCTTTGTATAGGTCTTTTACATCCCTGGTTAGATTTATTCCTAAGTATTTTAATTTTGGGGGGCTGTTATAAATGGGGAGCCCTGGTGCAGTGGTTAAGAGCTTGGCTGCTAACCAAAAGATTGGCAGTTCGAATCTACCAGGTGCTCCTTGGAAACCCTATGGAGCAGTTCTACTCTGAAATCTGCTTTGCTTCCTCGGGTACCGGGAATGTTGGGTGTTATTTTCATGGCTACAACTGAATTGAGGAGTGAGGGATGGGACTGGAGTAAGTTAAAATGCCACAAAATTTGCTCTTCCTGATAATCAACCATTTTCCTTGAATAAGCATTACCTGGGTAGCTGCAAGTTTGGTTAATTTCCAAAGTTCCAAAAACATTGATTCTGACAGTTTTTTCCCTGTTTATTGTTTTTATGTAAAGGTAGAATATAGAGTTGCTTATTTCATTGACATTACTCATGTTTATTCATTTTCAAAATTATCCTTTGTATTTTCATGCAAATTTAGAATCACATTTTCTATTAAGAAACAAATAAATGCCTAGGATTTTGATTGGAATCACATTTAATCTATAAATCAATGTAGGGAGAATTGGCATCCCAAAAATAGTAAATCTTTTGATCTCTGGAAGCTGTGTACAGAGAGCTTAACACTACGTCACATGTACTGTAACATAGATATGTCTCCATTTCTTTACGTTTTCTTTAATTTCCTTTGAGCAGCGTTTTGTGATTTTCAGTGTTCAGGTTTAGCACATATTTGTTAAGTTTATCCCTAATTATGTCACGGATTTAGAAGCCATTGTAAATGATTTGTTTCAATTTTTAATTTCTAACTTTTCCTTAAAACTCCACTGCTGTTGAGTTGATTCCAATTCATGACAACCCCATGTATTACAGAGTAGAACTGCCCAATAGAGTTTTCTTGGCTGTAATCTTTATGGAAGCAGATCACCAGGCCTTTCTCTGTGGCACTGCTGGGTGGGTTCAAACCACCAACATTTAGATACCGTTTGCGCCACCTAGGGACCTTAGTTGTTC
Organism: Trichechus manatus latirostris; assembly: GCF_000243295.1. Taxonomy (NCBI): domain Eukaryota; kingdom Metazoa; phylum Chordata; class Mammalia; order Sirenia; family Trichechidae; genus Trichechus; species Trichechus manatus. Next base: position 9,858,611 of record NW_004443939.1, on the reverse strand, counting down.
CTTACCAGTAGAAATATATTTGATTTTTATATATTGCCTTGTGTCCTGCAACCTTGCTAAACTCACTGATTAATTCTTGGAGGTTTTTTGCAGATTCTTTGCGACTTTCATGTTTGCAAGTCATGTTTACAAAAATTGACAGCTTTTATGTCTTCTCGTTCCAGTCTGTTTGTCTTTCCCCCTCCCCCCACCTTACTGCCCTGAGTGGAGCCTCCAGTACAGTGTTGGCTAGAAGCGTTGAGAATGTTTTTTCCTGTTTCTGGGAAGGGGAGCATTTAATCTTTAACCATTAAGTATGATATTAGCAAAGGTCTTTTCACAGATGCCCTTTATCAGGTTGAGGAAGTTCCCTTAAGTTTCTAGTTTACTGAGAGTTTTACCATGAAAGTGTTGAAATTTGTCTTTCTTAACCTCCTTGACCAGGAATAGTTGTTCATTTTAACTGTGTATTATGTACTTTGAAGATAGCTTCCCGTGAAGCTTTGTCTAGACAGCCCCCCAGCAATTTTAGCATCACAACTTCTTATCTGGAGCCCTGGTGGCACAGTGGTTAGGTTAAAAGCTTAGTAGCTAACCAAAAGGTCAGCAGTTCTAATCCACCAGCCACTCCTTAGAAACCCTATGGGGCAGTTCTACTCTGTTCTATCACTATGAGTCAGAATCAACTCGATGGCACACAACAACAACAGCTACCTTTCTTAATCTGTTAAGAAGCTCGTATCTTTTTTTAAATTTTCTTTTCTTGGTAAGATGAATTACATCGGTTGATTTTTTCAAGTGTTAAACCAACTCTGCACTCCTTGGATAAACCCCCCTTGTTGTTGTTGTTAGCTTCTGTGGAATCAGCCCACAACTCATGATGGCCCCATGCACAATGGAACAAGACACTGCTCTGGTCCTATACCATCACCTTGATTGGTTGCAGATCAAACTTTTGTGGTCCATAGGGTTTTCATTGGTTGATTTTCAGAAGTAGGTCACTAGGCCTGTCTTCCTAGTCAGTCTTAGTCTGGAAGCTCCACTGAAACCTGTGAAGGATCGTGATAACACACAAGCCTTCACTAACAGACAGGTGTTGGCTGTGTGTGATGTGCATCAGCCAGGAATCTAACCTGGGTCTCCCACATGGAAGGCAAGAATTCTACCACTGAACCACCACAGCCTCCAAATCCTACTTGGTTATATTTTATTATTTTTATATATTCCTGGATTAGAGTTGATGACATTTTGTTAAGAAATGTTGCATTTAACCTTCATGTGGGATTTTGTTTGGTGTTTTCTTGTTATGTCTTTGGTTTTGGTTATCAGAGTAATGCCGGCTTCATAAAGTGATTTGGGAAGTGTCCCTTATGTCTTCTATTTTTTGAAGGAATATGTATTAAGAGTGGATTTTTTTTTTCTTTAAGTGTTAATAGTGTTCATTAGAGAAAGCCCCCAGACCTGGAATTTCTTTGTGGGAAGGATTTTAGTTAAGAACTCAGCTTCTTTAATTAATATAGGGCTATCAGTTGTTTTGTTTGAATCAGGATTCAATAAAGATACATGCATTGTGTTTGATTGATACATCTCTTAAGACTTAATCTTGTAAGTTCTCCATTCCTCTTTTTTTTTCTTTCCAATGCTGTGCTGCCTAATGTAATGCCACAGGAAGGATATCACACTGTGTATAAAACATTGTGCTAAAATTTTGAACCTGAATTTGTTGAAACCTGTAGTCTAACTCCAAATTTACAGGCTTTACAAGTGATAAAGGAACACATCAGGTATGCAATCAACAAAATCCAAACTGGAAAATTCAATTCTTCAACAAAATTAGAAAGAGAAAGGTACTCTTGTACCTAATAAAGAGTTCTTTCTTAACCTCCTTGACCAGGAATAATTGTTCATTTTAACTACGTATTATATACTTTGAAGATAACTTCCCGTGAAGCTTTGTCTAGGCAGCCCCCCAGCAATTTTAGCATCACAACTTCTTATCTGGAGCCCTGGTGGCACAGTGGTTAGGTTAAAAGCTTAGTAGCTAACCAAAAGGTCAGCAGTTCTAATCCACCAGCCACTCCTTAGAAACCCTATGGGGCAGTTCCACTCTGTTCTATAGGATCGCTATGAGTTAGAATCAACTCGATGGCACACAACAACAACAACAACAGCTACCTCTTATCTGGAGCCCTGGTGGTGTAGTGATTAAGAACTATGGCCACTAACCAAAAGGTCAGCAGTTTGAATCCACCAGCTGCTCTTTGGAAACCCTATGGGGCAGTTCTGTTCTGTCCTATAGGATTGCTGTGAGTTGGAATCGATTCAGTGGCAACAGGTTTTTATTTGTTTTATTTTTAACCTCTTATCTAATCCATAAATTACATACTTGAGAGCCTAATAATTTACTCCTTAGGTCATGTCTTATCTCTACATTGTATGATCTAATGATACTAGACACATATTTTTAATATTTATGGAGTAAATCCTTTAGATCATAAGAGATGTTTGGGTATATACTTATACTTTTCCTGCGAGACCCCTCCTTTAACATAATTTACAGCTATAGAAACTGTAACAATGCATTGTCATATAAATCTGTGTGCCAGGAAATGGCCAATACCATCTTTCTTTCGTGGTCTGTTGTCATAGCTAGAACTGATAGACTTCATCCAGCAGCAATAGTAGGTGGACACCTGTGACCAACACTGCCAGGTGGAAATCCAAACTATGACAATTTTGCTGAAGAAATGAAACATAGGAGAGAGGTACTATGCCATCATAACTTGTATACATTCAGCAGACAAAGCTTTTATTCAGGTTCTATGCCAATGCTAACAAACCAAAAAACACTGCATCGAGTTCCCAAAACTTATTTAGAGAATCAACCTGGTAGGATGGAACTTGCAACCTGATCCATATCTAGTACAGGGTTCTGCATAGGGGTGGTAGCTAATCCTCAGTTGCTCCTAGGAGCATAACCTTTTGAAGGGGACTTGCTCCCCAGAGACTGTATATAGTCATTGTTCTCAAGAAGATTTGATAGTCTTTATCCTCTGGGTCCAGCCACTTTTATTCCTTTTTTCTGTTACTCTATTTATCTGAGTTATTTCATCACAACAGATCCTCGTTGTTGTTGTTAGGTGTTGTCAACTTGTTTTTAACTCACAGTAATGCCATGTGACAGGGTAGAACCACCCCATAGGGTTTTCTTGGCTGTAATCTTTATGGAAACAGATCACCAGGTCTTTCTCCAGAGAATCCGCTGATTAGGTTTTGAACCACAACCTTTTGGTTAGCAGTTGAATTGAATGGAATCCTGGTTGTGTCCTGGTTCTAGAGGATACTTTTCAGGGTTGCCAAGTTCTAATCCATCTCCCTGCCCCCTACAAATACCAATCTTAGCCTAATGGCAGGAGGTACAAATTCAAATAGTGGTCATGGAAGAATATGTCTTATCTCAGAAATGCCCTGGAGTATGTACGTCACAGACTTTATTGGTTAAAACAAGAAGAATACTGGCCCAGCCTCAGACCAGCCCTGTGCTTTTTAACCAGTTGACCAATGCCAGTGCTACATGGCATTAATCATGAGCAAGTAAGAACAAGACTCTTTTTTTTTTTTTATTGTATTTTTTAAGTTTACACAGCAAGTTAGGTTCCCATTTGACAATTTTTACACAAAGTGTTCAGTGACATTTGTTGTATATTTTTTACAATGTGTCAACATCCTCTTTAATTGTTTTCTGGTTGTTCCATTTCCAGTACCTGGCTTCTCTGCCCACTTCTCATCTTTGTTGTTGTTGTTAGGTGCCGTCGAGTCAGTTCCGACTCATAGGGACCCTATGTACAATAGAAAGAAGCACTGCCCAGTCCTGCACCATCCTCACAATGTTTGAGTCCACTGTTGCAGCCACTGCGTCAGTCCATCTTGTTGAGGGTCCTCCCCTTTTTCGCTGACCCTCTACTTTACCAAGCATGATGTCCTTCTCCAGGGGCTGATCCCTTCTGATAACATGTCCGAACTATGTGAGATGAAGTCTCGCCATCCTCGCTTCCAGTGAGCATTCTGGCTGTACTTCTTCCAAGACAGATTTGTTCATTCTTTCTGGCAATCCACAGTATGTTCAATATTCTTCACCAATATCATATTCAAGTGCATCAGTTTTTCTTTGGTCTCTCTTATTCATTGTCCAGCTTTCGCATGCATATGAGGGGATTGGAAATACCACGGCTTGGTTCAAGCAAAGCTTAGTCCTCAAAGTGACACCTTTGCTTTTTAACACTTTAAAGAGGTCTTTTGCAGCAGATTTGCCCAATGCAATACGTCGTTTGATCTCTTGACTGCTGCTTCCATGGGTGTTGATTGTAGATCCAAGTAAAATGAAATCTTGACAGCTTCAATCTTTTCTCTGTTTATCATGATGTTGCTTATTGTGAGGATTTTTGTTTTCTTTATGTTGAGATGTAATCCATACTGAAGTGTGTAGCCTTTGATGTTCATCAGTAAGTGCTTCAAGTTCTCTTCGCTTTCAGCAAGCAAGATTGTGTCATCTGCGTATCACAGGTGGTTAATGAGTCTTCCTCTAATCCTGATGCTGCTTTCTTCTTCATCTAGTCCAGTTTCTCGGATTATTTTGCTCAGCGTACGGATTGAATAAGCATGATGAAGGAATGCAACCCTGATTTAAAACCACATAGTATCCCCTTGTTCTGTTCAGACGACTTCCTCTTGGTCTATGTACTGGTTCCTCATGAGCACAATTAAGTATTGGAATTCCTATTCTTTGCAACATTATCCGTAATTTGTTATTATCCATACAGTCAAATGCCTTTGCGTAGTCAGTAAAACACAGTTAAACATCTCTCTGGTATTCTCAGCTTTCAGCCAAGATCCATCCAATCTCAGCAGTGATATCCCTTGCTTCACGCTCACTTCTGAATCTTATTTGAATTTCTGGCAGATCCCTGTCAGTGTACTGCTGTAACTGTTTTCAGTTATCTTTAGCAAAATTTTACCTCCATGTGATGTTAATGATACTGTTCGATAATTTCCGCATTCCGTTGCATCACCTTTCTTTGGAATGGGCACAAATATGGATCTCTTTCAGTCGGTTGGCCAGGCCAGGTAGCTGTCTTCCAAATTTCTTGGCATAGATGAGTGAGCAGTTCCAGCGTTGCATCGATTTGTTGAAACAGCTCAGTTGATATTTCATCAATTCCTGGACCTTTGTTTTAGAGTAAATGTTGACCTTTTGGCCTCATACAGATAGTTTTTTGGGACAGCATTGTTCTTATGGGTAATATCCTTTATTTTGTCTGCGACTCTGCTATTTCACTAAAAGGTGATCTCAGGGTATAGTTTTGGTTCAAGCTTTAAAGAGTGTGTCATGGCGATAGTCTCATGGAGTCCTCTGGTCTCAACTGGTCCAGTTAAGACTCAGTAGTCTTTATTAGTCACAATTTATGTTTCGAATGCTATCTTGTTCCAGGTAGATTCAGTTCCTGTCAAGTCAGGAGACAATGCAAAAAGGAGGGAACTAACAACTGGTATTTACCCATTCGAAATGGTGATTGATACTGTTCTGATAGTAACCTTGCTTCTCACTTGTCTGATCAGATTCCTTTTTGGATAACAATGAAGCCCTGTCCCAGCCCCATCCCACCCCCTCCAATCCCTCCTGCAATCATTAAGGATGGTCATTGTGGCAGCTGATGCTTAGGACTCTTCTAGGAACCCTAGGCCCAAATTGTGAAAAGCCCCTAAGGCAGCTATAGTGTTTCGTTTTCTAATGTAAATTCCATAATTAATACTAATAACTTTATTAACCATTATACAGTTATAAAGAATTATCTCCCTTTAAGACAGGGCTAGAGCCATTGTCTTAAAATCATTGTCTCCTCAGGACAGCCTTTCACCCAGCCCATTTCCTGAAGTTCTTTTTCTCCTTAGAACTTCCTTGAAAAGAAACAGGCAACAGCTAGCCAAAATCAGCTGAAACAGGTCTTGCTCTCCATCCTGACCTTCCAGATGACCTTTAGCTCATTAACTTCTTCTTGCATGGTAAATTCTCTGCCCCTGGGTGGAGAGCTGACATGCTAATGAACAAAAATGACTAAGTTCCTCCTGCGCAGGGAATCAAACCCAGGCCTTAGAAGATACTTACTCATTCTAAAACGCTCTGCACCTGCATGCACACCATTCTGTATTTTGAAACTGATCCTTTCTGTATAAACCAGCTTCAGCAAGGTGCCTGCAAGGCAGTTTTGGGTAGCACACAGCCCCATCTGTCTCCTTGGCCAACCAATAAAGTTTCCTTTTGTTCTCCCCAACTCAGTCTCTGTCTTTTTGGCCCTGGATGAAGTTGCACCAAGCAGAACCCAGAGTTCCCGGCAATGCCTTTAGCTGCCATAATTCTTTTTTCTTTTCTTTCTGCTTATCCAAATACCTATAGTACCTGTGTTTTAAATATTTTGGTGACAGCATAGGCTAGAATTCATAATAATAACAGATCATTTATAGCCTATATTTCATCCTGAAAGAACCCTTAGTTAGTACTTTCTACACTGTTTATAATAGGTAAAAATCAATAAAAATGCAGGCATCTTTTTGGTAGACTGTGCTTTAAACGAGGTGAGGGAGCAAGCTACAATCTGTGAGCGATACTGAAGGAGAATGTCATATCTACTTGAAATTATGGACAGAACATTGATTTTTTTTTTTTAAGGCAGAAAAATCAATGCCCAAATTTCAGTTTTGCTAACGTACAAGGTTTGACCTCCTTACAAAAAGTACAGTGACATTTCAGTGATCTTAGAATCTTAGAGCATGGCATTTTTGTGTTTAGTAGTGTTGTTAATTATCTCTAAGGAGTCAGTAAATATTACAGGCAGTTGCCCCTTATTATAGAAGTAACCAGCCAACCAGTTGCCATTAAGTCAATTCCAATTCATGGCAACCCTGTGTGTGTTAGGGTAGAAGTGTGCTCCATGGGGTTTTTCATGACTGATTATTTGGAAGTAGATCACCAAGTAGTAGTGACTTATTTTCTGATTTCTGTTTCCTTACAATCTTCTTTACACATTTTGTTTACATTCTGAATCCTCTCTAACTTCTAGCCAAATCTCTTCATCTCACTTTTTTTTTTCCCTCTATTTTTCTAAAGGGTCTGGTAAGTAGCATTCATCTTTCTTGAGCGCTCAACTTCTCAATTATTAGCCCAGTCTTTTCTCAAATCCCAGTCTTCTTAACTCTTTCTGTTGTGGGAGTCTAATAAGTGGGCCAGGTCCTTCCAAGTCTGGGGGATGGCAGGATGGAAATTCCTAGATGGCTTTTAAACTCAATTTAGAAGTCCTTCTAAGCATCTTCAGGGATTAAAAGTTAGAGGACCTTGGTAGAAACTTGAGAGGAAAGAAAATTTAGGAAAGTAAGATTATGCCTTTGTGTGTAGCACTAGGCAAGTATATAAAAATGTGTATATACTAACGAGATGACTCAGGATGAGATTGCCCATGCCAGAAAGACCATGTGATTAGAGGTTTGGAGCTTTGAGCCATACGATATCAGCCTGATTTCCAGGGAGTGGAGGAGTGCTGGAGATTTGACCAGTGAATCATGACCAATGGTTTAATCAATCATGTCTGTATAATGAAGCCTCAGCGAGTTTTGGGGGAGTTTACGTGATTGATAATATTCTGCATTCATCAGTGTACTTGGAGGGACACAGAAGCTTCACATTGGACCTTCCCAGACCTTATCCTATACGCCTCTCCCTTTGCCTGGTTCTGATTTGTATCCTCTTGCTAAAATAAAACTGTAATAGTAAGTATAGGGCTTTCTTGAGTCCTGTGAATTGTTCTAGCAAATTACTGAACCTGAGGGAGTGGTGGGAATCCCTGAATTTGGAGGCAGCTGGTCAGAAGTGAGGGTGGCCTAGGGACCCCCAAGCTTGCAGCTTATGTCCCGAGGAAGTAGTAAGAAGCCCTGAATTTGTAGCTAGCTGGTCAGAAGTGAAGGTGGCCTAGAGACCTCTGAACTTGCTGTTGGTGTCTGAAGTGATGGCAGTGTTATAGAGGACTGTGCCCTTAACCTGTGAAGTTTAGCCTAACTCCAGGCAGTTCAAACTCACCCAGAGGCACCTGGAAAGAAAGTCCTGGCGATCTGCTTCCAAAAGATCACAGCCATGAAAACCCTATGGAGGGCAGTTCTGCTCTGAAATATAGGGGTCACCATGAATCAGGGTTGACTCCATGGCACCTGGTTTGGTTTTTGGGGTTTTTTCCCCCAGTTAGCTGGTTTCTGAAGTCATTTACATAGGCAAAGGTATATTTTAATTTTCCCATCTATGTATAGTAGCTATAGACAGACATTTTTCCTTTGAAGTAATACCAAAAACCAAAAAAAGAAAGAAAAAGAGAAGCCGCACTATATTTAAGGTGAGGAAAATAAAATACCCACATGCACACACACAGTTTTTTCTTTCATGAAAGCTAGGAAATTGTTTTCAAGGAGAAATGTATGACCTACAGTTGCAATGTTTAGACATTTGGCAATTGGATAAAATAATTTTTTGGTGAAGATAGCAAAACAGATTGACATAAATGTACATTAGGGTAGTGACTTTCATTTCTTGTACATACACAGTGAAAGTTCTAAGCAATAAATTCTTGGAAAAGTAGGATAGGGATTGGATAAATGTCGTAGTTTATGACTGAATACATATAAACAGGTGAAAACTCAAGATGGAGCGGTAATAGTAACCACCTGATAAAGAGACTTAAAACCCTTTCACCCTACAAAAAAGACATTGCTTTAGAGCTATAACTTGGTATTATAGTTTGATTTTTTTAAAACATATTGGTTATACTTGGTGGCTACTATGGATACATAAAATAAAGAGTGGAATGTCCTTTGTTCCCCAATACAAAGAAGTATCTATCATTTAAAATCTTAACTGTAAAAGATTTTATTTATATGTTTTTGATGCTACAGATTCTGAAACTAATACCAAAATACCAAAATTATTGAAAAAAGTGACACAGTCACTATTTCTTTCATGGGTGTCTTAAAAATAAAGGATGGTTGACTCTGCAAAATTGTGTAGCTATTTCAAGTTGACTACTAGGCTGAAAAGGAGCCCTGGTGGCACGACAATTAAGCACTCGGCTGCTAACTGAATGGTTGGCAGTTTGAACCTACCCAGCAGCTCCATGGGAGAGAGACCTGGCTATCTGCTCCCATAAAGATTACAGCCTAGAAAACCCTAGGGGGCAGTTCTACTCTGTCCACATATGGTCACTATGAGTCAAAATCGACTCAACGGCACCTAACAACCGAGCTAAAGCAAAAACATATCATGAGCCTCCAGACCTTTCCTTTATCCCCCAAATTCAACCTATACTCTCTGTTCCACCTCTAGATTTCAGACTTTTTATGCCTTTTATCTTCGGTTACCTAAGTGTCATGACACCTTCTCCCTTACAAGAATCCTCTATAACAGATAACTGCAGCCTACTTTGATTTTCTCTCCCTTCTGAATTTCTGTTACACCTACAGAACCTTAAGAGCTCTTCTCTGCTGTTTAACTTTTAAGCTCCCTGAGGCCAGGACATTTTGTTATATTTCTTCATGCACGATAATTAACAAATGCTGGGAGACCAATAAGCATGGAAAACAAGTTTTGGGGAAATTCAGAAGAGGGAGCAGTGAGTAGTGTGATACAAGTTACTTGGAGTCAGCACATCATGAGGGAGACCTAAACTAAAAAAAGACCAGGTCTTGGGGAAGATAAGGAGGGCATCCCACTAGATCACAACATGAGCTGAGGCACAAATATGCATAGACTAGTGGCTTAGACACAAGGTGCCAGTTAATATTGAATGAATAAACTAATGAACAAATGAATATATTCTTAATAGAGTGACTTAGCCAAGTTTACTGGATTGTTCTTTTTAAGGCATTCATTCGTCAAACATTTTTTAGTTCTAGGTTACAAAGATAAAGAAATTATGCTTAAGGTGTTCAAAGGCTGATGAGGCAGACAGAAATGTATAAAATTATTGAAATATGTTAACTGCAATAAAAGTTATGCACAAGGTCTATGGGAGCACGGAGGAGAAAGCTGCAGAGAAGATTTTTATAGGATAGTCCACGTTCTCAAAGGCCTTAAATGATAGGCTCAGTTATTTGCACATTATTTTGGTTATCATTAAGGTAAGCTATTACAACATTCAACCATTTCAAGAGGTAGCATGTGATTAAGAACCTATGGTACTGAAGGAAGTGGTCCAAGCTGTGCTAAAAAACATTGGCAAAAAACAAGGCTCCAAGAATTGACAGAATACTAATTGAGTTGTTTCAACAAATGGATGCAGCGCTGAAAGTGCTCACTTGTCTATGCTAGGAAATTTGCAAGACAGCTACCTGGCCAACGGGAAAAACTCAATATTTGTACACATTCCAAAGAAAGGCGATCCAACAGAATGCTGAAATTATTGAACAATATCATTAATATCACACACAAGTAAAATTTTTTTTTATTGTACTTTAGATGAAAGTTTACAGAACAAATAGTTTCTCATTAAACAGTCAGTACATATATTGTTTTATGACATTGGTTAACAACCTGAAGACATGTCAACACTCTCCCTTCTCGACCTTGGAGGACCTTTTTTTTTTTGGTGAAAATATTCATAGCCAAAGATACACCATTTCAAAAATTTCTACATGTACAATTCAGTGACATCAATTACATTCTTCCAGTTGTGCTGCTATTCTCACTATCCTTTTCCAAATTATTCCATCACCATTATCTTCAACTCACTGTCCCTGAGGCTTCCCATCAAACCTCTTGAGTTGCTGTTGTCAATTTGATCTCACGTAGATAATTCTTTTTTTGTGTGTGCTTTAGATAAAGGTTTATAGAACAAATAGTTTCTCATTAAACAGTTAGTAAACATATTGCCCTATGACAATGGTTAACAACCCCACGACATGTCAACACTGTCCCTTCTCAACCTTGGGTTCCCTATCACCAGCTTTCCTGTCCCCTCCTGTCTTCTAGCCCTTGTCCCTGTACTGCTGTGCCTCATTAGTCCCGTTTTGTTTTATGAGGCTGTCCAGTCCCCAGCTGAACAGTGAACCTCGGGAGTGACTTCACCACTGAGCTAAAAAGATGTCCGAGGGCCAAACTCTTGGGGTTTCTCAAGTCTCTGTTGGGCCAGCACAAGTAAAATTTTGCTGAAGATCATTCAAAAGGGGTTGTAGCAGTACATGTACAGGGAACTGCCAGATATTCAAGCTGGATTCAGAAGAGGACGTGGAACAAGAGGTATCATTGCTGATGTCAGATGGATCTTGGCTGAAAGCAGAGAATACCAGAAAGATGTCTATCTGTGTTTTATTGACTATGCAAAGGCATTTGACTGTGTGGATCATAACAAATTATGGATAACATTATGAAGAATGGGAATTCCAGAACACTTAATTGTGCTCATGAGGAGCCTGTACGTAGATCAAGAGGAAGTTGTTCAGACAGAACAAGGGGATACTGTGTGGTTTAAAGTCAGGAAAAATGTGCATTAGGGTTGTATCCTTTCACCATATTTATTCAATCTGTATGCTGAGCAAATAATCCGGGCAGCTGAACTATATGAACAAGAACGAGGCATCAGGTTTGGAGGAAGACTCATTAGCAACCTGCAATATGCAGATGACACAACCTTGCTTGCTGAAAGTGAAGAGGACTTGAAGTACTTACTGATGAATATCAAAGACCACAGCCTTCAGTATGGATTACACCTCAACATGAAGAAAACAAAAATCCTCACAACTGTCCAATAGGCAACATCATGATAAATGGAGAAAATATTGAAGTTGTAAAGGATTTCATTTTACTTGGATCTACAATCAATAGCCATGGAAGCAACAGTCAAGAAATCAAAGGACGCATTGCATTCGGCAAATCTGCTGCAAAGGCCTCTTTAAAGTGTTAAAAAGCAAAATGTCACCTTGAAGACTAAGGTGCGCCTGACCCAAGCCTTGGTGTTTTCAGTTGCCTCATATGCATGGGATAGCTGGACAATGAATAAGGAGGACTGAAGAGGAATTGATGCTTTTGAATTATGGTGTTGGCGAAGATTATTGAATAAAGCATGGGCTGCCAAAAGAACAAACAGATCTGTCTTGGAAGAAGTACAACCAGAATGCTTATTAGAAGCGAGTGTGGCAAGACTTGGTCTCACATACTTTGGACATGTTATCAGGAGGGACCAGTCCCTGGAGAAGGACATCATGCTTGGTAAAGTAGAGGGTCAGTGAAAAAGAGGAAGACCCTCGATGAGACGGATTGACACAGTGGCTGCAACAATGGGCTCAGGCATAACAGCGATTGTGAGGATGGTGCAGGACCAGCTATTGTTTCGTTCTGTTATACGCAGGGTTGCCGTGAGTTGGAACCAACTCAACGGCCCTAACAACAACAACAACAACATTGTGTCAGAGTGACTTTGAAAGGCTTATGGCAGCACTGATCCTAGGATTTCCTTGTAGGTCTTAGTTAATAGGCACCTCTGAGAGTTCCCTGGCCCAGTCGCATAATTATACTTCAAATTCAGTTGAAAGCAATAGTCAGGATGTGGTTGGACAATAACCTTTAATGTTGAAATTTTGTAAATATCAAATTGAGATGCTTTAATTATTGTGGAGACCTGAAATATCTACATAACTTGAAAAGATATTGTTGGCTTTGAAGGTTATAGTTGAATATATTTGAAATCTGAAAAGAGAGAACAAGGAAAATAAAATTGGTTTGGATTTTGCTGAGTTTTCAAAGGTGTTTTTAAAGATCTATAACTTAACAGGTATTTCTGTTCCAAATTGTTATCTATTTCCAGTCATTAGGTCCTTCAAAAATCCAGCGGAAGAAAAGTATTGCAACTTATTCTCCAACAACTGGAACTTGTCAAATGAGCCCATTTGCTTCTCCCACAAGCTCTAAAGAACAAGAGCACAGAAATGGACCATCAAATGGTTAGTTGAACATTCATTTCCACTTATTTTAAGATTTTCTAGTTATTGGTTAAATCAAGATTTTGATTTAATAATATATAGATGTTGCTGCAGCTGATTTTTTTCTTCTCAAAGAATTCAACATAGGAAAAGCTAGAATGCAGGTAATTCTTTAGGGGTAAATGTAAACTTTTTAGGCACTTATTTTAAAAATGCTACTGCAGACTTTGTTCCCTTACAATCCTATCCATTAAATAGAAATCATGGCCTGACTGTCTTCAGCTACTAGCAGTTACAATAGTTACAGATACGCCCCTTAACAAGGTATCCATTGTGTGCATAAATTAAAGGACACGTAATTCAGGTACTGCTGCTCTACAGTGTAAGAGTGATAGTTCTAAATGTTATTTTTAGCTATGTTGTCCATTTTAGTTTTATCCACATTTAGTGTATCTTTATATAGCTTGCCTTTATTTATTGTATTTCATTCCTTTCTTTTTTCTATACTGTTTTAAATGTGTTGGCAAAAGGTTTGTGGTATTTTCCATTAGAGGAAAGATTAATTTAAATATAAAATTCTTTATTTTAAACTATTGTTAAATTTTGACCATACGTATTTGTTGTTTTGTAGTAGTTTATTGCCAAAATACCTATTTTTAAAAATACCCTAACTGAGATTTCATAGATTTGATTAATATTTGAAAAGGTTATGAATCAGTGACATCAGTTTTTATCATACAGAATTTTTGGGTATGCTCAAATTTAATAAAATGTAACTTAGATAGGCTGTGATTAGCCTAATACATATTTTCTTGTTTAACACTTACTGAGTGCTAAACATATACAGTAAGCTACAGAGAAACAGAGAAGCCTCTTCACTTTACCTAATTTTGTTTAAATGAAACACATAATGAGATCTTAAACTTCTGAATGACTTTATCTAATTAATACTTTTTATCTTAAAACTGTTACTATTATGTTTGCTTTCACAAAAATGTATGAAAGTGTATACATTTTCTTCAAGTTCCCTAGTCCTGTTTTATATGCACCTGATACATCTTTTTTTACAATTAAAAATTAATATCTTAGAGATTGCACAGCTCTATACTGAAATGTGAATAGATTTTAAGTGGATATGTCCTCAATTTCCATATTTAAATTAAATATGAACTAAAGGGAATATTCCTTTTACCCATAAAAAGACTGGTCACATGATCACAGTTGACATTTAGGTGGATAATTATTACAGATTATAGTACTAAGTAAGCTTTTTTAAAAAGTCATATAGTCATATAGTTTCTGAGGTGCTGACAATATTCTATTTCTTGTCCTATGTAATAGTTACACTGGTTTACTCTGATTATTTATTAAACTGTACATACATGTTTTGCATATTCTTCAATATGTATACCTCACATACAGAGTCTCAGAATAGGATTATAGTGTCTAGAATTCTGTATCAGATGATATCATTTGTGATCATTACATTGCTCATCCTAATATTTCACCTTGTACATATATTAAAACTAAGAAAGCCTGATTCTTCTGAAGTAACTTAAGTTCCAAATAAGTAAGAAAATATGACTTATATAGTAAGTTTCAAATGGGGTCATAACCTGTATTAACAATTTCCACTTTTTAAATATTGTACAAAATATATAATTTAAATAAACATTTTTATTTAAATAACATTTTCAAGGACATTTTATTTGCTACTCACTTTCTCTCATACTTAGAGTAAAATCCCAAATCCTTATCATGACTTTTAAGGCTATGCATGATCTAATACTTGATCACCTCATCTACCTCATTTTCTACTACTCTTCCCTATATTTATGTTCTTTAGCCATGTTGATCTTCTTGCTATTCCTCAATTATTCTGAGCCCCTCCTGCCGTAGGTGCACTTGCAGTTCTCTCCATCTGGAATACTCTTCCCTCAGATTTTTATGTGTACTTTCTATATACATTTGAACTTTATGAACAGAGGCTTACTATTAAATTTAAATTCATTCATGGTTATAAAAAGGAAGGAAAATCTGGTTCTGTTTCTTCCCTCTACTTAGACTCTAAATGGGCCAAAAATATCTAACTTAACACCGAATGATTGGCTCCAACTCTTTATACTTTTAAGAGAACTGAGATTTATATATTATACTGATGCCCTTCCCTATCCCTTAATAAATTTCTCCAAACAATTATGCTTTTGAGAGAAGAGAAAAGATAGTAAATCTTTCCCACTCCCTCACTTCCAAGAGCACACCAGACTTATCATTTAACAATGAGAGTAGAAGGTTAAACAACAAATTTGGCATAGTTAAACGTAGTACTTGTACACTGGACAATACATGTGAGGAAACCACCCAGACTGTGGCAATATAGCACAGAGAGATAAAGAGATAGAGAATGTATAAAACAGTAAAGAGAAATAATGGATCGAATAAGAAGGTCCAACTATGTCAGATAGAAATTCCACAAGAAGGAAATAGAATGAGGCAAAGCCAATAATCAAAGACACAAGGACTATAAGCGTTCCATAATTTAAATAGAAACGTGAATTTCCTGATTAAAGTAGTATACTTATTCTGAGCAGAATGAATTAAAACAGATCTACACCTAATTTTGTCATGGTAAAACTGTAGCGCATCAAAGACTAAAAGAAAAATTTTTAAGCAGTCAGAGAAAAGACATATTACCTGCAAGAAATGACAGACTGATAGTAGACTTCTGATCAGTATCAGTGGACTAAAGAAGGAATGAAGTAATAATCCCAACTAAGAATGACAGCTAACTTTTCCTTCGGGAAGTGAAGATGAAATAAAGATGTTTTCTGATAAAGTCTGAGAGAGTTTACCATTAGCAGACCCTCACTGAAAGGACTGCTAAAGAAGGTACTTCTGTAAGAAGGTAATTGCACCTCAAATAAAGAAGTAGAATGCAAAGAGCAACAGTAAAAAAGTAAATTAGAAAACAGGTTAGTAAATCTAATTGCAAACTAACTCTAAAGCAAAAGACAAACAGTTTGACAGAGTTAAAAACAAAAAATGGACTACACTAGCATGGAATATAGATAAGGGGGGTAGACAGGTGTTAAAGTGTTTTATAGTCCTTGTATTTTTCCAGGCAGAAGATGGGATATCTATAAATCAATTTTTGATTGTGTTTTTGTCTCCATGCCTGTAAGATGAGGAAAATAATAATATCTACCTCAGGGTTATGATAATTAAATGAATTAATACACAAAAAGTACCTAGATCAATGCCCAACATATAGTTAGTGTTCAATACATACTAATTTATTAATCTATTAATAAATAGCTGCATAACATCATAATTAAGAGCACAGTCTTTGTAGCCAGGCTGTACTCCAGCTGGGTTTCAATCCTGATTCTGGCATTGCTAGGTTTAGGGCCTTGGACAAGTTATTGAACCATTCTGTGCCTCTCTTTTCTCATCTGCAAAATGGGAAAATGGATGACTACCTCACAGAGGTGTTGTGCATATTAATTAGTTAATATATATAATATGTTTAAGACAGTGCCTGGCCCTAATAAGTACTGTGTAAGTGTTAACCGTTATCATCTCCATTGGTTGTGCTTCCAAACATTATGATCTGTTGAAAGTTATCTTCATTAGTTAGAGGACAGGGTCCCTGGAGCCTTACCAGAAAGTTCAAATATAATTCTGAATGTTTTGTGAAACTATACTTAAAGGAAGTCAAGTATACAACTGTTTGTTAACTTATATACACCTTAGCAAGACAAAGTGCATGTAGACCCCACAGTCCTCTAATATATATTAACTGTGTTTACTTTTTTATAGTGGAATGGAATTAAATGAAAGAAAGTAATTATTAAGTAGCTAGAAGATTCTTTCAATGATAGATTATTCAACAGTCTTTGATAACTGATCCAAGTGTTATTCTTAGAGACATCAAAACTCCTCTTATCTAACCATTAAAAAGTATATTAAAAGTATAAGTTTCTTTGTGATGAGATTAATGTTCACATTTTGCAGGATAAGGTATTTGACGAATTCTCTTAGAATAATAAAATGTTTAGAAAAACATTGAATAACTGGTGAAAATTCACATAAAGCATCTTGACAATTTCCAGCCTGATATTACTGACTGCTAGTGCTGAAATGCAAAAATGAATTGCAAATTAAAGGAATAAAATGATTTTAATATTTAATTTTGGAACTTTATTGAAAATAGCATTGTCAAGATTCAGGAAATTATTATTAACCTTTAGGCAGAGATTCTCTGATATACAGGCTTAACGTGTAGCTTGGGTTTTCATTTGTGGTTTTCTACAAAACAGACACATTTCAACTTGATTTTTTTTTTAGGGACAGCTTTTGACAGAATTTTTTTCCCCAAAGTTTTCTAAAATCAATCAATAAAATATTATTGCTCTTTTTCTCCTCTATCCTTTATTAAATAAATATTTAGCCATATTAATTTATTCTGTTTGGAATTTAAGGATACAGACAAATAATGAAAAGTTAATAAACAAGAGCAATAATGAGTGCTTTAACAAAATTTTTAAATCTTAAGTTTTTCTCTTTTTGGCATTAAAGTATATTTTGAGGTAACAGTTTTAATTGTGATATAATTTTTTTTAAGGGAGAAAGACATAATGTCCAGTGTAGCAATGAGGGAAATCATTATTAATTTTTGAACCAATTTCTTAGTGAAATTTTAACTACCAGAGAATAGAAAATGTACTTTTAAATAAGATTTTCCTCTAGTAATAAACAAACCTGTTGCCACTGAGTCGATTCCAACTTACAGTGACTCTATAGGACAGAGCAGAACTGCTGCATAGGGTTTCCAGGGAGCAGTTGGTGGATTAAAACTGCCGACCTTCTGGTTAGCAGATGAACGCTTAACCACTGCACCACCAGGGCTCCATCCTCTAGTAATAGGAGCAAGTAAAAGTAGAGGAATAAAAGTTAAATGAATGGAAAAGTGTAAACTGGCATTGGAAAATCTGTTCCAGACAATATTTCTTAATATGTTAATAAGTTACATTTTTAAAAAATTGCCTCCATGTTGTCTGTGTATTTGGTTTCATCTGAAAGTATTGGATCTTCCTGCATCATTATCTACATCTATACTCTCCAATACATGCAGCTATTAAGCATTTGAAATGTGGCTAGTCCAAATGGAGATATACTGTAAGTATAAAATATACCATATTTCAAAGACTTAGTGTGAAAAAAAAGAATGTAAGTTATCTCACTGTATTGTGTCTTAGTTATCTAGTGTTGCTGTAACAGAAGTACCACAAGTAGATGGCTTTGACAAACAGAAATTTATGTTCTCACAGTTTACGAGGCTGGAAGTCTGAATGCAGAGCACCAACTCTCAGCTCTGGAGCAAGGTCCTTGTCTCTTCAGTTTCTTCTTCCTGGTTCCTTGGAGATCTCCATGTGTCTTGGCATCTGTCTTACCCCATCTGTCTCTCTCTGCTCAATTGTTTAATCTCTTTTTATATCTCAAAAGAGATTGACTCAAGATATACCCTACACTAATCCTGCCTCATTCACATAACAAAGACAACCCATTCCCAAATGGGATTATAACTACAGACATAAAGGTTAAGATTACATATTTTTGGGGGACACAATTCAATCCATAACATATTGATTACATGTTTAAATGATTTTTTATATATATTGGGCTAAATAATATATTATTAAAATTTAGTTCACCTGTTTTTTGTTTTTTCCTTTTTTTAATGTTGCTACTAGAAAATTTAAAATTACATAAGTGGCTCACATTCTATTTCTATTAGAGAGTGCTCAGCTGGTGTTTCATGATTTTGTCTCAAAGCTATCTAAAATAAATAAATCCATTTGTATCAAAAAAATTTAGTAAAATAGAAAACATTGAATAAATAATAGTTCCTGTGTCAGTTGTTAAACAGGTGGAACTATATAAAAATATTTACTGTGGGAGGATGTCACCATATGTACCTTTAAAAGATAGTTTCTCCTAGCTGGTTTTCATTAGTAGTAAAGAGTTTAGATTATTCATTCATTTGCTTGTTTATTCTTCAAGAGCCAGCATATGTAAGCCACAGAGAATCTTTATCCGTACCAATATGTGTCTTCAAATACTTGTGTCTTACTTATGTACTGCTGCTATAACAGAAATAACCAAAAGTGGGAGGCTTTAACAAACAGAAATTTAGTTTGTCACAGTTTAGGAGACTAGAAGTCTGAATTCAGGGCCCTGGCTCTAGGGGAAGGCTTTTTCTCTCTGTCGGCTCTGGAAGAAGGTCCTTGTTCTTTCAGCTTCTGTTTCTTGGTTTCTTGGAGATCTGCACGTGGCTTGGCATCTGTCTTCCCCCAAGTGTGCTTTCTTGCTTAATCTGCTCTTCTTATATCTCAAAAAAGATTGACTCAAGACAGACCCTACACTAACACTGTGTCATTAACATAACAAAGAAACCCATTCCCAAATGGGATTATAACCACAGGTATAAAACCAAAAAACCAACCCGTTGCTGTCAAGTCGATTCCGACTCATAGCAACCCTATAGGACAGAGTAGAGCTGCCCTGTACAGTTTCCAGGGAGCACCTGGTGGATTCAAACTGCCGACCCTTTGGTTAGCAGCCATAGGTCTTAACCACTACGGCACCAGGGTTTCTAACCACAGGTATAGGGGTTAGGATTTACAGCACATATTTTGAGGGGGACACAATTCATTCTATAACAACATGCTTATTAAATGTCGAATGTGTTTAAAGTATATAATTATATAGTAGTGTTGAAAAACAAACTAGTCATAAAAGCTCATAAAACAATTATCTATTTGAGCACTAAATGAAAGCATAATATGCTATAGAGCTATAAAATCTAACTTACATTTCAACTTGGCAGACATTTGAGGGATTATGATTTAGTTAAAACACCGTGTCTTCACTTGTGCCTCTGTGGACTTGTGAAACTTGTGAAAATTTAGATAAGCCATGGCCTGAAATAACTGTATAGCATTTTAAATGGAATCTAACCATTTATTTCTTATATTGTTACCTAAAATAAATACTTTAATGAGTTATATATTTTGGTAGACACTAAATATTTCTGAAGGATCTACTAAATAAATATGCATTTAAAGAGTCAGATTCTTTTCCCCCTAAAATCAGCTCTTATTATGTGGTATCACTAGAAATTCACCATTTTCTAGGTATTGGTATCACCAATCCCTTGTTGCTGCTGTAAGGAAAAAAATAGGATAAAATGATGAAAAGTAGAAGCTTTAATACAATAATCCTTCCTTAAAATATTTTTATCTAGTTAATGTGTTTAAAACTAATTATATTGTAAAATTGGTTTCTCTAATTTTCTCCTTAATATGCCAAATTCCAGTGGTAATTCTATTTTAAAAGATTGTTTTTTCTGTATAATGTCATGTTTTCTGTATAATGTCATGGTGAGTAAAAATTAGGAGAATGGGAAATGGGAAAAAAATATCTATTGAGAAGTTTGTGAGAACAGTGAAAAAAATTTTCCCATTTGAAATTTCAGGACACTTTTTCTTTTCCTACCTTCCTTTCATTTGTTCACTCTTATTTTCTGTTTAAAATTTGGCAATCTAAATTCTATTTAAAATTTGGGAATTTCTCCTTAACCTTGTGTTCTTCTTATTATACAATGTATAGGAAAGAAGGAAAAATTGAATAACCTCAATTCCAGATTGACTGAAAGAAAGGAACCTAGAACAAATGACAATGATGAGTAAGTTTGTTCATTTTGAAATAATACACGTGTCTTGCAAGAAAAGGTTCATAGTTGTGAACATGACAACTTAGAGAAATCATTTCTTTATAGAAAATAATAATATACACCTGAGTTGTAGTCTTTCTTAAAGTAGTAAAATACCTTATTTTGTAATGTGTTTTGTAGTGCTTATATAATGGTAATATGTTTTTGCTAATTACTATGAAGTCAGCTCTGACACGTGGGGATCCTGTGTATAACAGAACAAAATGTTGCTCTGGTCCTGTGCCATCTTCATAATTGTTGGTATGTTTGAGTCCATTGTTGTGGCCACTGTGTCAATGCATTTCATTGAGGGTTTCTCTTGCCTTTGCTGACCCTCCATTTTACCAAACATGATATCCTTCTCTAGCAATCAGTCCGTCTTGACAACACAACCAAAGTAAGTAAAGTTGAAGTCTCTGACAATAGTCTGTGATCATCTTAAGGTAAAGCTGAGGAAAACACCCTTTTTAGATTTACATGGATGGAGAAGTATGTTTTATGGGAACATGATGCCTAACACAAATAGCTGGTTCAAGGCAGAGCAGGGAGCACAGAGAAGCTAGCAGAGTAAGGACTCTAGAGGAACTTGAAAGGCCCACCTGTTCTGCAACCAAGCATTTTCATACTGGCCTGCCAATGGTGCGTTTGAGTGAAGCATTATCTGCAGAAAGCTACTGCATATGTATTCTGGAAAGAATGTTTGTATCTACCAGGAGGTAGATAGGAATTGAATTAAGTATTGTGTGCTTGTCCAGAAGGATTGAATTAAGCAGAAAAGAGGTTGAATTTTCCAAGTAGTTCATATGTTCAGCTTATTTACCATTTGAGCTGTATTTTCTGTGTACATTCACTATGTTATCATGACGTTTCTACCCATTAGGAGCTTATGGTCTTATGTTGTCATATACCTTCCCCAACTTAGAAATGGTTTATGTTTCAAAACGTTTTTTTACATCATTTATGTGGAACTCCCAATGCATTTTTCTCAACATAGTGTTAATACTTTGTGATTTTAACCCCAGGTCAGGCCACAAGTCTATTGATTGCATAATGTAGCCGTAGTATTAATGTTGCTAGTTGCCATGAAGTAGTAGTAAATCAGTTGCTGTGTAGTAGTATTAAATCAGTAGTAAGTAGTCTAGGTTAAAAGATACAGAAACTGAGTGCCATTTAGAGTATAATCAGGATGTAGGGAAGAGTTTCTCAAAGAAGTCTCATTTAATATCTCCTACATCAATCATTGTACCCTGTCTCAGTTATCTAGTGCTGCTATGACAGAAATACCGCAAGTGGATAGCTTTAACAAAGAGAAATATATTCTCCCACAGTCTAGGAGGATAGAAGTCCGAATTCAGGGTGCCAGCTCCAGGGGAAGGCTTTCTGTCTCTGTTGGCTCTGGGGAAAGGTCCTTGTCATCAATCTTCCCCTGGTCTAGGAGCTTCTTAGCACAGGGACTGTGGGTCCAAAGGACACGCTCCCCTCCTGGTTCTTCATTCTTGGTGGTAGGAGGTTCCTCCGTCTCTTCGCTCACTTCTCTCTTTTATATCTCAAAAGAGATTGACTCAAGATACAACCTAATCTTGTAGATTGAGCCCTGCCTCATTAACATTACTGCCTCTAATCCTGCCTCCTTAACTTCATAGAGGTAGGATTTACAGCACATAGGAAAGTCACATCAGATGACAAAATGGTGGACAGTCACACAATCCTGGGAATCATGGCCTAGCCAAGTTGACACCCATTTTGGGGGGACACAATTCAATCCATAACAAGGAGATTATGGTCTAGAAGGAAGACAGACACATAAATAAATGATTTGAATAGAGTGTGGTGTTAATGATTGACAGCATGACCTATACATGTGTCTAATAGCTATATTCTACTACAAAACTACAAGGTTACTATGGTTTAGAAAGTAGAATGCCTTTAAAGTACATTCTTAGTAGACCAGAAGAATAAATGGAGTCTACTGTTTTGTGTAGAAAAACAGAGTGAATGTTAATGATCAAAGTAAAGTAAAAATGACTATAAAACAAGTTTCTAAATAAATTTCTATATTTGTAAAGACTAGTGAATAATTAATCACAATACTTCTATGGAAGTATATTGTCTAGCAACAAAAATAAAATTACTTTAAGAATCCCAGCAAAATGTTTTCTCTTGAAATAATCAGTGGTTAATTGGAGTATCATATTTATTTATGTTTTTTGCTTTCTAATTTTTTTATTTCTATTGTAA
>NW_004443939.1:9772925-9834712 GCF_000243295.1 Trichechus manatus latirostris | reverse complement strand
TCACCAAGGTAGAATGTAGAGCATTATCTTTATAAGTAGTGTCATGCCAATTGAGCTAGATGTTCCCCGAGACCATGGTCCCCAGAGCCCTCCGTCCAGTTGAATCTCATACCCTTTTGTTATTTTGATAAAAATTTCAAATGAGGCAAAAATATAAATTAAATAGAAACATGCTCAAATTATTTTTACAAAAGCTTATTTTTATTAAACAAAAATCTTGAGACCCTTAAAAACATACAAATTTATGAAGTAGAAGAGTTCACAGAGAAAATGTATTTTAAGACTGCAAACAAGATTTCCCACTGGTAAAATGTCTTCAGATGTCTTCCCTAAACAGATAACAACTTGGATTATTTATTAAAATTTTTTATTTTAAAATATTCTGAATTTACAGAAAATTTTCTAGAATATTACAAACAACTCCTGGGCCCTTCCCCCAGATTCATGAATTGTTAACATTTTGTCACATGTACTTTCATTCTCTGTGTCACACATTTGTACCCACACACATACACATGTATTCTTACATTTCTTTCTGAATACTTGAGAAGTTGCAGATGACGTCCCCCTTTACCACTAACTACTTTAGTGTGTATTTCCTAAGAAGAATATTCTTTAATATAACCACAGTTCAAGTATCAAAACCAGGAAATTTAACATTGATAAATTACTATTAGATAATTACTATTATCTAATACACAGTCCATATTCAAATTTTCCTAACAGTGTCCTTTATTGCAGTTTTTTACCCTTGATCCAAGATTCAGTCTCAGATCACACATTACATAATAGGTTTTAAGTTTCCTTTTATCTGGAACAGTTCTTTAATCTTTCATTGTCTTCCATGACAATGATATATTTAAAGAATACAGGCTTTTTTTTGTAGAATGTTCCTCAACTTAGGTTTGTCTGATATTTCTTCATGATTTGATTCAGATTATGCATTTTTTCAGTATATTTCATCGGGGGCATTTTGTCCTATTTTTGATGATATTTAACTTTAATCATTTGACTAAGGTGGTATCCACCAGTTTTATCTACTATAAAGTTAAATGTTTTCCCTTTGTAATTAATACTTTGTGGGGAAGTACTTTGAGACTATTTTACCCAGTAACTTTAGCATACATTGATAGTTCTTGCCTGGGTCAGTTATTACTATGATAGTTACACAGTGGTGATTTTCTAACCCTACCTTTCCTTCTGCATTTATTAGTTAGCCTTCTGCTTGTTGGCTTTTTTTTGATTTGTGAGTTCGTGCTGATACAGGGTTTTTCCTTGCCTTCCCCCTTTGCATATTTTTATCTCTTCTCAAGCAGTAGATCCCTGGCTCCTAACAACACCAGTATATTTATACATTTGCTTAAGGAATGAGCAACGTACATAAAGTAGTTTCAGAATTATTGCACTCTATGCACTGCAAAAAACAAACCTAAGAGTTCAAGATTTGTTTGCAATCTTTTTGTCTTTTGATTGAAGGTATATAGACAAATTACTGAGTTCAGAAAATACTGGGGTTTTTTTCCCCCCTTCGGTGTGGTTATGTTATTATTTTGAAATTCATTCTCTTGTTTCCGTTTGTATTCTAATTTTTTACTTTATTGTTACCGGTTTTTCTTTTTTCACTATTTAAAACATTAACATAGTTCTAAAATCTTTACCCTAAAAGTATACACTGAGAAGTGTTGCTCCCTCCATCTTCCTTCTACTTATTCTCTGTAAGTAACCAAATTTATTAGTTTCTGGTTTACCTTTCCTATGTTTATTTTTATAAGATTAAGCAGTTTCATTTATATTTTCTTATTTCTCTTATTTATACAGAAACATTGAGAAGTTGCAGATGACATCCCCCTTTACCACTAACTACTTTAGTGTGTATTTCCTACAGTATGTACTCTTTTAGTGTGTGTGTGTGATGCAATATGTACACTTTCGCACTTTGCTTTTTTTGCTTATGAATATGTCCTGAAATCACTCCAAATTAATCAGCTTGGAGAATATTTAATATAAGAATTCTCCCAACAGGAAAATACAGTTCCATGTTCTAGGTTTAAATTTTTTTTTTCCCAGAAAACAAGCAGTTAGTAACATGTCATTAAAGCTCATTTATAAACAGACACCTACACATTAATATTTTATGTGAACTTCCATATTCTTTATGTTCTGAAAGGAAAATATATAAGTCACTGCTGTTGGTAATTTGCTGCTGCTGCTGGCACTGCTATGAAAATGTAATAATGGTGACTGTCTTCTATAAGGTTTGTTTTCATTAAACTTTTTATTTTGAGATAATTGTAGATTCACATGCTGTTGTAAGAAGCAATGCAGAGAGATCACGTGTATCACTTTTTCCCAGTTTCTTCTCATGGTAACATCTTGCAAAACTATAGTCTAATATCATAGCCAGGAAACTGACATTGACACAATCTGCTTATCTTACTCAGGCTTTCTTAGTTTTCTATGTACTCATTTGCGTGTCTGTGTTTAATTCTGTGCAATTTTACCACATGTGTAAGTGTAAATTCAGGTATCCACCAGCGTGGTGCAAATACAAAACAGTTCCATCTCTACAACTGTTTCTACTGTTGTATAAGGCTTATTTTTAATCACTGGTTTTGTTCTTTTGCAGTCAGAAGAGTAACTTCTTTAGATGTGAAACTTTGATTTCTGTACTGATTCAAATAAAAATAATAATGAGTTATGCCAGAACTGGGTTTGTTTGTTTTTCTTTTCTTCCTTTTTTTTTTTAATGTATGTATTATAGATTGAATTGTGTCCCCCCTAAAAAATGTGTGTCAACTTTGCTAGTCCATGATTCTGAGTATGGTGTGATTGTCCACCATTTTGTCATCTGATGTGATCTTCCTATATGTTGTAAATCCTACCTCTGTGATGTTAATAAGTGGGATTAGCAGCAGTTATGTTAATGAGGCAGGGTTCAATCTACAAGATTAGGTTGTATTTTAAGTCTATCTCTTTTGAGATATAAAAGAGAGAAGCAAGCAGAGAGACAGGGGAACTCGTCCCATCAAGAAGGCAGCACCAGGAGCAGAGCACGTCCTTTGGACTCAGTGTCCCTGCGCCTGAGAAACTCCTAGACCAGGGGAAGATTTATGACAAGGACCTTCCCCAGAGTTCACAGAGAAAGCCTTCCCCTGGAGCAGGCACCCTGAGTTCAGACTTCTATCCTCCTAGATTGTGAAAGAATAAATTTCTCTTTGTTAAAGCCATCCACTTGTGGTATTTCTGTTACAGCAGCACAAGATAACTAAGACAGTATACAATTTAATTGTGACAAATAACCACTGGTCAGAATTCTCAGGTTGCATACTTTCCTGAGTCTGAATTTCTCTTTACTATATTTTAAGTATTCAATCATGCAATAAGAATATTGACTTACAGATCACTTGCTGCCTAAATTGAGGGTCTCTAAAGTTGAGTTAGCTGAAAATTTTTATCAGATACTTAGGATGAAGATATAGTTATACATATATTCTGTAGGTGAGCAAGAGCTAAGAGGGAAACCAAAGAGAATCAATATTTAAAAGAGACTGATTTTCAACTGTTTAAAATTTTTGACAATGAGTGTCAATTTTTTCATTTTGTTCAGTATTTTTTTTTTTTTTAACTTGGTCAGTTTTTCTTCAGAGAAAATTTCTTTAATTGCCTTTGATGTGCATAAAAATTGCCTGGAAATGCATATTTCTAGGCCCCATACAGAGACATTCTGATTAGATGTTGGATGCAGTCCAACATTTGCATTTTTAACAGTTTTACCAAGGAATTCTGATGCCAGTTTAAGTGAGTTACACTTTGAGAAATATTGTGTAATGGTTAAGAGCATACATCAAACACACCTGGGTTCAAGTCCTAACTGTGCCCCTTGTTATATACCCCTGGAATTTTATATTATTCTTTGTGCTGCAGTTTCCCAATCTGTAAAATGAAGATAATATTTACCACAGAGACTTGTTTTGGAGACTAAAGATATAGCTTGTAATAAATGCAGTGCCTTGAACTTAGAAAGCACTCAAAAAAAAGCTAGTATATTTTATTGTTAACGTCACCCAAAATGATCAGTTTAGATAAACAGAGGTTCAGTGACCTACTTACCTTTTTCTGTGTGAGTTGAACTATAGTGAAAATAAAGAAAAACGTGAGGATTTTATCCTTGTTATATACATGTAACGCTCAGGTTTTTTGAGATTTTATAAAAACACAGTCTCTTAGAGGTAACTTTCGGGTAACTGTTTTTAGTAAAGGAATTAATTAAGAGTTCATCTGTGGCTTTTGAGTGCATACTATTAGAAGAGTGAGGCAGAAATCTGAGTTTAAGAATTTAATTTTAGTATAAAGGAAGTAGAGATTGGATTAGATCATTATTTTTGAGCAATGGATTTGTGAAACACGTAAAAGGTTAAACATTAGGGACCCAGAAAATAAATATATTTGCAATATTGACCATCAATATTGCTGTAAGATTTATTTTCTGTAGCATTGGCAGCTTAGGCCAGGAGTGAAGAAAACAAGTATATAGGGAACATGTGGCAGAGGGTTCAGGGACTGGAGTAATTAACTTTCTTATGAATGTAACTGACTTGAACCATGGAATCTGTGATAGGAAGGAAGTAAAAGGAAGGGAGAACTGAAAGATGGGTATATTTCACATACATCCAGGGATGTATGGTCACTGGACAAAGTCTTTTTGGTTTATTCATTGTTTCATCAAATATTCTGGGGGCACCTACCATACTTACAGGCACCATGCTAGACAACTTGGGTTATAACAGTAAATAATAGACATCATCCTTGTCTCCATGGAATTTACAATCTACTGAAGTAGACAAATGTCAAACAATTGGAAGTTACAAAAAGGGGGAAATCAGGATCTTTAGAGGCCATTATCATGGCTTTTAGAGGGTTTCATCTCTTCTTCCAATTATATCCATAATGCCTACGCAGTCAGTACAGTAGGTACCACTGGTTGCATAATAAGGAATCTGTAAGAAATCACTGGGCTCCAGCTACCATTACTGAATTTTTAAAAAATTTTTTTTAATATTGTACTTTAAGTGAAAGTTTACAATTCAAGCTAAGTCTCTTACACAAAAATTACTACATACGATATTTTGTGACCCTAGTTGCTCTCCCTATCACAGCACACTCTTCCTTTCCACCCCAGATTTCCTTTGTCCATTCAACCAGCTCTTGACCCTCTCAGCCTTCTCATCTCACCTCTGGACAGGAGCTGCCCATTTAGTCTCATGTATCTACTTGAGCTAAGAAGCACAGTCTTCACGAGTATCATTTTATGTCCCATAGTCCAGTCTAATCTTTATCTGAAGAGTTGGCTTCAAGAATGGTTTTAGTTTTGGGCTAGCAGAGAGTCCAGGGGCCATGTCTTCTGGGGTCCCTCCAGTCTCAGTCAGATCATTAAGTCTGGTATTTTTACTAGAATTTGAGTTTTGCACCCAACTTTTCTCCTGCTCTGTCAGGGGCTCTGTTGTGTTCCCTGTCAGGGCAGTTATTGGTGGTAGCCGGGCACCATCTAGTTCCTCCGGTCTCAAGCTGATGAAGTCCCTGGTTTATGTGTCCATTTCTGTCTCTTAGGCTAATACTTTCCTTGTGTCCATGGTGTTCTTCATTCTCCTTTACTTCAGGTGGGTTGGGGACCAATGGATGCATCTTAGATAGCCACTCACTAGCTTTTAAGACCCCAGATGCCACTCACCAAAGTAGGATGCAGAACATTTTCTTAAAAAACTTTGTCAATTGACCTAGATGTTCCCGGAAACCATGGTCCCCAGACGCCCGACCCTGCTACTCTGTCCCTTGAAGTGTTTGGTTGTATTCAAGAAACTTCTTAACTTTGGTTTAGTCCAGTTGTGCTGACTTCCCCGGTAGTGTGTGCTGTCCTTCCCTTCCCCTAAGATAATTCTTGTTTACTATCTAGTTAGTGAATACCCCCCTCCCTCCTTCCCCACCCTCGTAACCATCAAAGAATGTTTTCTTCTGTGTTTAATCCTTTTCTTGAGTTCCTATAATAATGGTCTTATACAATATTTGTCCTTTTGCAACTGACTAAATTCACTCAGCATAATACCTTCCAGATTCCTCCAGCTTATATATAAGATGTTTCATGAATTCATCGTTGTTCTTTATCGTTGCATAGTATTCCATTGTGTGAGTATACCATAATTTGTTTATCAATTCATCCACAGATGAGCACCTAGGCTGTTTCCATCTTTTTGCTATTGTGGACAGTGCTGCAAGGAACATGGCTGTGCATATATCTATTCATGTGATGGCTTGCTCTTCTCTAGGATATATTCCAAGGAGAGGAATTACTGGATCATATAGTACTTCTGTTTCTAGCTTTTTAAGGAAGTACCAAATCGATTTCCAAAGCAGTTGTACCATTTTACATTCCCACCAGTAGCGTATAAGTGTTCCAACCTCTCCACAATCTCTCCAACATTTATTATTTTGTGTTTTTTGGATTAATGCTAGTTTTGCTGGGGTGAGATGGTATCTCATTGTAGTTTTGATTTACATTTCTCTAATGGCTAATGATCGTGAACATTTCCTCATGTGTCTATTAGCCGCCTGAATGTCTTCTTTGGTGAAGTGCCTGTTCATATCCTTTGCCCATTTTTTAAGTGGCTTATTTGTCTTTTTGTTGTTGAACTTTTGCAGTATCTTGTAGATTTTAGAGATTAGACACTGATCGGATTTTTCATATCCCAAAATTTTTTCCCAGTCTGTAGGTTGTCTTTTTACTCTTTTGGTGAAGTCTTTTGATGAGCATAAGTGTTTGATTTTTAGGAGCTCCCTGTTATCTAGTTTCTTTTCTGGTGTTTGTACATTGTTACTTGTGGTTTGTATTCTGTTTATGCCATGTATTAGGGCTCCTAGCATTGTCGCTATTTTTACTTCCGTGATCTTTATTGTTTTTGATTTTATATTTAGGTCTTTGATCCATTTTGAGTTAGTTTTTGTGCATGGTGTGAGGTATGGGTCTTGTTTCAGTTTTTTGCAGATGGATATCCAGTTATGCCAGCACCATTTGTTAAAGAGACTGTCTTCTCCCCAATTAATGGACTTTGGGCCTTTGTCAAATATCAGCTGCTCATAAGTGGATGAATTTACGTCTGGATTCTCAATTCTGTTCCATTGGTCTATGTATCTGTTGTTGTACCAGTACCGGGCTATTTTGAGTATTGTGGTGGTATAATAGGTTCTAAAATCAGATAATGTGAGGCCTCCCACTTTTTTCTTCTTCTTGAATAATGCTTTACTTATCCAGGGCCTCTTCCGTTTCCATATGAAGTTGGTGATTTGTTTCTCTATCTCGTTAAAAAATGCCGTTGGAATTTGGATTGAGATTGCATTGTATCTGTAGATTGCTTTGGGTAGAATTGACAGTTTCTCAATGTTGAGTCTTATCCATGAGCAAGGTATGTGTCTTAGTCATCTAGTGCTGCTATAACAGAAATGCAAGTGGATGGCTTTAACAAAGAGAACTTTATTCTCTCACATTGCAGTAGGCTACAAGTCCAAATTCAGGGTGTCACTCCAGGGGAACACTTTGTCTGTTGGCTCTGGAGGAAGGTACATATCATCAATCTTCCCTTGCTCTGGCAGCTGCCCTGCGCAGAAACCTCAGGTCCAAAGGACGTGCTCTGCTCCCGGCACTGCTTTCTTGGTGGTATGAGGTTCCTGTGTGTCTCCGCTCGCTTCTCTCTTTTATATCTCAAAAGAGATTGGCTTAAGACACTATCTAATCTTGTAGACCTCATCAGTATAACTGCTGCTAATCCATCTTATTACATCATAGTGATAGAGTTTACAACACATAAGGAAATCTCATACAAAGTGGTACACAATCATACAATATGGGAAATCACGACCCAGCCAAGTTGACAGATATTTTTGGGGGACACAATTCAATCCAGGACAGTATGTTTTTCCACTTATGCAGGTCTGTTTTGGTTTCTTGCAGTAGTGTCTTATAGTTTTCATTGTACAGGTCTTTTACATCTCTGGTTAGATTTATTCCTAAGTATCTTCTTGCGGGCTATTGTAAGTGGTATTGATTTGGTGATTTCCTCTACAAAGTTCTCTTTGTTCATGTAAAGGAATCCAACTGATTTTTATATGTTGTATCTTGAAACTTAGCTGAAATCTTCTATTAGTTCCAGTAGTTTTCTTGTGGATTCTTTGGGGTTTTTTGTGTATAAAATCATATCATCTGCAAATAGACATACTTTGACTTCTTCCTTACCAAGTTGGATGCCCTTTCTTTCTTTTTCCATCCCAATTGCTCTGGCTAGGACCTCCAGCACAATGTTGAATAAGAGTGGTGATAAAAGGCATCCTTGTCTGGTTCCCGTTCTCAAGGAGAATACTTTCAAACTGTAGCCATTTAGGATGATGTTGGCGGTTAGCTTTGTATAAATGCCCTTAATTATGTTGAGGAATTTCCCTTCTTTTCCTATTTTGCTGAGAGTTTTTTATCATGAATGGGTGTTGGACTTTGTCAAATGCCTTTTCTGCATTGATTGATAAGATCATGTGGTTCTTGTCTTTTGTTTTATTTATGTGATAGATTACATTGATTGTTTTTCTAAGGTTGAACCATCCCTGCATACCTGGTATAAATCCACTTGATCATGGTGAATTATTTTTTTGATATGTTGTTGAACTTTATTGGCCAGAATTTTGTTGAGGATTTTTGTGTCAATGTTCATGAGGGATATTGGTCTGTAATTTTCTTTTTGGTGTCTTTACCTGGTTTTGGTATCAGGGTTATGCTGGCTTCATAGAATGAGTTTGGGAGTATTCCATCCTTTTCTATGCTCTGAACTACCTTTAGTAGTAGTAGTGTTAACTCTTCTCTGAAAGTTTGGTAGAACTCTCCAGCAAAACTATCCGGGCCAGGGCTTTTTTTTGTTTGGAGTTTTTAAATTATCTTTTCAATCTCTTGTTATGGGTTTATTTAGTTGTTCTACTTCTGATTGTGTTATTTTAGGTAGGTAGTGAGTTTCTAGAAATTTGTCCATTTCCTCTAGGTTTTCAAATTTGTTAGAGTACGGTTTTTCATAGTATTCTGTTATGATTCTTTTAATTTGAGTTGGGTCTGTTGTGATATCATCCATCTCATTTCTCATACGGGTAATTTGCGTCCTCTCCTGTTTTTCTCTTGTCAGCTTGGCCAAAGTGTATCGATTTTGTTGATCCTTTCAAAGAACCAGCTTTTGGTCTTGTTAACACTTTCAATTGTTTTTCTATTCCCTATTTAATTCTGCTCTAATTCTTATTATTTCCTTTCTTCTGGCACCTGAGGGCTTCTTTTGCTGCTCTCTTTCTACTTGTTCCAGTTGTCGAGTTAATGTTTTAATTTTGGCCTTTTCTTCTTTTTGGATGTGTGCATTTATTGTTATAAACTGACCTCTGAGCACTGCTTTTGCTGTGTCCTAAAGGTTCTGGTAGGATGTGTTTGCATTCTCATTTGATTCTATGGATTTCTTTATTGCATTGTTAATTTCTTCTATAACCCAGTAGTTTTTGAGCAAGGGGTGTTGCTCAGTTTCCATGTGTTTGATTTTTTTTTCCTTGCTTTTTCTGTTATTGATTTCTACTTTTATGGCTTCATGGTCAGAAAAGATGTTTTCGATTCTGTTAAGGTTTGCTTTATGGCCT
Source organism: Trichechus manatus latirostris (assembly GCF_000243295.1). Lineage (NCBI taxonomy): Eukaryota > Metazoa > Chordata > Mammalia > Sirenia > Trichechidae > Trichechus > Trichechus manatus. Next base: position 9,825,013 of record NW_004443939.1, on the reverse strand, counting down.
AATATGTGGTGTATTCTGGATAATGTTCCATGTGCATTGGAAAAGAAAGTATACTTGGCTGCTGTTGGGTACAGTGTTTGGTATATGTCCGTGAGATCAAGTTGATTGATTGTAGCATTTACATCTTCCATGTCTTTACTGAGCTTCTTTCTAGATGTTCTGTCCTTCTCCAAAAGTGGAGTGTTGAAGTATCCTACTATTATTATGGAGCTGTCTCTCTCTCTTTCCAATGCTGTTAGAGTTTGTTTTATGTATTTTGGAGCCGTGTTGTTGGATGCGTAAATATTTATTATAGTTATGTCCTCCTAGTGTGTTGACTCTTTAATCATTATATAGTGTCCTTTCTTATCCTTTGTAGTGGATTTTACTTGAAAGTCTATTTTTTCAGAGATTAATGTTGCCACTCCTGCTGTGTTTTGAGTGTTGTTTGCTTGATATATTTGTTTCCATCCTTCGAGTTTTAGTTTGTGTCTTTAAGTCTAAGGTGTGTCTCTTGTAGGCAGCATATAGACGGATCGTGTTTTTTTTATCCAATCTGCCACTGTCTGTCTCTTTGTTGGTGCATTTAGTCCATTTACATTCAGCATAATTATTGATAGGTATGAGTTTAGTGCTGTCATTTTGTTGTCTTTTTTTGTGTGTTGTTGACAGTTTCTTTGTTGAATTTAATTTTCTGTGTCATTTTTTTTATGTATTTTCTTTTCATCTTTTTCATTGTTGTTTATTTTGTATTTGCTGTGTCCTTATATTTTTCTTGTTTTTTATTTTAATGTGTAGGATTGTTAGTTTCCTTTGTGGTTACCTTAATACTTACCCGTTTTTCTTTGCTTAAAACAGTCTTTTATTTCTTTATATTGCCTTGACTTCCTCTCCATATGAAAAATCTATGTTTACATTTTTTTAGTTCCTCTTTTTTGTTTTAATGTCATCTTTTACATATTGATGTCTCTGTTCCCCTATTTTCAGTGTTTTAGCTTTGATTTATTTTTGTGACTTCCCTATCTGGGTTGATATCTGGTTGCTTTGTCCTGTGTTCTAGTCTTGGGTTGTTATCTGATGTTATTGATTTTCTAACCAGAGGACTCCCTTTAGAATTCCCTGTAACTTTGGTTTGGTTTTTACAAATTCTCTAAACTTCTGTTTGTCTAGAAAAACCCTAACTTTGCCATCATATTTGAGAGACAGCTTTGCTGAATATATAAGTCTTGACTGGCAGTTTTTTTTTCCTTCAAGGTTCTATACATGTCATCCCATTGCCTTCTTGCCTGCATGGTTTCTGCTGAGTAGTCCGAGCTTATTCTTTTTGACTCTTCTTTGTAGATGACTTTTCGTTTATCCCTAATCGCTCTTAAAATTCTCTCTTTGTCTTTGATTTTGACAAGTTTGCTTATAATATGTCTTGGTTACTTTTTGGGGGATCTACTTTATGTGGGGTTCGATGAACATTTTGAATAGATATCTTTCATGATATAAGGGACGTTTTCTGCCAACAAATCTTCAATAATTCTGTCTGTATTTTCTGTTATCCTCCCTATTCTGGTAGTCCAATCACTCGTAGGTTATTCCTCTTGATGGAGTCGCACATAATTCTTAAGTTCTCCATTTTTTAAAATCCTTTTATCTGATTTTTCCTCAAATAAGTTGGTGTCAAGTGCTTTATCTTCAGTCTCACTAATTCCGACTTCCACTGTCTCAATTCTGCTTCTGTGACTTTCCACTGAGTTGTCTAAATCTGAAATTTTATTGTTAATCTTCTGGATTTGATTGCTGTCTCTCTATGGATTCTTGCAGCCTGTTAAATTTGTCATTATGCTCTTCTCTAATCTTCTTAATTTCCTCTCTTGCCATGTCTGCATTTTGCAAGATCTCCTTCCTGATCTCTTGAAGAGTTCTGTATATTAACCTTTTGTATTCTGCCTCTGGTAATTCCAGGAAATTCTCTTCCTCTGGAAAATTTATTCTTTATTTTAGGAGCTTGCTGAAGCCATCATGGTCTGCCTCTTTATGTGATTTGATATTGACTGTTGTCTCTGAGCCATCAATAAGTTATTATAATTTAATTTATTTACGTTTGCTTACTGTGTCCTAGCTTCTTGTTTCGTTTTGTTTTGATATGCCCAAATAGGCTGCTCATGTGAGCTAGTTTGATCATTGGCACCTTTGAAGCTCTAACATCCCGTCACCAGGTGGTTAGATCTGTTACTAGGTATGTGAGCCCAGGAGTCTGTTAACTTTTCTTGTATGGATTCAGCTCAGGTATCCAGGTAGTCAGCCACCAAGTGTGTGGTACAGGCTCTCACCTACAGTCCTAGACAGCCATGGGTGATTGGTGTATGCACAGGTATTGGCTACAGTAGGGGGAGTCACGCTCTGAGCAAGGCAGGGGGCTAATGGTTGCCCCGAGTGTCTGGGAGGAAAATGTGTCCCTGTTCCCTAGATAGCACGTAGGTGGGTGGGTTTTGCAGCTGGACTATGAGCACCCAATGTTATTGGCTGTAAGGACTGGCGGGCATCACTTATTGTTGGACTCCTGTTGCAGGTAGCTAGGTGGCATGGGTGGAGCCACGAGTCCTCAGACTCCTGATGTGGGTAGGTGAGAAATCTGCTTAATGGACAGAGCAGTGTCAGATGTCACAAACCTGCCACTTCACAGCTGAAACAGTTGAAGTTAGACTTCAGGTATATACCCTGTTGTACAGTGGTAATGAGGGCCTATGCTTTTGAAATGGGCCCACACAAGTCTATGCAGGGTAAAAAGCATTCAAAGTTCGTTGACCCCTTATGCCTGTGCCTGGGCAAAGGAGCTGTGGCAACCCTGAGTTCTTGCCTTAGGGGAGCCAGCAGCTTATTTTTTCCCTGTGTGTTAATTTGTTCCCTCTCCAAGGCCAGGAGAGTGGCTCAGGGCATATGACGTGTCCTACTTCCGGCCCAGGAGACTTGGCAGTTGCTGAAGCTGGCACGGGACCCAGTGCAGAGCCGGGAGGGGGGTGGTAAATGGGAGAGAGGTTTTTCTCAAATAGGGTGTTTTTTGATCTGCGCAGTAGGCCAGACACAAGTACTTATCTTTAGCGGTTTGAGTGCTGCTTTTCACTGGTTCTGGATGGCCGAGTAGACTCTCTGCTCCTGGGTGTCTCCTGATGTATAAAACACCTCCGAAGCGCCACTGCTTGCCTCAGCGCACACACAAGCTAATCTGGCCTGAAGGGCTCTGGCTCCTGCCAGGTCTGGTAACACGTCACTGCATCCGAACCATCTCTCCCTACCCCCACCACTCAGTCTGATTCCTCAACTTTGCCTTTGATGTTCAGGGCTCCTAGATTGTCATATACAATTGATTTATTTGTTGTTTCGGGTCTTTGTTGTAAGAGGGACCATAGGAAGCGTCTGACTACTCTGTCATCTTGGCCTCGGCTCCCAAACTGCCATTACTGAATATTTTGATCAAAATCTCTGTAGAAGAATGCTGATCAAAAGGACGGAAAATGTTGAACATAATTTCAAATTCTCATGGAATCCACACTTTCTGGAACCATTGAGGCTGGATGGCCCTCCAAAACTATTCCCTGAGGTAATCTTTAAACTTTAAACCAAAACTAAGCCCCTGAAATCATCTTTAATCCAAACAGTAGTTTATCTTAATTAGTAAAGAGTGTTTGCCTTGAGCATCATGCTGTTTTAAAGAATTATCTATATGTGATCAAACTGACAACAAGAACTCGAAAGGTTAGATGAGAAGTTTAGAGGGCAGTGAGTTTATTTTAATGGTGGTGGAATAATTTGGAAAAGGATAGTGAAAATGATTGTACAACTTGAAGAATGTAATTAATATCAGTGAACTGTACATGTAGAAATTGTTGAATTGGTTTACATTTTTCTATGTATATTTTCACAAAAAAGAAAGAAAGAAATCACTGGACTTATTTCTTATCTGCCTCTCTCCTTTACCTCCCCTTCTTCCAGATCCAGAATGGCAGAGTAGCAGCTGAGTTAATATTTGTTAACTACCTGTATCAGTAAGTTTCAATTAGAACCAACAATTTAATGACAGTTTCTTTTGTTCTTTTAACTCTCCCCTCAGAATACATGTGAGACACTTTATAGAGAAAATTAAAATGATGAAGATAAATTTGAAGCTAAGAATGGAAAATAATTAAAAGTGGTCAAGATAGGGAAGACCCAGAACTGGAGCAGAATGATAGTTTTGAAAGTCACATTACACATCATTGCTTGATACTGAAGAAGTTAATACAGAAGAAATTAAGAGCATAACTAATAGATACATCTCTCCCATGGATTTTATTTGGCTGATGCATCTGATTTCAGTTGCTCTTTGAAATAACATGAACCTTCTCTTTATAGGAAATTAAAGAACTCTGAATTTCACAATGAGACTTTTCTAAAAAAAAATTGGAAAAATGCACTAAAAATCCTGAATTTCTAGCACAGGCCTTTCCCAAGAGAATATATATGTATATTTAACATACCATAAGAATCAAGACTGAGACAACTTTTTGGTGTACCAGGCCAACTACTTTTAAAAGTATCTTAGAGGATCAACTTAGACATTTTTTAAATATTAGTTGCTGAAAAAGAATAATGCTGGAATTTTACTCTACTGATGAAAAAGAAGGTTCATACAAGAAAATTCAGTCTTGGTAGTAGTACAGTGGTCTTTGGCCATAATACAGGATTTGATCAAATCTTGTAAGAATGCCATGAAACTGGCAGCAGTGACTGGATATGTGGATACAGTAGCCCTTCAATATCTGGATGATTCACAAGGGTCATTCATTATAAGATGAAGGACTTGATCCAGTTTAGTCCAGCCAGAAAGGAATAATGTTCTGTAAGACAGTAATGACACCCACTGATCAGGGCCTGTCTCCTTACTACAGCTTTAAAAATTCTATGAAGTTGATTATTCGTTCACTAACTTGAAAGTGGGAGCAACAATCATTTTGAGATTTTGTACCATAATGAATTTGAGAAATGCATTCTGCAGGCAGCTTCAAGGAAATAAAAGATTGTTGGTTTTCAGAAACAAGTAAATTAGTGAAGGAACATCAAGATGTTATTAAAGACCAAGAGACTCTAAGCAAACAGTAAGGCTGTCTTAGCTAGGGTAGCAAAGTAGAATTTGAACTGTGCATTGAAAATATAGGAAAGATAGCAGCAGCAATGAAAATCCAGCCTCCAGCACAAGTGCGATTAAATGTTCATGAAGGTTGCTGTTTTGTCTAGGATGAAGACAGTGGCAGCCACATTTTCCCCAAAAGCTGATCAGCAAGTAGTTTATCTCGAAAGATTATGAGGCGTCTTCACTGAGTCAGAAGATGTGGAAAAGCATTTCCTGAAATTACTCAGGATTTAACAATTGGATGACAGTTATAAAAACCATTTTATGAATTTGGTTGCCATAGAAATGAGAGAAAGGGTATGAAGAAGCAAAAGGAGGAAGAGGAGAGAAAAGGAAATTAAAATAAGCAAAAACGAGAAGAGTCAGAGAGTGTGCTGTACTTGATCCCGCAGTGGACACCACAAGTTTCCCTGCAAAAGCAGCATAGGTATGTGAAGATGTCTTGAAAACATCTTCCCCAGACAATTGCCACTCAGTCCATACAGCTCTCCAAGATTGTCAAAACAGTTGTTTGCTTAGCTGAGCTGTTTAATGACTATCTTAATTTGGGAGAGAGGGTTGCTAGTACAGGTATCTCCCACTATCTGAAAGTAGAACATTCGTGTGAAACCTTTTTGTAAGCCAAAATGGCATAAAGTGAAGAAGCAATTACCATTAATTTTTATGGGAAAAATTTCTGAGCATTTCCAGACCCAAAAAATAACCTACCAACTCATAACCAAATAACACGTAAAAACCTTAGGTACTCTCTTAGACTTTTCTGATACCATAGGACACATCTTGTTAATGGATGCACAAAATAAATCAAGATAAAGCACAGATGCTCACAGACACAGTTCAAAGTTATGGCAGCTTGATGCTGAGATACCGAGTACTTTCCGGGGAAGGAGCTTGGCAACACCACTCCGGGTGCCCGCTGCTTTAACTGCTTGCTGCAAAACAAATGCTGAACGCTATTTCTGCTTTTAATGTTTTTACTTAAAGTGAAAATCCTCTTCAGATTTCTTTCGGTTAGCAAAAACACTAATATAGGATGTAGGTCTTTCATAAAAGTGAAGTGCATAAAGCAGGAGATACTTATATGTCCTTTGGGACTGCTGCATTGCACAGCTCTTAGGAGTACCACTCGCATTGTATCTATGTGGCCTGAACCCCTTGGAGTTATTCAAAATGGTAGCCTTGCAGAACCCAACCCACACAATTCCTGGAAAGTCAACAGGGACCACCACCATTTTCTTTAAGGTGTGGGTTAAGACAGTAAGTAAAGAAGCTCTGCCACTCCAGTCCTCAAAGAGACACAAGGTCAAAAGTCCTAGGATTCCTTCTCGTAAGAGCAAAGTAGCTTACTTGACTCAGTTTTGCATTCCTGAGGGGCACTTAGTAGGATTGGGCATCATGTAGAGGAAGTTGGACATTCCCAGCCTGGGTAGGAGTCACTTAAGCCCTCTTACTACTTCAGAACGAACAAATGTCTTGGAAGTAGTATAGCCAGGATGCTCCTTGGAAGCCAGGATGGCGAGACTTTGTCTCATGTACTTTGGACATGTTATCAGGAGGGATCAGTCCCTGGAGAAGGACATTATGCTTGGTAAAGTAGAGGGTCAGCAAAAAAGAGGAAGACCTTCAACGAGATGGATTGACACAGTGGCTGCAACAATGGACTCAAGCGTAAGAACAACTGTGAGAAAGGCACAGGACCGAGCAGTGTTTCATTCCGTTGTACACAGGGTCATTATGAGTCGGAACCGACTTGACGGCATCTAACAATAACAACACTATTTCAGACTTTTGGAGCCCAATGGGAGAGGCTGGAATCTCTTTATGATATCATCTCTCAAATTGAAATTTTGATATTAAGCAGTTGGGGCACCAGACACATGACTTTTAATTGAAAAGACATAATAATAAAGGACTTTTTTGAAGGAGAAAAACCACCTGTATCTCCAGTATCCTCACATAATTTTGAGATTTTGCATAATGTTCTCTCTCCATTCCTTGTTTATATAATTACATACTTAGTTGAAACATACTGTACATATCCATTATATATGAAAATTTAACATTATATCATGAATATTTGTCTTATTTTTATTAGCACAAAATTTTAATGGATAACACTGATACAATCTTGAAAAGCATTTAAATAGAATTTGTTTCTTTCATAAAACCGATAATATAGATACGTGCTCTCCAAACAGTAGCCACAAGCTACATGTGACTAATAAGTACTTGAAGTAAATGGTAATGTTTATATTAATTACATGCTGAAGTGATAATATTTTAGATATACTGGGTTAAAGAAAATATAGTGTTAAGTTCACCTGTTTCTTTTACTTTTTTAATGTGACTACTAGAAGATTTTAAATTATATATGTGGCTTGTGTAATATTTCTATTAGACTGTGCTGGTATAGATTATCATATACAGATATAGGACCTTAAATTTGGGGGAAAAATAAAATTTCAACAGTAAGGGAAGGATTAAATCATCTTTCATATATTTACTGAATAGAATATTGTGCAGCCTCTAAAATTATAGGTATACAGACTATGTGCAACAAAAAAAGTATGCTGATACTATTAAGTAAAGAAAGCATGATGTAAAGTTATAGAAATCTTTAAAAAAAAAAAAAAAAAAACCTAGAAATTTTTCCAAAATGCTAACTGGAGATAGTTTTTGAGATAGGATTACAAGTGAAGTGTTTGTTTTGTTTTTCCTTTTCTTTATTTTCAAAGGTAAAAGTATGCTTTCGTATCTTTTTTCACACGGATATATACTAAAGCCATAAAACTTTTCTTTTTTTATTAAAAACAATCAGTGAGTAAACACTGATCAAGAAGGAGAAGGTGGTAGATTAGTGTTCTCAAAGTGGCTTTGTGGAGAAAGGAGCAAGCCAACCATGCCTTCTCTCCCCCTACTCACTGGAAATGAGAGAAAGTGAAACTCCAGAAGAGACGGTAGTTGATTAATATATATTGTGTCTGTAAAAGAATGAAGGAGGAACATTTACATCTTTTACTGCTTTGAAAAATGTAGAAAAAGATTAGAAAACAATCTAAGATTCTTTAAAAAGAATTACAGCTCTGAAAATGACTCGCCATGTTTAAATGCTTACTCTTACTAAATATTATTTTTTATTCATTTACAGATTCATGATGTTATGGTCTAAAGTTGAGAAATCATCAGAAGAAATCATGGAAATAATGCAAAATTTAAGTAGTATACAGGTCTGCTTTTTTTTTCTTTTTCATATAACTTTTTAAACGTCTAATTTTTCATGTGTTCTTTGGAAAAGAAAAGAAGCCCCAAAATGAGAATCCAGTCCAGGAAAGTTGTTGCAGGGGAAAAGTTCAAATTACTTTTGATGAGAATTTCTTTTCTTATCTGAATATTACTTAACCATAATATTTTAGTACTATCTGGCTTTTTCACATTTACAAATGTGTAGATTATGTTTAGCCTCTTTAGTTAATTTTATTTTTACTCAGGCATTTTGGGGCTTGTAATAGTTGACCTACCAGAAAAGTTAAATTTCCAAACATAGAATTTAAGTTTTTCAAATGCAGAAAACAATTTACTGTGTTTAATATATTCTCTAGATTGTCAGTAATTTTATATTTGTAGAGAACTTAGCTCATTTAACATGACTTTCTTTTAGGCTTTGAAGGGCAGGAAAGAGCTTGAAAACCTCATTGGTATCTCCTGTGCGTCCAGTTTCTTACAAAGAGAAATGCAGAAAACCAAAGAGCTAAGTAAGAAGAATTCATAAGTTTTCAGTGGTGGTTTTGAAATAAACCTATTAACTTTTCCCAAATTTAAATTTGATAGACTTCTTTATGTATGCCATTGTGGACATGGGATAGAAATCCTAATGCTTCATTGAAATAAGAAGTCATGTAGCTTTTACCAGGATATGTTATTTGGGGGACACTTCTTGAATATGAAGGGAAAGACTGTACCTTGACAACTGGTAGTAGACTTTTTATTTAGTGCTCATTTTTAAAATAAAATATAAAATACTGTATATTATACTTGATTGCTATATTACTTTGAATTATTTTTTCTCATGTTTTTTCTAAGCAATGAGAAATTATTCATATTCCATATTAATTCTTAACATGGGTTTTTTTTTTTTTTAGTGAGAAAAGTAACAAAACAAAGACTGTTTGAAAAGAGAAGTACAGGACTTCCTAACAAAGGTAAAGAGTTGTTTTAATTTATTACATAAAGATATCCTTTCTTCTCATATTATCATTTTAAACTAATCATCATGACTCCTTTTTAGTGTGTTCTCTTAAAAGACCATGAATCTCATTTGAAAAACCTTATATAGGGTCACTGTGAGTTGGAATCGACTTCATGGCAACGGGTTTGGGTTTTTTTTAAGATATTGCATTTAGCAGAAGAGCAAGTCTGATGAGACCAACTTCCCTGATGAGTGGGCTTTTTTAATGTCCCTTAATATATAATGTTCAATTTACAATTTAAATTTCATCTTTTTATTAAAAATGCTTTTTTGAGAATACAGACAGATTGGGGCAACAATGCCTTAATATACCACAGTTTTTAACGGGTACATTAGAAGACTACACAAAGAATAAAAAGTTATTCTGTAACCAGTGTGCTGGAGGAGGGGCATTATTAGCGTTTGACTTTCTGAGAACTCTTACGCTTCAGAGCATTTCATAATATGGGAAACTAAATTAAAATTTTGTTTGTTCTCTATATTGTTAACAAATAATCTGTTAATTATGTATATCAGATTGTCTTAGTAATTTTATTTTTTATTCTTTCAATTTTCAGTCAGAAAAGGAGTCTAGCATCCATTCAACAGATTTCCTTTTCACATCCAAATGACAGAAATCTACATTCTCATTTTCATTTTTAAGTTCCCATAGGACATATATCTAAATCTCTTCACACCTCAGTAAACAAAATAATTCTGGACTGAAAAATACTAAAACCTTTGGACTAACTTAAAGTGATCATTTTAATAGTATTGGCATGGGTGCCATTTAACAATCTCTGCAAATGGAGTTAGGTCTTGAAATAGGTAGCCATATTTTAGTCTACCATTTACTGAGTATCAATGACTCTTGTTTATTGAGTACCAATAATTATGTTCCCAATACTAGGATCAGTAGATCTTTATAGCAACCCTGCAAAATAGCTATTATCAGACAGGGAAACAAAGACACAAAAGATGTTAAGTAACTTTCCCAAAGACACTTCTACTTAATTGACAAAACAGGGATTCCAACTAAAGACCTGTCTGACCTCAAAAACTGTGTTTTCAACCCATCTAGTCTGTTAGTCTGGGTTTAGAACCTTTAAGAAGCCAGTGATGAGTTTGCAGTGGAAAGTGCTGGGATTCCCAGCTGGTCAGTTAGAAAGGCCAGCCAGGTCATGGGTAGGGCAGCTGCCATGGCAAGACTCCTCCTTCACAGCTCATGTGGAAAAGGCTTCGTGAGACTTTCAGTTGAGCAGCTAACGTCCCCAGTGATCCCAAGAATTTAAGAACATGACAGGAGCTACTTCTTGGAAAAGGCTTGGAAGCTCTTCTTTCATATTTTATCTATATAACTTGATTAGAATGTGTAACTAGGTTTCAGTGATTTAAACTTCTCCTAACTTGACAAGTCTTAGAGGAGCATAATGGGAAATTGGAATGTTTATTATTTTCTAACTAGAAGAAATATTTCATCTATATATTCTGTGCCAATAGTGTGGTTTTTAAAATCTCTAATTTCCTAGAACTAATTAAAATTAGGCTTCACATAGTTGGCTTTTGCCAGTAGTTTTGGGAAATGAGAAAGGGAAAAATTGTAAAAGAAGTAAGTGAATTATCACTGCTAATAATTAATGTAAAAAAATTCTAAAAGTATTATTCCCCAAACATTTATTAAGACATTAAAACTATAACCTGTCTGTTAAAACATTAAAAAATTTTTTTCTTCCAGAGGACAATTTTGTCATCTTTTTTAAGTTATCCACTATATACCAATTCTTTCTTTGCTTATGCATGATCAACCTTACAACTATTTTGTAGTGTTTTAGGCATTAAAACTAACTTGCCCATTACTAGGTTCATAGGATTTAAATTGTTTCATGCATAGAGGAGATTGTATCACTGAATCATGTTTTAAAACTTCTAATAAGCATTGATTATTTGTTGTATTTAAATGAAAACTGAATTAAAATATATATAATATATAGCATTTATATAATGCATATTATATAATAATATTATATATATGTAATCTTCAATTTCTGTTTCTCAGCTAGAGCTACCTTAGCTCTTTATATTCCTTGAGGTATTAAAATCGTCATTAGCTTTTTAAACTAATTTAAACTAATTTTTGAAAATTAATGTTACCTGACAAACAGATTGCTTACTTTCTTTGTAATTTGAGTTTGAGCTATATACCATATTTTTATGCAAATAACACATGGCTTATACTTTTTTTCCCCAACCGTGCCCTCCTCCCGCGAGGTATTTTCGTAAGTGTGCTATGCTAATTTTTTTACAGCAATGTGTAAGGGCGTGGTTGGCAAAAAACGTGTAACATGCACATTATTTGCATAAAAATATGACACATAATTTTTTTTTTAACTAAGCTAACAACTTTCACCCCCTTCTGTTCATACATTTATTTTAAGAGATCTTTTGCTAATTTTTTGACATCTCAAACTTAATTTGCTTTGTATGTTCCTTATTTTGGTATCTAGCCTTCAGCTTTTTTGTTGATGTGCTTTTCTTTTACTATGCTACTATTCAGAATTATTTAAATTAAGAATGTTTGTGGAATCTTCAAAATTTTAGAAATTATATAATTAGAAAGTATATAAAATAAACATTAGTCCTGTAATATGTATTGAATTTGTCTCATTAGGTAATTAAGAAAATGAGAATAAACAAATTACTTGTTTAACTATCAAAAGAATGTCCTTCAGATTCTTATAATATAGGCAATACCAGGAGAATTCCAATATTTATGCTGTCGTCACCCCTTCAAATTGGCCTTTTAGATCTATTGCTTGTTTTTCATTTCAGTGCTAGTTCCTTTTGTTTAACATCAGCTGTAGTCTTTATTACATGAAGAGGAGTGTAATTATAAAAATAACACTCTAGTGTTTTACATAAGTAAACATCTGACACACACTCTGAAGGCTTTATATAACTTACTGAAAGGAAATTTAAAACATACACAATACTGTGAAAAGGTACAACTGAGATATTCATAGTTTTCAGAAAAACTGGACCTTGTAAATCAAGGAATGCCTTGATAGAGTGTATGAAAAAGAGACGATCTCAATAAATACAAATTTCTTAAAGAAAGCTTCTTTCTTTCCTCAGTTACTTAGGAAGTAAGCCTAACTTCACTCTCCTTAATAATATTGGCTTTATGACTATTAGGAAAATAATAAAATGAAAGGTTCTTTTATTATTAGATTTGGATGTGAATTTTCATAATTATTTTTAATTTGTTATGCTGAAGATTTAAAACATATGACTGTTCATTGGGTTGATACAGATGGAATGTCACATTATCATCACATGGTAAGGCATGAAATTTATTTACTTTACATAATCAGCCTCTACTTAAAACAACTTCATACAAATACCCTTAGTCAATAGATGGCATTATACAGTGCTCAGTTCTTTCATTTTTTCCAGAGATACTAAAAAATACCATCATTGTTTGTCTATGACTAGTAAACAAAATATTTTTGAAAAGAATGTAAGCAAATTGTAGAACAGTTGCCAAGATATGAAATCTAGACACTTAGCTTCAGTCCAAAACATATTTTATCTGCTTTGAGAATAACTGTGTAGGTTGCAGTATGCATATTTTAAATGAAAATGTAACCATCTGAACTTCACATTGTTCAAAAAAGTTGACTGTTTCAGCTGTTTATAATAGAAAATATTTCAGAATTTCTAGCTCTGGCCTTAAACAGAAAGTACAAACTATAATGTTCCTGTTTCCTTTAGTTAACTTACTGTGTTCTTACATTGTAAAATTCATCTTGGTTATAGGATTTTAAAGATAGCAAATTCTTAGACTACAGGACAAATTTTAAACTTCTCATGTTCTAAAACTATAAAATAGTTTGATATTGCCTTTTCATTCTAACTACCTACTGAAGTATTTTTTAAACTTAAAAATAAATTGTTTTTCCCCACTCAGTCTTGAAAAAGTATTCATCATATCAGCTAAATGATTTTACTCCCAGAAGACTACTACCCTTGTATTTTTTCTATTATATCTTAACATTAAACAGTATCTTTTTTTCAAACAGATACTTCAATTTTAAAAGCACTGAGGTTTGAAGTTGAGACATGATGAGTTTTAGGAGAAACAACAAAAATTCCCCCTTATGTTTTAACATTCTGGGTTTACCTGAAGGTTAAAAAATGGAGCTATTAATTTTGGTGACACAAATATACATTAATGTACAACTGTAGTCCTCAGCTCTGTATAAGGATTCAGCTGTCATGTATGCTGTATGTGGGTGATGCCTTTCCTATTAATAATGGTAATGTTCTTGTTTTACACTATTCATCACTGTTTGGGGTATACATTTCGACTGCTGAAAATGCTTACTTGAGATTTGTCTAGGACTGAAGGAAAAACAAACTGGCTTATTACTTTTCAAAGCCTTTTAAATAATTTCATCCATGATTTAAATTTTTTTTATACTTGACTATAAGTATAGTTTTTGTCTTTTAAATAATCAGTAAAAATTTTAGAGCCATAGATTTGAACTCACTTAATAGCAATTATGTGTTAAGGAGGTGTAAATAACTTACTATCAGACATTACAAATATCCAGGTGCTCTGTATGTGCTGATGACAACAAAATTGAAAAGGCTGTAATAATTCTGACTGGTTTTCTCTGCAGAAGATATTGATTATTTGTGTGTGGTGAGAGATTTGGAAAATTCAATTAAAGGAGTTGTGCAAAGGTTTCATAAATTTTCCTCCTACAGCGTGTACACAGACATTGTTGCGTATTAAATCAATGCAGCACTTTACAATATATTTTCTTTGAAACATAAAAATAAATAACATTTAAACAGTTCTGCTTACTACAGAAACAAATTTTATTTTCTGTGAAGCATTTAGTCATGTGCTATCACTGACTCATACACATTTGCCAGCTGTAACAAATTTTATAGACATTTTCTCCAGAGACATATCTCACATACTATGAATTTTTAAATGAGCAAATGGTGAAGAAGGGATGTCAGCAATATAAAAATTGATCAGTTAAAAGATAAAAGCATAAGTAAAGAGATTTGTATGGTAGTCTTAATAGGTTTTATTAAATAAAAATACTATAAAAAGACAGTAATGAATAGACTGAAGACTAACTGTTCTGGAGGTAGAGAAAAATTATTCTGGCACATTTAGTAGCAATTGGTTTTGTATCACATGATGAGTGAACATTTTTTTTTCCCATTTTAACTCTCAGAGTAGTCAAAAAAGCCTCCCAAAAAGGGGTTAAATAAATTCTCTAAGTGGTTTATATATTTTAAACATGTATATAATCATAGATATTTATAATTGTGTAAGTAATTATATACTTAAAAGCAAGACTTTTGTAATGAGTGAATATTAGGTGATTTTTCCTCCAGCTCAGACCTCTGGTAGGAGGAAGATGGTCATTTTTATTCACACTATTCAGACCATATGCTTCAGCCCCCAAGAATCTCTCTCCTTTGCAACTCCAGGTCTCTCTAATGCTTTTTCCTCTATCTAGATTGCGATTTTTTCTGTCGAACGAACTCTTGCTGGTCCTTTAAGGTCAGCCTCAAATGTCACATCCTTTGTGAAGCTACCCCCAGCTCTCCTACATAGCTCATCGAGTTGACTCTGACTCACGGCAACCTTATGTACAATAGAACGAAACTTTGCCCAGTCCTACGGCATCCTTGTAATCGCTGGCATGTTTGAGCCTGTCATTGCAGCTTCTGTGCCAATCCGTCTCACTGAGGAGCTCCCTCACCCTCACTGGCCCTCTGCTTCACCAAACATGATGTCATCGTCCAGCAGTTGATCCCCCCTGATGTCATGTCCAAAGCAAGAGAGTTGGGCAGGGTTCTGTTGTAATCCGTAACGTTTTCATTGGCTAATTTTTGGAAGTAGATCACAAGGCCTTTCTTCCTAGTCTGACTTAGTGTGGAAGCTCCACTGCAACCTGTCCCCTGTGAGTGACCCTGCTGGTATTTGAAATACTGGTGGCATAGCTTCCAGCATCACAGCAACATATAAACCATCACAGTACGACAAACTAACAAAAGGGTGGTGGCCAGCTCTCCTAGGCAAAGCTAAACTGCTTCATCTAGGCACCCACAACACTTGTCTGAATGTTTATAAATGCTGTAGTGTGTTGTAACTGTCTGTTTACAAAGCTCTTTCTGAGCTTCTTTGTGGAAAGAAAAAAAAAAAGTCTTACTCATTTCTATATTGTAACCCAGAGCCTAGGATGGAAGGTCCACAAGGCATGTTCATGGCATGACTGCATAAATGAAAACAAATGGTCACTACAAGAATACTTTAAAGGAATTATCTAAATATTTTCAAATACTTACAAATTTCTCTCCTTATACATCTCAAGTGTGTTTATTCATTTATTTGTTCATTAATATTTATTGAATGCCTACTATGATCTAGGCAGTATTCTTGCATTGGGGACACACTGATGAGTAAGAGAGATATAGTCTTGCCCTCAAGAGTATAGAATCTAGAACAAAAGACAATTATAATAAAGCATAAAGAGTATATTAATAGTGGCAGTAGGAATACATCATAATATATTTCTTGGCAGTTTCCATACTAAATTTAAAAGTGTATGTTCTGAAACAGGCATCAGGCAAAATGGTAGGATCTTGAAACGAAAATTTATAGTCCCACAGCTGCTATTTGTAATGTAAAACATACGTTTACCTTTAAGTTGTTTATCTTATTTTCATTGTGATTTAGTGGTTATTCTGTATTATATACTGTGACAAGTTACTCTGAACTGTTTTCTGGAAAAAAAAAAAAATCTTTCTTCTTCTGTACAGAATTACGTCACCTTGACAGCTATGAATTCCTTAAAGCCAGCTTAAACTGAGGTACTGTTTTGCCTTTCTAATTATGTTTAGCTTTGTTAAATTTCACCGTTTTGTTCAGGTGGGAACGTTTGATTCACATTATCAGATTTGGTATTGTCTTTCCATAAAGAAAATGGGGACGTGAGCTTTGGAGCTTTAGTTGAAATTAATCTATTCTTATAAATAACAGGGCTCTGACAGGATCTGTCTAATAAATGATTGAAAAAGAACACCAAACAATGAAGAATAATGATGAGTCCATGAGACATCGTATAACATGGATAAATTTGGAGCACATTATGCTGAGTGAAATAAGTCAATCACAAAAGGAAAAATATATGATACCACTTTTATAAAAAGTCAAGAATAGGTTTACACACAGAAAGCAACATTCATTGATGGTTACCAGGGATAGGAAGGGGAGGGAGGGAGAATCACTTACTAGATAGTAGACCCATGTTAATGCTGGTGAAGGAGAAGGCAGTGCACAATATGGGGGAAGTCAGCACAATGTGACCAAGGTAAATGAGACACTGAGAGGTATGCAAGAACTACAGTAAACGCTGTAACATACACAGTTCTGCAACAACAGTTATAACAACCAAAAATCTGAGTGGTTACATAGGTAGATATTTACGCTATATAGGTGTGGAAGGGCATATGGGAGTACGTGTGTGCGTATATAGTTGTGGATATTTGTATATACATATATGTATTACTGCATATATATTCATATATATATTAGAAGCACATGGGGGCACAGTTAAGGAAACTTCCTAGACATATCCAAACACCTCATGGGACTGAGTTACCAGGTTTGAAGGCTCAGGACCATAGTCTTGGGGCACACCTAGGTCAACGGGCATAACATAGTTCATAATGTTCTACATCTTTGGTGAGTAGTATCTGGGGTCTTAAAAGCTTGCAAGCAGCCATCTAAGATACAACTATTGGTCTCCTCCCATCTGGAGCAAACGAGAGTGAAGGAAGCCAAAGGTTCAAAGAAACAATTAGTTCACAGGACTTAATGGCCCATACAAACCACAGCCTCCTGTAGCCTGAGACCAGAAGAACTAGGTGGTGCCTGGTACCATTGCTGACTGCTCTGACCAGGGACACAATGGAAGGTCCTGGTTAGAATGGATAAAAATGAAGAACAAAGCTCAAATTCCTAAAAAAGACCAGACTTACTGGACTGATAAGAGACTGAAGGAACCCCCGAGACTATCGCCCCTTTAATCTGGAACTAAAGCCACACTTGGAGGTCACCTTTCAGCCAAATGATAGATTAGCCTATAAAATAACAACACCCATGAGGAATGTGCTCCTTAGAACAATCGACCATGTGAGACCAAATGGGCAACATTTGCCCAAAAGCAAAGATGAGAAGGCAAGGAGGGGCAGGGAAACTGGATGGTTGAAAATGGGGACGGTGAGATGGAAGTGGTGAGAGTGCTGACACATTGCGGGAACTGTAACCAATGTGTCAGAAAAATCTGTGTATGAATTGTTGAACGGGAATCTAATCTGCTGTGTAAACTTTCACCTAAAACACAATAAAATGGTCAAAAAAAGAAAAAAAAAAAAAACACCATTGAGCTGACCAGGCTAGCTTTAAGAGTCCGAGAGGGCATATTTTCAACTGAGTCTAAAGAAAGCCATTAATTGAGCACCTTTAGTATAAATAACTAACTAGATCCTGGCAGGCAGACACATCAGCCAAATAATTTTAGGACACACCTGACTGAACAAGATATAAGAAGTCTGTTAAATTTGGAAATATGCTAAATTGATAAATAAAATATTTAACCAATTGTTTAATTATTTAAATTATTTAATAAATTATTGTACCTTTCCTTCAAAACAATTCCTATAGACTCTACAAGTAAAAACAATGTTTATAGCTAGCTTATTATAACATTAGCTAGAAGCATTAGTCATGTGATATTAGTGTTTTGTATACCTGTAACTGCAGACCTGGTAGCGCAGTGCTTAAGCACTCAGCTGCTAAGCATAAGGTTGACGGTTCAAACCCATCAGCTGTTCCATAGGAGAAAGCTGTGGCAGTCTGCTTCTGTAAAGATTACAGCCTTGGAAACCCTATGGGGCAGTTCTACTCTGTCCTGTAGGGTCACTGTGAGTCAGAATCGACCCAGTGGCTGTGGGTTTTATACCTGTAACTGAAGGTTCACATTATCAAAGAATATTAGTCCATACTTAGTGACATCAATATTAATTAAGATTCTTAGAAGCTAACCAGATACTGCCTACTCTTAGAAAAAAATTATAGCAAAATGAAAGAATTATATTCTATCCTGAAAATACAGTTCTTTGGAAATAATATCTCAATAATATTAGCAAATTAGCTGTACTTAAAATATCTGTAAAGCATCTTAATATACAGAAAATTGTGTCACTTTCATGCATTAAAATCTTCATTGTGTTGTGCATATAAATAATAACCTTATAATAATAGCTAACATTTTTTGAGCACTTTCTATGTGCCAGGAACTGTTATAAACACTTTATACATATCCCATTTAATCTTCCCACCAACTTGTGTGAGGTAGAGACAGGTACTATATTTTATAGGTGAAAAAACTGAGGCACAAAGAGGTTAAGCACCTTGCCCCAGAGAGCCAGGATACTAACCTGAGTAGTCTAGTGCCAGAGACCATGCTCTTAACCACTACACAGTAATAATATACTTTCTGCTATTTATTCCTTCATTACCTCTCACCTAGATTATCATCATCCCTATTATGACCTGCCTCCCTGCCCTTTGCTCCCTTTCCCCTATAGGCTGTCCCACTATAGAGTTCTGGACATATCTGCGCTTTCGAAGGTTGTTAGGTGCCATCCAGTTGGTTCCGACTCATAGTGACCCTGTGTACAACAGAATGAAACCCTGTCTGGTCCTGCGCCATCCTCACAATCACTGTTATGTTTGAGCCCACTGTTGCATCCACTGTGTCAGTCCATCTCGTTGAGGGTCTTCCTCTCTTTTGCTGACCCTCTGCTTTACCAAGCATGATGTCCCTCTCCAGGGACTGGTCCCTCCTGATAACGTGCCCAAAGTATGTGAGATGTAGTCTCGCCATCCTCGCTTCTAAGGAGCGTTCTGGCTGTACTTCTTCCAAGACAGATTTGTTTGTTCTTCTGGTGGTCCATAGTATATTCAATATTCTTCGCCAACACCATAATTCAAAGGCATTAATTATTCTTCTTTCTTCCTTATTCGTTGTCCAGCTTTCATATGCATATGAAGTGATTGAAAACATCGTGGCTTCGGTCAGGTACCCCTTAGTCCTCAAAGTGACATTTTTGCTTTTTAATGCTTTAAAGAGGTCTTTTGCAGCAGATTTGCTCAATGCAATACAGCATTTGATTTCCTGACTGCTGCTTCCATGAGCACTGATTATGGATCCAAGTCAAATGAAATCCTTGACTCCTTCATATTCACAATAAAATCCAAATACAGAGTGAAATTCAGTATCTACCCAATCTGACCACAGCTTACCTTTCTACTTTCTCCCTGTTGTACCTTAGTCACTCCGGATTACTTGCCATTCCCTAGATACAGCTTGCCTTTCCCACTTCCTTGCCTTTGCCCATCTCCTCTGCAATGGCATGCCTTTTTCCCTGTTGTCAATTGTGACAATTTTACCCATCCTTCAAAACCTGCTTATAGTCCACCTTATACTAGCTTCCCAGATCCCTCTCCTCCATGTTCTCTCATTGTTCTCTTTTGTACGTTTGTTGTAGCTGCTCACCTGGTGTGAATAAGGCAGGGTATTGAAGTCCCTGGTTTTGTCCGCTGCATGAGAAACCTGTGACACAGAACTGCTGATACCACTGTGACCAACTTCCTTATCTGCACACCAGCTCCTGCCCTCCTTCATACATCAGTGATTATTCCTCCTGACCTATATTGTTCAGTGGAGGGAACCAGCCCACAGATTCACTCCCAGAACCTTTAAAAAGTGAAGCCTTCATGAAACAATGTTAGAATAAGACAGAGTAAAGTAGGCAGCAACCAGAGGACTGACATGATCAAAAGGGAGGAAAAGAAAATGCATGAGTTTGGCTAATGTTAACAAGGTAGCAGAAGTCTGGGTGCTTTATCTAGGAACAATACGGATAAATCACTTGGTTAACAAAAGTTTGAGGTTTACTGTGAACAAAGCACTATACATAATGCCAACCTTTTAACATCTAATAATCTCGCTAAGGACGCAAGATTTATAGTATACACATGAAATAATAACAATGTAAGGCAAGCTATGATAAGTGATGCAAGTTCAGACCCTTATTCTTTCCTGGATTCTGGCCAGTAGTGAATACAAAGATTATGAATCCAATGAGGATTAAAGTATCAACTTTATTAGTGATTATTGGAGGAACTGATAACCTTCAATATGACAGGACCTGTGGCGGAAGTTTGGGTAACTAATGTAGAGTGTTCCCAAGGCAGAAATGGGACCTCCTCTCTCCCACCATGAACCTAAATCTTTAATCTTGTGTGTTCTCCAGAACCTGAGGAGAAAGCTGGATCTTTGAAACAGACCCCAAGTCCATGTGCCTATAAAGCTGTGAAGACCACACACCTACCTTACATGCCTGGTTGCAGGGCAAAGAGGTAGAATGGGCTGGTCTCCTTACCACATGGAACTAGCAAGCGCAACGGCACACTGGATTTGAGAGTAGGCAATGCAAGGGAAACTAAACAGTAGGCAAAGAATGTTGCATAAGAGTTGTGGCCGGTATTACTACTAGTAAGATATATACCTGTGAATGTCCTGGACTTCAACCAGTCAAATCTGTCACTCTTCCATGGTGTGCGGAAAGAGGAAGAACTGACAGAAGTGCCCTCCTCTGGTCTGAGGAGTATAAAATTTACTCTAAGTACCACATGAAAAATAAGCAATGTTATAGGAATTCACAGCAGACACAGATAACCCCAGGTTGAGGTGATTAGGTAATTATTTAAGGGTTCATGGGTTCATGATTTCACAATCAGTTCTAATTATTCAACTCTACATGAGCTCTGAAATAGTCATCCAGTAAATGGAAGCTTTATACTTTTTCTGGAAAGCTGGAATTTGAAATATGGGTAATTTTGATGGAGTGTGTAAAACATGCTAGGCAGAGAACAATAGGGATCAAAAAGGCAGAAAAGCAGAATGATGGAAAGGTGGATTAGGATCACATTCATTAGGCAGAGGTAGGCTAGTGAAGATTCGGGAAGTAACACTCCAAAATATGTTTTAGAAAGAATAATATTGTTGATCTACAAAGGATGAAGCCTGTCAAACTGCTTCTGAACTATGTAACTGTATCTAAACTGCGTTTAATTTGTTTTTTAGGATATTCTTCTCAAGAAGCAGCATGGCAGCCAGCATGTTGCTACTCCCTACTTTTATGCTATGACATACATCATATTGATCAAAGTATTTCTCTTTTGTTGAATGCTTTTTTAACACAATTCTCTTAGCAGCCATAATCTTCGCAGGGCCTGGCATTGTAAAAGAGAATGGAATTTGGAATTAGATGTCCAGCACCAGCTTTACTACCCATTTAGCTATGTGACCTTAAACAAGGTACTTGGTTCCCCTAAGCCTTGATTATAAAATGGGACTGATACTTACCTTGTGAGATTATACAAAATAGCTGCCCCATAAAAACTCGGTGCCATCGAGAGTCAATGCCAACTCATAACCCTATAGGACAGAGCAGAACTGCCCCCATAGAGTTTCCAAGGCTGTATCTTTATGGAAGCAGACATCTTCTCACTGCCTGCCACTGGTGGGTTTGAACCACCAACCTTCCGGTTAGCAGCCGAGAGTACTTTAACCACTGTGCCGCCAGGGCTCCTTTAGCTGCCCCATAGTTTTTATTAACCCATAGTCTTTCCTTCCTGTGTATTATGAGTTCTGAAAACTGTGTATCGGTAACTTAGAAGGATATTAAGTGAACCCTGTTGTTGTTGCTGTGTCCCATCTCACTGATTGCAACTCAGAGTAGAACAGCCCCATAAGGTTTCCTATGCTGTAACCTTTACGGGAGCAGATTGCCAGGTCTTTTCACCAACAGAGTGACTTCTAGGTTCAAACTGCCAACTTTTCTGTTAGTAGTCGAGCACTTAACCATTGCACCACGAGGACTCCTTAAGGTTCACTTTAGTGAACCTTTGTTGTTGTTAGATGCCGTCAAGTTGGTTCCGACTCTATAGTGAACCCTAGAGTGCTTAAAATCTTCTATAAGAATGCAGTCCAGACTAAAACAAGAGTTGGCAAAAGTTGGTTGTCAAGTTGACATTTCTCCTTCTAGGACAGGAGGAGGAATATATGTGGACTCTTACGAATAGGGAAAGATAGGGGCCCACCAGGCAGTATTCTTTCTTCAAAGTCGCTGCTGTAAACAAGGAAGGGGTGTCTCAGCAGTGAATGGTCCACATGCCCTAGTGGAATGTATGCCATGAGTTGCCAATGGCTGCTTTCTTATTAGTACCCTAAGGTCCTAAAAGGAGCCCTGATGGCACAGTGGTTAAAGTGCTCGGCTGCTAACCAAAAGGTAGCAGTTGGAACCCACCAGCCGCTCTGCAGGAGAAAGATGTGGCAGTCTGCGTCCATAAAGATGACAGCCTTGGAAACCCTATGAGACAGTTCTACTCTGTCCTCCAGGGCCACTATGAGTCAGAACCAACTCGTCGCTAACGGGTAGGGTCCTAAGGCCAAACAGCCAAGATCCTCTACCACCACTAGGAGTCCTCAGAGGAACACATTCTGAACAGCAAACCTGTCGGTAAATGCTGTCTTCTCTGTGTTTGGCAGCTGTTGGAGGAAACACCTGCTGAAAGGCCCTTTAGGCTCCAGACCAAAGGCGTGTAGATTCGGTGTCGTCAGGAGGTCATGTTGGAGTTTTAAAACTCTCAGAAGTAGCTCTTTCAAAATCCGTCTTCACATAAGGTGAAGAGTGTTGTGTCAAAGTCATCTTACGACAGTTATTTGTGAAGGTGAATCTTACATAGAAGACTCAAACATAAGCAAATGAGAGGTTACCAGCATGTAATTAAACTAGGTACCAGTTAACGTAGCAAATGGGTGTTTAAATCATTTCTCAATTAGATGCATGTTAACTGGAACCTAACTCTTCATGATTTAATAATCATTTTTTATATCCCACAGGCATTTAGAAGAAACGCATTCACTGTGAACACCAACTTCTGCATCTGCCTGATCATATTTAAAAGAACAGAAGAAATATTTGTAATTAATCTGCCCAGTAAATACCAGATCATAGCACTAGGCAGGTGCATGTCTAGATAAAATTTCTTGCAGCTAATTTAAACTTTCTACACACACCAATAGATAATCACAATGTAAATAATACATTTCTTCTTGACCCTTTAATGTAAGTCAACATGTACAGGAGAATCTTGACTTATATTCTGTAGCACGTATGTTTGTTTATACTTTTAGTGCTTGTGAATCAACTTAATAAAGCATTTATGAAAATGGTGTCGTTGGTAGAGCTATGTGTTTTCCTGAAACTCAGATTAACTCTAATGGTGAGTGGAATTAGGTACTAGGTTTTCCATTTAAAGCCCCAGCTGCTAATTAACTTATAATTCTTTTTTAAAATATTTAGCTTACCCAGTTTATTGTGTACCACTATCTAAGGAATGAGTTTTTATCATATTCTAATTTCTCTAGACCTGTAAAGAAAAAATGTTTACAAAGCTTTAAAATTTCACCTTTTATAAAGTATTAGAATGCATTTTTCAGTAGAAACAACATTTAAATATGAAGTTATTTTTAAACTAAACTACACAGACACTACTGAATTTAAAGAAAGAACTTTCTTATAGAGCAGTACGTGATCCCCTCCAAATTATTTTGAAGCGTTAACTTAAATTTCTGTTTTTCCATGGTGGTCCTTGTGTGTGCTGTCACTCACAAAAAAGGTGGGGAGACACTCTGTGTAGTTCACAGAATGTACCATACTTGATTACATAGTTTGTAAAAAATTCTATACTTTTCTTTGACCATTTCTTTGGGAGGGGGGAGTATGCTATTCCCTCGGTACTTGCCCTAATTTTTGACAAAACTAGTATATGATATTACCATGTCATTTAATTCAGTATAACATGGAAATGAAAATCTGAAACAAAACTTTGAAAATAATTTTGCATTTAGAGAAATTTCAGATTTACCCCTTAAAATGACAACTTGGTTTTTTTAATAAACTATTAACATAAATGACATAGGTATTGAACAGTAACCCAATTAACTATTAAACTTAGTTGCCTTCATTAATGATTTTCTTTGTACCATTTAAATAAGATTTGTTAAGAAAATATGTCTACCAAATATTAAGAATACTTTATGATACAGTCCTTATATTAGAATGTTACCTAAAATATACCAAGAACGATTGTTCTAGCATTAAAAGCTAACCTTAGGATGTCAGCCAACACACATAAAGCAACCTACATTAGTCAGGAAACAAAGGGTTAAGAAGTAGATTGGTTTCATATGTAATCCAAGTTATGTAGGTATGTACTTAATGCTATCAGATAAGTTACTGTATGTTTGACCTCTTGATATACTAAGCTTCTGCCTTTCAGAACAGCTGGGTCTGCTAAGAATCATTTCCCAGTTCTCTTTATTGTGGATCAGATGACTCTCGCTTTATCACCCTTGGAGGCCACATGAAGGACAAAGCAGAAAGATCCACACACAAAACTAATGTTTATATGCGGGGGGTGGGGGTACACTTGGCCCTGATGTTCCAGTGAACATAACAGAAAAGAGACCAATTGAGACTTGAAACCATTTTGTCCCTCCAACTATTATTTAGTTATATCCTATCCATCTCTTACTCTCTTTCCATTGAACAAAGAGGTTCCTTTGACTGTCTTGGCTTTTGTAAATGTTTCACTCACTCAGTTGTGGTTTATCATTTGGACAGAATGCTACATCGGGGATTTTTTTCCCCTCCCTGAGGCCTTAAGGGAAAATGACTTCTATATGCCTCGTATTTGATACATGAACATACACTCTCTTCATTTTAAGAAGGAGACTTAAGTTCTTAGGGAATTAAGAAAACCACTTCTCCAAAACGGTTCCTCCCTCTAAAATAAATTTTAACAGGTATAGTGGTGAAGAAAGTAAGAAATCTTTCTATCTTTAATATTTCTGCATAGCCTAAATATATTAAAGCATCCCTATAATCCAGAGTCGGAATTGTTTTTACAGCAGTGGGTTTGGTTTTTTTTGGTTGTATAATCCCAAGTTTAGCTGGGAGAAATATGCTTTGCCTATTTCTGTGCTCCTAATTCATCACTGGACATTTTTGGTATTTTGGAAATTAATCCCTCAAAGTTCAAAGTTTCTAATAAATATGAGAGAGAGCTGACTTAGATAACTGCAACAATTCTCCAGAGAGGCTACAATGTAACTCAATTAATTAAATCATCTGGAAATTTTATTTATAGGATATACCTATAAGATGCCTTGAATATAGGTACATTCCATTTTACTAAAGTTTATATAATACTTTTATTTTCAAATACTAAATTTCTCTATCCCAATTATATATTATTAGTTATAATTAGTTATAAATATAACTTGGAACTTCCTTATCATTAACCTGATTTAAATCAACATCCTGTGTTAAATGCAAGTATGTTATTACAAAATCTAAGGCTACACCAGCCAGCCAAAATGCTGACATTTGGCTCAGTGATTACAGATGGTGACCATGGACAGCAGTGTTCCTGCTGATTCGGCAGCGAGTCAAGGCTGCTTTTCTGTACTGACCTGCCCTTTAAGTCTTTATGCACATCTGCTTTAAGAAAGAAATACTTCTTGATTTTTGCTTTGTCTAAAGCTACTTCTTTTATCAGGCTTATCTACTTAAAAACACATCCCTTCTTGCACTAGCCTGTGGCTGTCCATGTCTAGAACCAAATTATGTGTGTGTTTTTGTTTGACTTGCATTGTTTTAAAGTATACTGCCACTTAGTATGTTTTAATGGCTGTATGTTGAAAGAAGTGTACGTATTCATTGAAAATATAGGTTTTATTTTTATCACGAGACAAAGGAAAACACATCTTTATATGAGAAGCTACTACATGGATATAATACATTATCCGTACCAACAGAACAGATAGCAAAAATGGACTTCTGCTAATATAGAGTGACACGGTATTAGCAGGGTCAGGCTGACGTGAAGCATGATATGAATCAATGGTTACGGCAGTGGTGATCCTGATGACCTATGTCATAGCAAAAAAGAACAGGATGGGATTGGGATCCTGTACAAGGCAATTTAATTAAAACAATGATCCTTAAAGTTTAGAACTGGTGATCATGAGTAATTAAAAATACTAAATTCAAACTGTTTATATTTAAAATTTAGATTTAAATTCAGGAAAATTCATTTTTCAATTGCATTCAAGCAAATCAGCATCCTTAGATATAAATAAGAACACAGTTTAATCTACCTACCTTGTAAAAAAAATTCAAATTCGTACATATAATAAGGCACGGACAAACTTCAAGCAGTTTAAATTGCCTTTTCACAGTAATTTAAAAGATTATTCCAAATTTAATTCCCTGAGATAACTTAAACAATGAAACTAATTGAACCTGTCCTCAAGCACATATTACTTGCATTCTAAAATATAAGGAAAACTAAATTTGGCTACCAAAATTAGTGATTTCTTTTAAAAAGAAGGGCTAAATTCTCCCATTAAGCTCACTGTATCTGCAGATTTTTTAAGACATAACAATTCATAGAGTATACTTCCTAACTAAACAATGGGATTAAGGACTTTATTATTTTGCCACCTGAACAGCTGTGACTATTAATAAAACTACGATCTGTCATGGACGAGCAATAGTTAGAAAACAAAAGCTTCCATTGGACCTTGGTCTTCATATACATTTATTCTGTGTAGACAACAATTTCACCATTCCATGATTCTCAAAATGGTAATTTCGTGTATACATAAAAAGTTTACAAAACCTCTTAGCACAGTTCACAGTTTCGCATTTTTTGGGGATACAGCTAGTTGATTTTCTTCTGATTTCTTCCATTTCTGAAATCCCACATGATTATAATGTTAAAGTATACCAAAAAGAACAGGAAGTGCAAGCAGGATACAAAACATACCACTACAGAAAATAAGTCCGGTAATTTCTGAGGAGGATCCAGTGTGACAGTCATCAGCGTCAGAAGGACCATAGCAATTACTGATATAAGAAACTATAAGAAGGGGGAAAAAGTACCATTGAGTAGTATAAAGGATAAAATTTAAATGTGCAGGTAACATTGATTTGCAGCTGTACACGAACAGAACTGAAGGTGAGGATTGGGTGCCCAATCTCTTCTACCAGTGGATATGAACCTTGGTAGCACATTAGAATCACCTGGGGCGTTTTAAAAATCTCAATGCCTAGGCCACACTCTAGACCAGTTAAATCACGATTTCTGGGAATAGCATCAGTATTTTTTAAAAACTCGCCAAGTGATTCCCATGTGCTGTTAAAGCCTGTGAACCTCTGTCTTTATGCTACCCAGGCAGTGAAGGAAAGTATCTGGAACAGATGTTACTGTTAGGACTAAATCCACGGCATTCCCCAGGGCCCTGGTCCCTACAGGAAATAAAATTCTGAGCTAATCCTGAGAATCCATCTATGAAAATTTTTTCCATGGCAAGTGGAAAACCGAATTTCATATATAATTATTCACTGAATGCTTTTGATGAGCTAATGCTATACAGTAAAGCACAGTGGGGCATATGACAGAACACATGGTTCTCTGGCCTCCAGAAGTTTCTATTAGTTGGAAGGATGTGCAAATTAGTTAAATAAACACATTTATCATAATTGTGTAGCAGTCAGTTTTCTTCTTCCACCCAGTATGCTGTCCAATAGAACTTTCTGCAGTAAAGGAAATGTTCTATATCTGTGTACTCCAATACAGTACCCACCAACCACATGTGGCTATTGTGCATTTGAAATGTGCCTACTATAACCAAAGACCTGAATTTTTTATTGAATTTTAATGAGTTTAAACTTAAGTTTTCACATGTGCTTAGTGGCCACCATATTGGACAGTTTAGCTCTAGATTCTGAGCTTCTTTAAGACAAGGACCAGCCAGATCTTACTCATTTTCACTATTCTAACACAGCACATACACCGAAGCTGCTTGAGTAAATAATAGAAAGCAAGCAGAGACAGTAGTCATTAACTGTCATGATGTGGGACATAAATGCAACCCTCAAATCAGCTGCAAAACACCTCTTGAAGTTTTAAACAGCAAAATATCACTTTGATAACTATGGCACATCTGACATAAACCATGATCTTTTCAACTGCCTCATATGCATGTGGAAGTTGGACAGTAAAAATGGAAGACAGAAGAACTGATGCGTTCCAACTGTGGTGTTGATGAAGACTACTGAATGTGCCATGGACTGCCAAAAAAACAAATCAATCTTAGAAGAAATACAACCAGAATGTTCCTTAGAAGCGAGGATGGTGACTTGGACTCACTTACTTTGTACAAGTCAACAGGAAAGACTAATCACTAGAGAAGGACATCATATTTGGTAACGTAGAGGGTCAGTAAAAACAAGGGAAACACTCAATGACATGGACTGACACAATAGCTGCAACAATGGATTCAAACATACCAATGATCATGAAGATGGTGAAGGACCCAGGCAACGTTTCATTCTGTTACACATCAGGTCACCATGAGTTGGTGCTGACTCAATGGCAACTAACAACAACAACAAAAGGATGCTTTAATGGCTATATATATATATATCATGAAAGAATCCGTAAGACTGGAATAGAGAGTAATGTAGTCGGCATTCCAGATGGAAGAGTGGGAAGGATGGGAGCCAAAAAGGTTTACGAACAAGTAAAGACTGCCAAGTATCCTCCAAGGAAAAATCCCTGAGGCAACCTCAGTAGGGAGTGAAAATCATCAAAATAAAAGTTTCAAACAACAGCGAAAATTTCTCAAGTGAAATCATCCAAGTAAATGTTTCAAACAAGAAATATGGGGCTGGTTGAAATGTGATGATACCATGATCCTGAATCACTGCTAACAGACATGTGGAAATTTCTCCCATTTTAAACAAAAACCCCATTTGTCTGCTCCTGTTTACAGCAGAGTGTTCCAAAAGAGTTGCCTGTAACTTGCTGTGTCCAATTCTCCCATTCACTAGTGAGCCAGCACCAGTCAGGATTCTACCCCAGCCACCCTATGAAACTGCTTTGGTCAAAGATCTATACTGATCGCTCCACTGTACTAAATCAAAAGGTCAATTCTTGTCTTATGTATCTCTCAGCAGTACTTGAAATACCACATCAGTCCCATCTCTTTGAAACACTTCTTCACTTGATTTCCATGACAACACATCCTCTGCCACCACTAGTCTGTCAGTTTATCATACTGCATGTTGCTTGCATGCTGCTGTGCTGCTGGAAGTTATGTCACCGGTATTTGAAATACCAGGAGGATCACCCATGGTGGACAGGATTCAGTGGAGCTTCCAGATTCAGACTAAGACAGACTAGGAAGAAGGACCTGGTGATCTACTTCTTAGAAAACTGGCCAGCTGAAACCTTATGAATAGCAGCAGAACACTGTCTGATACAGTGCCAGAAGATGAGCCCTCAGGTTGGAAGGCACTTAAAATACGACTTAATACCTCAAAAAAAAACCTGTAAAGAAAACATTTCAATAATCTAACAAATTACTGGCATGCTGAAAAATGTACTATTCCTTAAAAACTGAACAACTTACCAAATGTTGTATAATTCTGGGAAGAAATGTAAAATATGGAAGACATTTTCTAACAGAAATGGAAAAGGATTTCAACTGCAGTTCTTCTTCAGAAGTCTTTTCAAAGATTGAAAAAGAGGTAGCACAAGCTATAAAAAATGCCATTGTTGTCACAACCGAGGGCATTAGGAGTTCATCTTTCAATAAAAGAGGTAGCATACTATAAAGGAAAACAGAAGAAAACATCAAAAGAGAATTCAAAACACAATCACTTTGTAAAAAAGTTTTAAATTAGTTCATAAGAGCTATACTGAAAATATTATATGGAAATTGGTTTGACTCACCTAAATGTTGACACAAGTAAAAACCAAGTCGATATAAAAGGAATTTCATTTAAAACTAAGCAGACTGGTCTAAAATGGTAAAGAAAAAAATATTTTAATATTAAAGAATATAATCTGAATTCCTACTTGAAAAAATATATATAAACACATTTTAAAAAAGAAAGCCAGCAAGGTCTCTACATGGACTACTGATTCATTTTGTTATAACTATCAGTCCAAACTAAATGAGTCTAGACACAGAGAAGGTGGAAATTCCTCAAAATAACTGGAAAACTGTTTCCAGTATGCCATTAGTGGAGCATTTCTTTATCATGCAAACAATAGCTTAAGGAAAGGATCAGATAAACAGATCTGAACATTCAGAGAAAGAAAGGTTTTGTATATATTTTATCCTACTTGACATGAATATGAAGTGAGCTCCAGAGACGTTTGTTTTCAAACTTTTCTTTTTTATCATCCTCCAGGTCACATATTACTCCGCTAAGTTACAAACTAAAGTTGTGACAGGCAGGATCGTCATGCCACTGGAGACAGCACCACAGAGGCAACGAAGAGTTATAAAGGAAAACAAGTTGATAATGGTAGAATAAAAGAAAAGAAGGGGGAAAAATGAGTAAGAGGCTACATGAAAAGGGCAATGGTATAGCAACAGATGGAACCACTGCTCCATCAGGGAGCTGTTAGCGTCAGGGCTCCAAACTCTGTGACCCTCTTGCCACCTCCCCTGGTCCACTACCTTCTGGATTCAACTGTGACAATGCTCAAGGGGAAAGATGGGGGAGTCAGAAGACCTGGGTCCTAGTCCAAGCTTTGCCACTTACTCACTGTGTGACCTTGAGCAGATGATTGATTTAACCTGTTTTCTTATGTATACAAGGAAATAATACCTTAAATTGTTAAGTGGCTGAAAGAACTCTTTTACAAGTATCATATACTGTTTATTTGTTAAGCCTGTCTTTCCTTCTTCAGTTAGAAGGCTTCAGTCACTCACTTATGTTGTTGTTGTTAGGTGCCATGGAGTCAATTCTGACTCATAGGGACTCCATGTGACGGAGCAGAACTTCCTCATAGGGTTTTCTAGGCTGTAATCTTTGCTGAAGCAGACCACCAGGTCTTTCTCCCACAGAGCCGCTGGATGGGTTCAAACAGCCGTCCCTTCGATTTGCAGATGAGCACTTGATTGTTGTGCCATCAGGGCTCCTTCGCTCACTATACATTCTTCATTTTCTCAGTCATTTATCAAATTTATTGAGCACCTCCAATGAGTCAGATACTGTCAGGTCAGGTGCTGCGGATACAAGTGTGCATAAGAACAATGCCTCTGCCCTCACAGTCTAGTAAAAATAATTTCAGTGTGAAAGCACTTTGTGAAATATAAAGACCACAAAACTACAGTGATAGATATCAGACTGCCTAGCCATGGTGCCACATACAAATGGGCAATAAAAGCTTTTTTCTAATGGTACTGGTTATTGAATTATTATTAATTTTTTATCTCATTTTAATAAGCACTCTAAAAAGGTTTGCGCATTGTCCCCCTTTCTTAGAAGGATGACTTTTACCCATGTCAGCAAGCATATGAGAGCTAAGGCCTGGGATTACAAACCAATTGTAAACTATTATGCTAAAAGGCCACCACCCATCTGTCAGTTAGTTGGACCGTGATGCTTTTGCCTCTTGCAGTGATGCTGGAAGCTATGGCACTGGTATTTCAAATATCAGCAGGGTCGCCCATGGTGGACAGGTTTCAGCAGAGCTATAAGACTAAGACTAGGAAGAAAGGCCTGGTGATCTGCTTCTGAAAATCAGCCAATTAAAACCCTATGGATCACAGAATAATGTCTGAGATCGCGACTTGCTTACTTTGGATACATCATCAGGAAGGACACATCGCCAGAGAAGGACATCCGGTTTGGTAAAGTGGAGAGCCAACAAAAGCAAAGGAAACCGTTCACGAGGTGGATGGACAGAATGGCCGCAACCACGGACTCGAACATACCAATGATCATGAAGATGGCACAGGACTGGGCAACATTTCATTCTGTTATACACAGGTTGCCATGAGTTGGAGCCGACTTGACGGCAACTAACAACAACAACATATTAAAAGAAAACACTAGAGGACTTTCAATTTCATTTTAAAATCGAAACGAATTCATGTTAATAGCAAGTACTTAGTAAGTGCCCAATAAATATTATTTTCTCCTTCAGGGTCTTAATTATTTTCCATTTATTCATTCAATAATCATTTTACTGAGCACAAGCATTTATCAGAAACTTATTATGCACAGGCATTGCTCTGAAAGGAATATAAAAATGAATATAACTCAGCCCCTAACCTCAAGGTACTGAAAATGTATAACCAAGCAGTAAAATCCCCAACATCCTTAACTTCTTTTCTGAACACTTCCTTCGCCTTATTCTAAATGATGCCTGGCTCTCTGTCCTGAGGACAATGCTGCCCACCTGCCCTCTCAAGCATCGCCTGTTTTTTATTTTTCCCACCACAACCTTCAAACTACTTGTCCTGGAAGTGGGAGACAACATCATGGCCCTTCATTGCCACCTCCACACCGGTTCTCCCTCTCTCCGCCCTAACAATCCCCAGCTTTGAATCTCATGTCCTCAGACTTTTATCCGCTACTAGTCCCATTATTATCCACCAACTACCGGTGTCACTTACCTCATTACTCAATGATTTCAGCTCCGTCCTGTCACTCTCTAAAACCCTACTCGTCTGAATTCTTGGACTCAATAGATACCTAGATGAACCTCCCAACACCCTGGCCTCTTGTTTGCTGGAACTTCTAGTAATCTCATCTTCAATCCTACCCCTTAAGGTCATACTCTACACTGCAACCACTTGGTAATCACAATTCATGTATTCTACTCTGACCACTGTATCTCCTACCTTTTCAATACTCCAACAATCTTCTGACCCCACCAAGACCTTCAATCTACTGTTCACTGTCCACCTTTCCACTTTTCTTCACCCCTTTGATGTCCTTTTCTCTTCTAACCAAAAAATAAAATAAAAAATCCATTGCCGTCGAGTGGATTATGATGCATAGCGACCCTATAAGGTCACTTCCATGTATTCACTCTTAAGCCCCAAGCAAGGTAGTTATCCTCACTAGACAAAACCGTAAATCTTGAAATACCCAACTCTCTACCTGCACTTGCTTCAACCATACCTGAGCAACTGGCCTGGAGAAAAACATTTAACCACACTGATTGGTCTCCATTTAAATACACGATCATTACATTCAAATGCTCCGCAATTACTATGTATTTCCCTAGTCTGTTCACACTCTGATTCGCCTTAGAAAAATATTTCACACCTTCTCCTCTCTCATACTTCTAATAGCTCCAATCCACTTTTAGCTAATGACCTAGCTTCCCACTTCAATAAGACAACTAAAGCAGTTAAAAGAGAACTTCCACAGGTGCCCACCATCACAGCTACTCCCTCCTCAGTGTCTGTACCCATACAGCCTGCTTCCCTTCTTTTACTAAAGATGAAACAGTTCATGCCTCTGTCCAAAACCAATTCTTCCATTTGTGTTCTAGTTCCTACCCCATCACCCTTACTGAAGGACACTGCTCCAGCAACTCTCACCTCTCTCCTAGATCATCAATTTTCCCTCTCTGCCAACCATTCCCATGCTATTATTTCTTTTATCTTCTATCTCAAAACAAACAACTTCTCTCTCTCTCTCGATATATATATATATATATATATATATAACACAACATTTGCCAATTCAACATTTTCAGGTGTACTATTTAGTGATATCGATTACATTAATCATATTGTGCAACCACCACCCATAATCGTTTTCAAATTTCCCATCACCATAAACAAACACAAAATAAAAACTCCCCCTTTCCCATTCCCTCCCACCCCTGGTAACAATAAGCTTTGGTCTCTATACACTTTCCTATTCTTGTTATTTCATATAAGTGAGATCATACAATATTTGTCTTTTTGTGATTGACTTATTTCACTGGGCATAAGATTTTCAAGGTTCATCCATGTTATAGCATGTATCAGGACTCCATTTCTCCTTATGGTTGAGTAGTACTCCATTACATGTATGTACCACATTTTGTTTATCCATTCATCCACTGATGAACACTTAGGTTGTTTGCACCTTTTGGCTATTATGAATAGTGCTACAATGAACATTGGTGCACATGTGCCTCAAACAAACCTCTTCTGATACTACTTTTCCTACCAGTTAGTGCTCCCCTATTCAGTAAAACTCCTCTTAAAAATTATCTACCTACCTCACAGCATATACAGAATATTAATTCAAGATGGACCAATGATCTAAATATAAAAGCCAAATCCACACTCTTAAAACAAGGTATAAAGGTAAATCTTCATGGTCTTGGATTTGGCAATGGTTTCTTAGATACAACATCAAAGCACATGCAACAAAAGAAAAAAATAGATAAATCAGACTCCATCAAATTTAAAAACGCTTGGGCATCTAAGAACATTGTAAGAAAGTGAAAAGACAAACTACAGAATGAGAGAAAATATTTGCAAATCATGTATCTGATGAGGGTTTAGTATCCAGAATACATAAAGAACTCTTACAGCTCAACAACAAAAAGACAAACAACCCAATTAAAAAATGGGCGAAGGACTTGAATAGACACATCTCCAAAGAAGATATACAAATTGCCAAGCACATAAAATGCTCAACATCATTAGTTAAATTTATTTGTATCATCAATTGTATTTGCATTAGGGAAATGCAAATCAAAATCACAATGAGATACCACTTCACGCCCACTTGGATGGCTATAATCAAAAAAATCAGAAAATAACAAGTGTTGACAAGAATGTGGAGAAACACATAGCTGATGGGAATGTAAAATGGTACAGTTGCTGTAGAAAAGTTTGTTGGTTCCTCAGTAAATTAAACATAGAATTATCATATGACCTAGCAATTCTACTCTTGGGTATATATCCAAGAAAATTGAAAACAAGTGTTCAAACAAAAACTTGTACGTGAATGTTCATAGAAGGACTGTTCACAATAGCCAAAATGTAGAAACAACCCAAATGTTCATCAACTGATGAATGGATAAACAAAATGTGATATATATCCATACAGTGGAAAATTATTCAGCCATAAAAAGGAATAAAGTACTGATACATGCTACAGCATGAACCTTGAAAACATTATTCTACATAAAAGAAGTCAGACACAAAAGGTCATATATTGTATGATTCCATTTATGAAATATCCAGAATAGGCAAATTCATAAAGACAGAAAGTAAATTAATAGCTGCCAGGGGCTGGGAGGGGAGGGGAATGGGGAGTGACTGCTTAATGGGTACAGGGTTTCCTTTCGGTGTGATAAAAATGTTCTGGAACTAGATGGTGGTGATGGTTGTACAACACTGTAAATGTACTATATGTCACTAATGGTAAATTTTATGTTATGTGCATTTTACCACAATTAAAAAAAAACTCAAAAAATATATACATTTTTTTAAAAAAAGAACTATCCATACTTACGTCTCCAATTTTTCTCCTCCCATTATTTCTTAAACCCATTCTAATCAGGCTTTTGCCATTACCACTCTACCAACACTGGCCTTGTCAAGGTCACCAATGACTTCCATATTGCTAAGGCCAATAATCTACTCTCAGCCCTCATTTCATTTGACCTATTAGCAGCATCTGATACAACTGACCACCTTATGTCCTTAAAACATTTTCTTCACTCAGCTTCCAGGACACCAACTCTCCTGGTGTTCATCTTACCTCACTGGTCATTCCTATTTGCCTCTTCTCCCAGACCTCTTAACATTATGTGGCCCAGGACTCAGTCCTTGGTCCTTTATCTATTCACTTCCTTGGTTATCTCATCAAGTCTCGTAACTTTAAATAACATCTATACTGAAGTCTCCACTCAACTTCTCTCTGGAACTCTACTCATATATCCACTCCAGACTCATATATCTTAATGTTGACTCAACATCTCCACTTGGCTGGCTAAAGACATATCCAGCACTGAACTCCTGAACCTCCCACCTTGTCCTAATCCATTGAGGTTTTAGTCCAAAACTCCACTTAATGGAAGTGATATTGCCTTTAATTTGTCATTGGTCATTCTGTACATGTGTCTTCTACAAGAACCTAGCAAACAGGGTGAAGAATGGGAAGGATAAGGTGGTAGTGGTTTGGGATTTATTTAGGGAAGGATTCAAGTATTCCAAGGTGTTTTGGGAAAATATTATTTTACTATCAGGATAATACACTCTCAGCTGTCACCAAATTTCTAAGAAGAGCATATAACTGAAAACCACAAAAAATCTTAAGGCTCCTAAAACAAAGTAGTCTGGTTAGGGATTTCCAACAGAGTCTAATCAAAGGTTACGGCAAAAGAAAGAGAAAGAAGGCAATATATGAAAGACTCTGCAAAGGTTAATGGAGAGAACAAGGCTACTAAATAGATGTGGAAAATGAATGAAATGAAAACGGTAAAGATAAGAAACAGGTTCCATTCTGAGAAGAGCCTCTTTAGAGGAAACGTTTTAAAATCAAATTATATGTATATATATGAAGAAACAGGAAGAAATAAAAAGTAAATCAATTAATCCCTACTTTGAAGTTTAAAATATATTTAATAAAGAAGTAAAATTTATTTATATATTATATATACATAGTAATAAATACATCAAAGATTTTTACTTACAATGATACCAAGAGAATGGACTTTTCATGTACTTGGAAAGAAAATAAAAAGAATGACAGAGCACAGCTGACCTTGAAGGAAAAAAAGGAAAAATGAGATATAATAACTTACAAAATAGAATAGCAATTTAACTGTGAATCTAAAAATCATTTCAAATGAAATTTTAAAGTTTAATGTGGCTTCTATCTAAAAGTAAAATATATATGCAACACTAGCATGTACAATTATTTTATATCAGATTTAATACCATATTTTTACACAAATAACGCACATCTTCTACATTTGTTTGCCAACTGCAGCCTCCCGCCGTGAGGTATTTTCATTTTTAAGTGCCACTATGCCAATCTTTTTTTTTTACATGTTGCTGTAAAAAAAATTAGCAGAGCACGCTTATGAAAATACCTCATGGGAGGAGGGCACAGTTGGCAAACAAACATAGAAGACAAGTGTTATTTGCGTAAAAATACAGTAATGAAAATAATCTTTTAAAAACAATGATTATAAAGCTATGCTTAACTACCTAAAACAAGTTCACTGAGACTCAGTTATTAATAAGCAAAATTACTAAGTATCTCAGACACAACAATCATACCTTCATCTTCCCTTGGAATCCCTGACACTTTAATTAATAAGTATGAAGGTCAAGAAGGTCAAAATCTAAAACTGTCCAAAAAAATATATTTTCATGTTCTTAAAATGTATACTTCAATAAAATATTTTATAAAATTCATCATTTGGTGTTTTAAATGAAAATTACTTAGATCTATTTTCAGAAGTTTATTTTCTGCATATTAGACATATGCCTATATACATCCATCTAGTTGCTCAAGCTAAACCACCTTGTATAATGCTACACATCCAATCCTTCAGCCAACCCTGTCTCTACCATCTCCTAAATAAAATATCCATCCACTTCTCTCCACTTCCTCTGCTGATGGTGGGTGGAGCAAAGGAGCAGTCTTGAGCCACCCACCCCCATCTTTTTCCTGGACTACTACAATAACCTCCTAAGTAATAACACTCTTGCTCCCCTACAGTCAGTCTATTCTCCACACAGACACCATATCAGATCACATAATTTCCCTCTTTAAAGTCCTCCAGCAGTTTCCCATCACCTTAGAATAAAATCTGCAAAGAGCTACATGATCTGGCTCCTGTCTTCCTCCTCCAGTTCACCTCTTACTCTCTCCTGCACTCACTTCATGCCAGCCACTTCATACCTGTTCCTTTATGCCGCCAATGTATTAGATGCGTCCTGCCTTAAGGGCTTTGCATTTGCTTTTATCAAGTCAGAACTCACATCTTGTGGCTGACTCCTTCTGGTTGGTCATTAAGTTCTCAGTTCCAATGTCACTTCCCTAGAAAGGCCTGTCCTGACTCAAACTAAAGTGGTGCCCACCAACCCCATCCCATCAGCTCTCTTTTCACATGACCTTATTTTCTTCATAGCATTCATTACTCCCAGATATTTCCTAACTGATCTATTGTCCATTCCGCCACTAACAGTTAAAGGCCCCAGTTAAGAGAGAAAAGCCATTATCTGTCATTCACTTACATGCCCTGTACCTAGAAGAGTATACCTGCCACATCAGAGGGTATTCTATAAATACTACTGGATAAATACAGACCATTTTGCTTTAGTATTAATATCAATATAACCAACTACCTCAATTGTAGATTGATATTGAGAAATAATTCAACCAAACTTGATTTAAAGGACAATACTTCTAAAATTATAATGTGAAATGTTTTTAAAGTCAGAAGTATACAATAAGAATTCAAAACATGATCAATGAAAATAAAATAACAAAAATAATTTATCCTATGTTAAACAGAGTGATTTGTATTAAACATAGTAAACAAAATAAAATTAGGAAACTAAGAAAAGAAAATATTTTTTCTGGCTACAGCCCTAAAAGTAATCATCTCTAACACTGCGACAGTTATTCAAATTCTGAAATTCTATTCCATTATCTTTGAAATAGACCTTTATTTAGCATGTTATTTCCTACAAAAATAACATAATCATACATATTTCAAAACTTTTACCAGTTAGGCCAATAAAAAACATCAAGGCATTACTAACCACGTTCATCCTGTTCTAAACATCCTACAGAATACTAACAGTGGATGACTTAGCATGCTCAGAGTTCATTCACAGAATGGAAGAACAGAAATCATCAACAAAGGTAATACAGAAAAAGTAAATAACAATAAATGAAAAAGGAACATGAAACTACCCTTTCTGCATGCAGAACTGAGATGCACTTTTTCAATGTTTCACTGTTAGGTTCTGGTTTGTTTTTAGAGCACAATGTCAATACGCGGCAGTCCCAGAATTAGAACCCAAGTTTCTAAAGGGTTGTTTCTAATACTTACTGTTTTCATAAACTAAATTTTCTTGATCTTTTAAAAGACATCCTACCAGAACCTTTCAGACACAGCAAAAGCAGTGCTCAGAGGTCAACTTATAGCAAGAAATGCACACATCCAGAGAGAAGAAAGGGCCAAAATCAAAACATTAACCCTACAACTCGAACAAACAAAGAGAGCAGCAAAAGAAGCCCTCAGGCACCAGAAGAAAGCAAATAGTAGAAATTAGAGCAGAATTAAGTAAAATAGAAAACAGAAAAACAATTGAAAGAGTTAATAAGACCAAAAGCTGGTTCTTTGAAAAGATCAACAAAATCAAAAAACCACTGGCCAAACTGACAGAAGAAAAACAGGAGAGGAAGCAAATAACCCAAATAAGAAATAAGTTGGGCGATATCACAACAGACCCAACTGAAATTAAATGAATCATAACAGAATACTATGAAAAATTATACTAAAAAAAAAAAAAAATGGTACAAATTTGAAAACCTTGAGGAAATGGACAAATTTCCAGAAAGACACTACCTACCTAAACTAACACAAACAGTGGTAGAACAACTAAATAAACCTATAACAAAATAAGAGATTGGAAAGGTAATTTAAAAACTCCCAATAAAATAATGAGAAACTTACCAGAGTAAATCTGAATCCTTTGGGAGAGGGCTGAAGTGTTAATTTTATACATGCAGGAAGCAGGCTCAAAAACGTAAAACAAAAGCTAAAAAAAGTAATAAAAATAAAATAATTGTTCTCTTTGTGGGGGTTTAAATCTAGCTAAATCAAAGAAATATTTTTAGGAGTATAAAGATAATACTATGTATCAAAACATTGATTTTGAATTAAATTTTATTTTAAGACCAAATAACATTTAAATAAAGTCTATACATTGAAATATGTACATACTTTAATATACATATATGTAGTTGATATACTACAGAGCATAACATTGTAGTACTAAATATTGCTTATGTTATTTTAGTATTTCATATCATTTATAGAAAAGGTACAAGATACAACTGAAGATCAATTCTTAAACACTCAAAATACGAGAGCACAGCCAAGTTTAAAGAAACAATGCTATATTTGTTACACAAACATTCATAAACTTTACTCACAAAAGTTGATTATCGGATTTTCAACTTTTCTAAGTCAGACAAAACAAGTTAGAAAGGGAGTGGGAAGCAGCTCAAGCTTGGCCTAGTGACGACTGATGGGCAGGGAGGAAAAAGTAGAGAAAGCACAGACTCAGCAAGCAGAGCAGTCTGCAGCCATTTAGTATCATGGCACACAGCCCTTGAAAAACCTGAAAGTAAGTATTATAACCCAATACAATTTTTCCCACTTGTGTTGGCTTTGTGATGTGTCAACTTGGCTAGGCTGAACTAAAGTCCCCAGAACTCTCTCTAGTATGCTTTCCATTAAGGTGGGCTACAAGGGATATTCTCTAAAAAGAGTTGGAAGGCAGAAGGAGGCAGTATCCATTTTATAGCATACACATACCTTCTTTCAGTTATTCAAACAGTAATCTAGGTGCTACTTTGAAGGAATTTTGCAGATATAATTAAAGTCCCTATTCAGTTGATTTTAAATTAATTAAAAGGGAGATTAGCTTGGGTGGGCCTGACTTAATCAGTTGGGAGTCCTTTAAAAGAGGGCTTAGGCCTTCCCTCAAATCAGATGCTCCAAACAGGAGCTAGTCTGGACTGTTCTCTTTCCCCCCAAGATGTCCCTTCCTGACAGCCTGCCTTGTAGACTTCCGGCTTACTTAGCTACCCGCCACAAATGCATAAACCAATTCCTTGTAATAAATACACACACACACACGTACACATATACATAATCTCCTACTCATTCTCTGGTTG
The DNA here is from genome assembly GCF_000243295.1 of Trichechus manatus latirostris. NCBI lineage: Eukaryota > Metazoa > Chordata > Mammalia > Sirenia > Trichechidae > Trichechus > Trichechus manatus. Next base: position 9,783,662 of record NW_004443939.1, on the reverse strand, counting down.
TACCCTAACTGATATACCACTGGAGATCATCACTCTGAAGGCAATGTTAAATCATATTTAATGTACTCTCTGTTTAAGGAGAATAAAATTAGGTAACGTCAGAAAGACTTTCACATAAAACAATTCAAATTAAAAAGTTTTGTTGTATAGAGGGATAGGTTTAAGTTATGTGGAAAATTCACTAATAGAGAACCCTCATTCCTTAATGATGCTAGATAAATATTACCATAATAGCGTTAGAGAGTAAATTATAAAACACTATACACAAACTTTGCGTCTCTTACCTGATTATTACCTGGATGTGACGTGGCAAAATATCCTTAATCTTCAGAAAGACATTGAAGCTGCACCAAATATTGGCTACTTTATCCTTAAAAGAGATTTGTTAATTTTACATTCTGGTATAATTAAAAGCAATATTAAACCCCACCAAGTATACCCCATAATCTCTAAGAAAACAGGCTTTTAAGACGTGTGAAGTTTTTATTTACAATTTCATAACTAAGGTAATTAAACTCTCCAAGGAATAAACATGCATACACAGACACACCTTACAAGCATTTTTCATTTTTTTGCAATGGGAGTTGATCTAAATCACTAGCCAACCATAACCTAGACATTTGCAAGAAATACTTCATATTTTTCAAAGAGCACTATACTATCCCTAAAAACTGCAGTTATTTATCTTCGGAAAATTTTCTAAGAAATCTTTTTTTTCCCCTAATTTGTGGTACATATATTATATTTAACCCATTTTATCACATACCTGAATTTATTTAGTCTACTAGCACCTAGAAATCACAAGAGTTAACTGCTACTAAATGAAGAAATTTAAAGACAATCAGCAGTTGTGCTAGGATCACTTTCAAAATTAAATTTGTAACTACAGCTCTCGTGCTCATGAAACCCATCCTCTATACAGCTGTCTGACTCACAGCTGTGTAGGCATAGCATCAAGAAAGCAACTATCACTGACAACTGTACCGTCCTACTTTCCTATGTCGGATCAAAGAAAATGGTCTTCAGATTTTGTGAACAAGTGAATAGAGGAGACTGGCAACACCATCAACCATGTAAGATACTCATTTTTATAATTATCATGATAATTACCATTTCTGAAATGGAAGGTAAGGCAAATAACCAGGCAGCTTACATGGAGAATTAAACTCTTCTTCATATAGGTGTTAAATGTTATATAAACAGACGAAGCCCTGGCAGTACAGTGGTTAAACACTCGCCTGCTAACCAAAAAAAGGTTGGCAGTTTGAATCCACCAGCCGCTTCATGGGAGAAGGATGTGGCAGTCTGCTTCCGTAACGATTACAGCCTTGGAAACCCTATGGGGCAATTCTACTCTGTCCTAAAGGGTCACTATGAGTCAGAATCAACTCGATGGCAATGAGTTCGTTTTTTTTGGGTTATATAAAGAAGAGGTTAGGAACACAGGTTATGAAGTTCAAATCACAGCTGTCTCACATACTTGTTATGTAGATCTCTGACCTCAGATTTCTTATCTGTAAAGTGGGGACAATAATGTCTACTTCACAAAGCTGTTGTAAGGATCAAATGAAATTACATGTAAAATGTCTGGCACCTAGTAAGTATAAGTTGTGATAATAATGGTGACTACTTATTATTGAAGCCCTGATGGCAGAGTGGTTAAAAGCTTGGCTGCTAACCGAAAGGTCAGCAGTTCGAATCTACCAGTTTCTCCTTGGAAACCCTATGGGGCAGTTCTACTCTGTCCTGTACGGTCGCTATGAGTCGGAATCAATTGGACCACAATGGGTTTGGTTTGGTTTTTACTTATTATTATCAGTATTATCACCATCATCAGCCTCACCAACACACATTACTGTTCCTTCATAACACCAAACTCTTTCTTATCTCTTTCAAAATACTGGTTCCATCCTCTTATTGGTCTAGTAAAAGATATTCTATAGCAATTTATGTATTCAAAAATTAGAAAGATATATATGTTTTTCTAATTCTTTTTAAATGAAGTGTTTATTCAAAAGCAAATTATCTATAAATATGCTGTCTCTAACTTTATTAAAGGACTTTTTTTTCCAGAAAAAATGGTTTGTTTAATTACTAAATCTAATCATTAACTTATTCATGTAATAGAAGTTAAACAAGAGTGATTAAACTAGCATTAAATGAAATAAAGTGAAAGATTCTCATTAAAAATTACTGTGATGAGAGTTATATATCTCATTAGGAATTATGAGATCTTTCTAAAGCAAACATGATTATTAGTTTCACAAATAATTTCCTAAGACTAAAAAGAGAATATAAACCAAAACATGACAGAGTTGTTAACTTTGTAGCTGCAACTTCTCATGCTGTCTTTCATTATAGACCCTATTTCATCAGAAAAATGTATAACTGAATTGTGGATATGATAATGGCATAAATATTATCTATTCAAGTAATGTACTAGAAAATGCCAGCTGAGCTAGGGGTTATACACTGGATTAAATAACTGGCAAGGAAGGACTGCAGGAGCAGAGCAGCTGAAGTTACTATTCCTTGTGTGTCTTCCACATGAGATCCCCAAAGGTCACAGGGAAGATATCACAACAGAAAGGAGAAAGGGCAAAGTTTTTAAACATGCCTCAAATAATCCACGATCAACGGGGAAAAGTCTTCTCAGAACTTGCAGGGTTTGTTCTCTTTCTGCAAAGAATGGCAGCCAGCAGACAATGAAGGAAGCCACAACAGTACAAGCTAGTTTAATTAACAACACAAACCTAGAACAAAAACAAAGGCACACAGTAAGATTGGGAGAGGCTAATAATTCTGAGAAATCAATCCGAGTTTCACTAAATACAATAAATGCAAATGTATAGTAATGATAAATCTATGTTACCAATATAGGTTTAAGATGCGAGTCTACTCAAATCAGAGTAAAGAAATTCACAACTGCTAAGATGTCACTTTTTCAACTCAAAGACTGCTACTGATATCCCAATGAACATTTACTTAGGCGCCATTCCTATGGGAATTAGGGAATACAGCCATAAAGAAAAATGTCAAATTGGAATTTATTTCTAATAACGGTATAATATGTATTCTCTGAAGGGATGAAATCCTACAGCAGTGCTCTAACAAGCTAACCCACATGATCTCCAATAAATGTACATTGATCAAAATCTCTTTCTAGTTGGGAAGATTTAGAAAAAAGAATATAGAACATGACTTAATCTCTCTCTTCCCTCTTACCCTACAGGCAATACATTAGTAAGAAATTACCAAAAGGCAAAGTGAAAGTCTACTGCCAAATAAGTTCTCTTAAGTAATTTTTGTTTCTTAATTCCAATGTTTAAAAACCACTCACCCCTTTCCTTTCAGGCCTTTTTTAAAACACTTGCCAAGTAAAAAGCAAAAGAATGGCAAGGAGTGGTAAAGTTCCATCTGTTTATAATTTATAGCTAAGCAAAATGCCAGTGACCCTAGCAGGTCCCAGTCACAAGATACGCCGAGAATACCCCACAAAGCAAAGCCAAGACTCACAGAATTATATATGTTCTTGTGTCAAGGAAATTAGTTCAATAATTAAAAGAGACAGATCTTGCGTTTTATAGAGCATATCTCTTATGTGATTTTAAAATAATACATACACTATATAGCAATTCACTGAGATGCACATTTTGAGCACTTTTCTGTATGAGTGTTTCATTTCAAAATAAAAATAGTTTTAAAAATCTGGTGAGCAGCTTTTATTTTTTCCTTCTTTTACATCAATGTTCTTGATATTATCTGTGTATTTGATAAGCATAATCAATGATCCCACAAGCCTACAAAGTAGAGGCTATTTGTATCCCTTCTCTTCAAAAAATCAAGGTAAATTGGGAAAACTATAGATTTGAACATCTTTTGCAAGCCCTTTGATAGGTATGTAAATTAATTTAATTACAACTAAAACATATTAGCATCAAAAGGATTTATTAAGCCATCATGTTGCTGGGTATTATGGCTCTTTTTTTCCTTTGGGACAAACAGTAACATTCAGTAAACAAGAACACAAATTGGACAACCAGGTACAAATTTTACAAACTTATCCTCCGAGATCTGTTTGTTTGTTTTTGATTGTTCCTTATTTTAGGTATGAAGAAAATATAATCATAAATCCACATAATAGATTTTAATTATTCAATTAGTTTTAGCTTCTCAAAGCTTCCTGGTTATCACTATCTGTTAGAGAATCATCTTGTTTTAGAACTCAGTAAACTATAAGATTGTTTCTTATAGGTTTTTAGTAACAGATAACATTTAGGACATATGTTATACCTTTTCAGAATGAGAAGGGCATAACTATACTTGGCACTGGTTTTCCAACTTCCCAGAAAGAGCTAATCAGTTACTAACATTTTATTCACAAGCCAAACAAGTGTGAAAAAGCAATTCTACTTTTAATAAATCTGTACTTTACCCTTCAAGTAAAAGCTTGGTAAACAGATTATTTTATATAATTGTGAAAATAATTTATATAAGCAATTACCCTGGTAAATCAAACACTATTGGATGACAACATTATACACGTTTGAGCCTAGATTTCATAATATGCAACTAATGACTTCATTTCTCAACTAGTAAAGGATACTGAAAATGTCCATAGTCGATAAGAATAAGGCCTGGATATAGCAATATGCACAATGCATTAGTAATCTGTAAAGAAAAATATTGTTAAATTAGTAATCCATTACTCAAATTAAACAAGGTAAAGTGTGGTTTCATTTAACAGAGTAGCAAATGTTCCCCCTTTGCTGAGCTGCTGTATCTTCTATTTACCCAAATTTTCCATCTTTTATAAAACAATTCTTCAGGCATTGAACTTTTCATAGAGGTGACATAGGACATTTCATTAAAAAGGAAAAATCACTAAAAGGTATTTGTCAGAGGAAGCACTTTTAGATATACATATCAGAGAAGTTAATCTAATAATTAAACTATCAGCAATGATCAAAAACAGTATTTGGTAATTGTGAATATGAAGATATGTAGTGACTTTACAAAAAATGCTTTCACTTTAGTCATTCCCATAAATCAACTCAAAATTCAAATTTACCAGTTAAGCAATAAACTCAGCATCCTGTGTAACTCAGCAGTACGTAACTTCTAAAATTCAGTACATCTTATTATTACTATGGTAGGGCATTAAGATAATTACTGTAAGATAAGTTGATGTTTTTCAAATAAAAATGAATTAATCGAAGATACACTGTCCCCCATTATTTTATCTATTCCTAAAAGCATGGCTTCCTTAAGATCTATACTTAATAGTCAAGCTAACAGAGAAACCGTTTCAGAGATGAAATGTTAGGTTGCTTTAAAACTTACCTTTCTCTTAGTTGAAGTTTCTTTTAAGCAACAGCAGTACAAAATCAATGCAGGTATGTAAATCAGCAAATCAGCAATAAAAACTGAAAAAACAGCCAAATAGTTTTTAAGTGGGACTCCATCAGGATCTACAATAGCCTACAACTGCCTTCTTCCCTCCAACTATGACTGAGAATTCTATTAACACAAGGTTCCTACCCACCCTGGACAAGCCTGTTTCATTACCAGCGCTTTCGTTCTCTTCATCTCTGCCTACTTTCAATTGATACGGTACTAAGGAGTCTCTTTTCTTAATTTCTCAAACAAATTCACATATTAAATTAATCAGATACAATCCAAAGTGAATTTTCTCTTTGCTCTGACTTGCACTTAAAAATTAAGAATGCTCAAAGCAAGGGCAGACATTTTTTCTCTCAATATTTGCATACTCCAAATTTTCTGATGTAACGAAAACTCAAATGTGGTGATGCACAGGATAATCTTTTTAAAATGTTAAATTAGTATTTATAAACCTTTACTAATTAATGCATATTAATTAATGATTGAGGAGAAAACTAAAATAAGTTTCTAAAAAAGGCAATTCATAATTCTGAATGTTCAGTCCTTTTAGAACACAGAAAAGCAGATACATTAAGCTCTTCAACAGTATAACATAGCTGTCCAAAGAGCCTATTTTTTTCTTAGTGTACTATATTAAATATCATGCCCAGAATAAGGGAAGTGATAAACTTCCTGTGTTAGATGCATGCAATACTATGTTCAGTTCCCGAAGCCACATTTAAGATGACACTGACAACTGGAATATATCCAAAAGAGCAGAGCACAACCAGAGGCTTCCAAACCGCAATCACATTCAACAAACTTATCATCTAAGGAATACTAAAACATCTAGGGTTGCTTAACTTGGACAAGAGATGACTTCAAATGTCTGTACAGTGTTAGATATAGAACTTATTCTATGTGGCCCAAGGGAATTACTGGTAGAAGTTCAATATAAGAAAGAAATTTTTAATGAACAGGGCTCTCTGAAAACAGAATAGGCTGTCTCTAAAGGTTGTGAGTTCCCTGCAAACATAGGTATTGGTTCAGAAGCTGACTGATCACGTGGTGAGTATGCAGTTAGTTCAGAGAGGATTTAAGCATTGGTGGCAGAGGGGGATTCTTTCTTGGGCCTGAGATCAAAGTCTAGTATAGAGAACAAATTCTGACTAAATTTAGATTAAATAAGGCAGAGGCCTGGGCTAGCATTAAAGTCTAAGTTATATAAAGCTTTTAAAGAAATCAAAGCTTATTACTTTCAAGCTCCTAGAACAGCACACAGAAGATGCTCAATAAACATTTGTTGAGTGGATTACCTAATTTAGCAACAATGTACAAGATACAACTGTAAGGTTTACTTTAAGGAAAAGGTGAAAGGTATTTGTAATTAGGATATTACAGCAGTAGCCTAAACAACTAAAGCCTCAATTTATAGTTATCTGATCTCACGTAAGTTACTTACCTCACTTCACTGCTCCTCAGCTTCCTCAGCTTAAAATAAGGATAATAATTGTATTTGCCACATTTGGGGATTCAAAGAATTAAGTAAGATAATCAATGTAAAACACCCAGAATTATTCCTCTCTACTTTTTGTTTTAATAGTTACACGATTTAAAAAGTCAATAAGGATAACAACAGTACCTTTTATTAGTTTGTCCAAAATTTCTAAAAATTCAAATTTTACACTCAATACCTATTGCTCTTTTACCTGTTGTACGCATGAAGAGCTTATGTGCCTGACTCTCATATCCACGTGATGTATGGAGAGCAATCCAGTCTGGATTTATAAACTTTGCCCTGAAACCAAAGCATATATACACATACTTTACTCTTCTATTACTTTCAGAAATAAGGACATCTGAGAACATAGAAATTTGAGAATTAGCTATTACTCTTATAAAGCAATAAAGTCGACACTTAAACTTAGCTCTTCTTATTTAATCATGTGAAACTAACTTAAGCTATCAAACAGGTCTGCCTTGCTCATCTTTCAACAAAACCATAGAACATGGAACTACAAGCCCTGCCTTCACGGTTCTTCCAGTGTAAAAACAACCTGCTGTGTCACATTTCATTTACAAAATAAATTAATTCTTTGTAAAGAACAATATCCTAGTATTGACTAGAGGATCATATTTTATAATTTATAATCTTCAGTTATCATAAGAGTCTGCTACAATAAACAGTTATTAATCATAAATCACTGTATAAAACTAAACAATCATTAAATGTAAATAAAATTTTTAATCATATTACATTATCCTGAACACTGGAAAGTATAACTGTCATGAAGTTTGGGGTCTTATTTTGAATCCATGAAGCTAATTTTTACAAAATATGAAATAGTTAAAGTTGAAATAATAAAATATGTTAGATGAGTTCAGGAAATATACTGTGAAGAAGTTCCTCAGATTTCTCCTGACACACTTCAAGTCTGAGATGGAAAACCACTACACAGTAGAACTGGGTCTCCACCAAAATAAAGTTGCTTATCTTTTATAAACCATTCTATTTCTTTAAAAGTAGGAATTTCGGTCTCCATCTTAAATTACAGAGTGAAACACTACAGTAATTCTAGTTTAGTCAGAATGACATTTGGACCTATATTTTTCCTTTACTTTGGGTCATTCCAGAAAAAAAGTGTTCCAACGCACAACTAATCCATATTAAATATATTTCACAATAGTCCATATATAATTGGTATCATCTCTACCATATTTTTATGCAAATAATGCACGCCTTCTATATTTGTTTGCCAATCATGCCCTTCCCCCATGAGGTATTTTCATAAGTGACTCATGGGGGGAGGGCACAGTTGGCAAACAAACGTAGAAGGTGCGTGTTATCTGTGTAAAAATACAATACTTCAAAACGAAGCTGGATTTTTGCATTTCTTTCTAGCTTATCCTACAAAGAATAGAATGTTTAAACTTTGATAGTTATCTTTCTTACAAACCATAATACAATAATAGCTACAACTGATCTCTATTCAACAAGATCTCACTGTTTCTTAGTATATTTACTAAAGGCACAAATATTTAAAGTTACATTAAGGAAGAAAAACTTACATGTATGCACATAAGAGACTATGATAAGCTGTAAGAGGTGGGTAATCCAGTCCCCAATACTGTAAATTGTTATCACTGGTGTTAAAATACCTGAAAAAGACAAAAGAAAGCACTATTCCATGAACCAATATTCAAGAAATATACTTAAAAGTTTTTGTGAGCTCACAGTTAAAAGTTTTTATTAATTAGTGACTGAATAATTTATCGTTCAAACCAGGACACTCTTCAGAGTGAAAGAGGAAACTATTAATAATAAAGCCAGGACAACAGGCACAAAGCAATACCACCCCAGGCAAACCAGGACATACTGTCAACTTATGATTAGAGACCTAACCAATGACTAACACCTATACAACAAAAAATACAATTTACTTCAGGTAGTCTAACAAATTCATAAGCACAGAAATCACACCTAAAAAAGTAAAAAATCACTATAAAAAATCACATAAAATTTAGTTTATGGAAAGAGAAATGCTTTATGGAACAGGCAGGCTTCTAATAAGACCTTGTTGGAAAACAATTTGACCAACATGTAATGTGAGCTTACTCTATGCAAGATTCTGTGACTTAAGGAAGAAAACCAGATCTATTCTTCAGAAACCATAGAACCAAGAAAAAGTAGAGGGAAATATTCAAAGTGTTGAAGGAAAAAAACCACCAACCTAGAATTCTCTATCCAGTGAAATTATCCTTCAAAAGTGCAAGAGAAATAAAGACTTTCTCAGACACACACAAACTGAGGGAATCTGTCATCAGTAGACCTGCCTTGCAATAAATGCTAAAAGAAGTTCTTCAGAGAGAAGAAATTTATATAGGTCAGAAACTCAGATCTACACAGAGAACCAGTGGGCTGAGGGATTTAAGTGGTAAGAGACCAGACAGAGGAAACACAGCCCATATCAAGGGAACTATAGATGAGAAAGCCCTTATAATAGGAAAACCTCTAAAGGGCCCACAATAGGTGCCCCACAAGAGAGTTAGCTTTGGATACCCGTCACGCCCAGAGGACACCAATCCCAGATAATAACCTCTATGCTCATTATACCTGGGGAGAAGGTAGAGGGAAGAGAGTAGCAAAACAGTTACATTTGAGTAATTCTGTTAGTGTCTTTATTCAAACTCACAGTCCAGAGGAGCCTGAGAAAAGTGGAGTTCCCAAATCCCAAGCCAGAATCTTTTTCACTATGCTAACTGACTAACCAACAAAACCAAACCCACAGCCATCAAGTCTATTCCAGCTCACAGTAAAACTGTCCCATAGGGTTTCCAAGGCTGTAAATCTTTACAGACAGAGACTGCCACATCTTTCTCCCACGGAGCGGCTGGTGGGTTCAAACTGCCAATATTCTGGGTAGCAGCCGAGCACTTAATCACTGCGTCACCAGGACTCCTCATGCTAACTGCCTACGGATCATCAAAACAAAAGCATTTGACACCCCTGAGCCTTAAACATGAAGCCAAGTTGTTCACTGGTCGTCCAATTAGTCTAGAAGAGGGCATGAAGGGCCAGGGTGCTGGTCTGAGCAGTGGTTGGAAGCCTCACACAGGTAGAACTGGGAGCAAAGGGAGGGTCTGGCACTCACAGAGAGAGGAGTAGGAGGAGAGCAGAGGCCTCGAAAGAGGAAGGGAGATGGAAATGGTGGGCTTTCCTACAGTGGTGAACATCGTATGTAGGGGTAGAGGTAGGGGCATCTTCCATTTTAGACCAGAAGGGGGGCAGATGAAGAGACCAGAATTCCAACTCATCTGTGGAACTTTCATCTGGCCCTCTTCCCCCTTCCTTACTCCTTTATCCTTCTTCTTCTCTATCTCTTTTCTTCTCCTCCCCTCCCCACCTCTTATTCTCCTTCTCTCTTAGCTCCTCTTCCTCAGCTAGAATTTTAGTTCATTTAGGGCAGGAAATTTGTCTTAAAATCCTTCCTTAACTCACAGAGTCTAACACAAGAATGGCAAAAAATCACTCATTCTTTGAATATCTGTGGGTTAATTTTTTTTTTTGATACTTTAGATGAAGGTTTACAGAACAGTTTCTCATTAAACAGACAGTACGCATATTATTTTATGACAATGGTTAACAACCTTATGACATGTCAACACTGTCCCTTCTCGACCTTGGGTTCCCTATCAGCAGCTTTCCTGTCCCCTCCTGCCTTCTAGTCCTTCTCCCTGGACTGTTGTGCCCCATTAGTCTTGTTTTGTTTTTATGGGGCTGTCTAATCTTTGGCTGAAGGTGAACCTTGGGAGTAACTTCATTACTGAGCTAAAAGGGTGTCCGGGGGCCATACT
>NW_004443939.1:9741974-9768417 GCF_000243295.1 Trichechus manatus latirostris | reverse complement strand
TGTTTTTACTGAGACTTTATGTTTTTCTTCTTTATTTTGATGAGTAGGTTTGTTAACTTTCTTTGTGGTTACCTTGAAATTTACCCTTATCTTCCTAGGTTTGAACTAGTCTATTATTACTGGGTATCACCTTGCCTTCCTCTCCATTAGAAGGTTCTACACCTACATCATTTATTCTCTCTCTTATTCTCCTGATGTTGTTGTCATTTACAGATTAACCTCTCTGGTTCCCTATTGTAATTATTTTGGTTTTGGATAGTCCTTGAGAGTTCATTTCCTAGGTTGGTATCTGGCTGCTACAATCCTGCATCCTAGATTTAGCCTGTGGTCTGATGTTGTTTGTTCTCAGGTTGAAGGACTCCCTTTAATAATTCTTGTAAGTCTGGTTTTATATTTATATAGTCCCTTAACTTCTGTTTATGATTATGATTTTTTTTTAAAGGTTGAGGGGATGGGGAAGAGGACTGACTGCAAAGGGCCATAAGGAAACTTCTTGGGTTCCATATCATTATTTGGTGGTCATTACATGAATGCCTGGAGCCCTGGTGGGACAGTGGTTAAGAGCTATGGCTGCTAACCAAAATGTCAGCAGTTTATATCCACCAGCTGCTCCTTGGAAACCCGATGGAGCAGTTCTACTCTGTCCTATAGGTTCGGTATGAGTTGGAATCGACTCGACAGCTACGAATTTGGTTTTTTTAGAGTTTTGACACAAATGCATACACTGCCAAAGCTACCTGAATTGCACAGTTAACATTGATGATGTTTACTGCATGCAAATTATGCCTCAGTAAAGTTAATTTTAAAAACAGAAAAAGAAATTCGGGTCTACATAAAGAATGAAGAGCATTAGAGAAGGAATGAAGATAAAATAAAATCTTTTATTTTTCTTATCCTTAATTGATCTAACAGATTTCAAAATATATTTTTGGGAGACACAGTTCAATCCATAACACATATGTTCAGTTAAAATCAGAGAAGGCAGGAAAAGAGTGGAATATTAAAAAAAAAAGAAAAAAGAAAGAAACAAAGAACAGTGTAATAAATGGAAAACAGTTACAAATATGGCCGATATTAAACCAACTATAACAATAATCACTTTACATGTGAATGGTCTAAATACAGCAATTAAAATACAAGCCCGAGTATATGTTGTCTATAAGAAACCCACTTTAAATATAAAGGCACAGATAGATTAAAAGCAAAGGGGTGGAGAAAGATATAGCATGCTAACACTAATCAAAAGAAAGCTGAATAGTTACATTAATTTCAGATAAAGTACCTGAGAGCAAGGAATATGATCAGAGATAAAGAGGAGCAATACATAATGATAAAGGGGTTGGAGAAAGATATAGCATGCTAACACCAATCGAAAGAAAGCTGAATAGTTATATTAATTTCAGATGAAGTACTTGAGAGCAAGGAATATGATCAGAGATAAAGAGGAGCAATACATAATGATAAAGGGGTCAAGTCTCCAAGAATGCATAACAATCCTTAATGTGTATGCACTTAACAATGGAGCGTCAAAATACGTGACCGAAAAATTGACAGCACCACAAGGAAAAATAGACTAATCCACTATTATAGTTGGAGCTTTAAACCCCTCTATCAGTAACTGACAGATTCAGCAGGCACAAAATTAGTAAGGATATAGTTGAACTAAACAGCACCATCAGTCAACTGGATCTTACTGACATTTATAGAATACTTCATCCATAAACAGCGGAAAACACATTCTTGTCAAAGTCTCATCGAGCGTTCGTCAATTCAGACCACTTCCTGGGCCTTGAAACAAATTTAAAAGAAAAGAAATCATACAGAGTATGCTCTGGGACCACAATGGAATTAAACTGGAAATCAGTGACAGGAAGATAGATAGAAAATCCCAAATTATTTGGAGATTAAACAATATAGTTTCAAATAACATATGGGTTGAAAAACAAGTCTCAAGAGAAATTCGGAAGTATTTTGAACTAATGAAAGTACAACTCATTAAAAGGATGCGGCAAAAGCAGTACTTTGAGGAAAATTTACAGCATTGAATCTATATTTTAGAAAACAAGATATAAAATCAATAATCTAAGCTTCCACCTTAGGAAATTAGAAAAAGAAGAGCAAATTAAATCCAAAAGAAGCAGAAGAAAAGAAATAATAAAAGTTAGAGCAGAAATAAATGAAATTGAATACAAGAAATCCATAGAGAAAATAAAAAAACAAAAGTTGGTTCTTTGAGAAGATCAATAAAATTGATAAACCTCTAGCCAGACTAACCAAGAAAAAAAGACACTTTCATCAGAAATGATAAAGAGGTCATCACTACTGATCACATGGACATTAAAAGGATAATAAAGTAATATTATGAACAACTCTATGCCCACAAATTTTGTAAGTTAGATGAAATGGACCAATTTCTTGAAAGATACAATCTACCAAAACTTACACAAGGAGGAATAATCTGAATAGGCCTATATCTATTAAAGAAATTGAAGCAACAATTAATAACCTTCCAAAACAGAAAGCACCAGGCCCAGATGGTTTCACTGATGAATTACACCAAATATTTAAAGAAAAAAATGAAACCATTTCTCTACAATGTCTTCCAGAAAACAGAAGCAGAAGAAACATTTCCTAACTCATTCTAGCAGGTCAGCATGACCTTAATACCAAAACCAAACAAAGATATTACTAGAAAGGAAAATTACAAACCAAAATTTCTCACGAACACAGATGTAAAAATCCTCAACAAAATATTAGCAATTCCAGTCCAAAAATGTGTAAAAAGAATTATACACCACAACCAAGTGGGATTTATTCCAGGTAGGCAAGGCTGATTCAACATTAGAAAATCAATTAATGTAATCCATCACATCAACAGGCTAAAAAAAATCATATGATCGTATCAATAGATATGATCAAAGCATCTGACAAAATCCAATATCCACTCATGATAAAAACTGTCAGCAAACTAGAATAGGGGGGAACTTCCTCAACTTGATAAAGAATGCCTACAAAAAACCCACAGCTAACATACTTAATGGTGAGAAACTAGATGCTTTTTCCCTAAGATCAAGAACAAGGCAAGGAAGTTCCTTCTCACCACTCCTATTCAACATTGTACTGAAAGTCCTAGCTAATGCAGTAAGACAATAAAGGGAAATACAAGGTGTCATAGATTGAATTGTGTCCTCCAAAAATATATGTATCAATTTGGCTAGGTCATGATTCCCAGCATTGTATGATTGTCTACCATTTTGTCATCTGATGTGATTTTCCTGTGTTGTAAATCCTATCACTGTGATGTAATAAGATGGATTAGCAGCAGTTATACTGATGAGATCTACAAGATTAGATAGTGTCTTAAGCCAATCTCTTTTGAGATATACAAGAGAAAAGCAAGCAGAAAGCTATGGGGACCTTATACCACCAAGAAAGCAGCACCAGAAGCAAAGCACATCCTTTGGACCTGAGGTTGCTGTACTGAGATGCTTCCAGACCAAGGAAAGATTGATGCATCACGAGGACCCTTCTCCAGTGCTGACAAAGAAAAGCCTTCCCCTGGAGCCAGCACCCTGAATTCAGACTTCTAGCCTACTGGACTGTGAGAGAATAAACTTCTCTTTGTTAAAGCCATCCACTTGTGGTATTTCTGTTAAAGCAGCACTAGATGACCAAGACAGAAGGTATACATATTAGAAAGGAAAAAATAAAAGTGTCTTTGTTCACAGATAACATGCTTGTCTATGTAGAAACTCCAAAAGAATTAACAAAAAAACCTCCTGGAATAAGCAATTATAGCAAGGTTGCAGGATACCAACTTAATATACAAAAGTCAATTGCTTTAATCTGTAACAGTCATTAACATTAGCAACAAAAAGAATACTTAGGTATAAACTTAATAAAACATATACAGGATCTACATGAGAGAAGCTACAAAACTGATTAAATAAATCAAGGAAGATCTAAATAAATGGAGAGAGAGTCCATGATAGGCAGACTCAATATTGTTAAGGTAACAGTTCTTACCAACTTAATCTGTAGATTCAGTGCAATCGCAATCAAACTCCCAGGAAGTTTTTTTGTGGATATGACAACCTGATTCCAAAGTTTATATGGAAAGGCAAGAGATCCAGAATATCCAACTCAATATTGAAGAAGAACAAAGTCAAAAGACTGACATTACCCAACTTAAAGACTTATAGTAATTAAGACACTGTAGTATTGGCAAAAATAGAAAAATCCATCAAAGGAATACAGTAGAGAGCCCAGAAATAGATGCACAAAGACACAGTCAACTAATCTTTGACAAAGGAGGATAGGCAATTCAATAGAGAAAGGACAGTCTTTTCAGAAAGTGGTGCTGGGACAACTGGATATCGACATGCAAAAAAATGAATACAGACATAGATCATAAGCCTTTCACAAAAATTAACTCAAAATGGATCATACCCATGAAGGAAAAAAAAGTATACATTTGATGACACAGACATCAAAATGTAAAATTTTTATATGACAAAAGACACCATAAGAAAAATTCAAAGAACAGAGAGAAGGAAGATAATACACACATATGTGAGGAAAAGAACTAATATGGAGAAAACTGTTGTGGTAGACAGACTTTAAGGTGGCCCCCACTATCCACATCTACTGGTGTTCCCGCCCTCCCCTGTAGTATGGGCAAGACCTGCGACTTGCTTCTAACCAACAGAATATGGCAAAGGTGATGGGATTTCACTCCAATGATTATGTTATTGTATATATAAGACTCTTGTCTTGCTTGAAGGTATATTAGAGAAACTTCCTCTCACTGACTTTGAAGAAGCAGGCTATCATGAAGCCCACATCGTAAGAAATTAAGAGCAGACTCTAGAATCTGGGGATGGTCTCCAACAAGCAAAGAAGCCCAGAGTCTTGCAGTTGCAAGAACATTAATTCTGCTCACAACCTGAAGGAACTGGAAGTGGATCCTTCCCCAGCTGAGTCTCTGGTAAGACTGCAGCCAACAACTGAATTGCAGCCTTCTGAGACCCTGAGTGAAGGACCAAGATAAGCTGTGCCTAGACTTCTAACCTAAAGAAACCATGTGCTAATAAATGTGTGCGAGTAATTACTATTTCTGATCATTTGTTATAGCGAAGAAAATGAATACAACCAGTTATTAAAAAAATCATTACAAAAAGGCAAGCAATCTATTACAAACATAAAGAAAAGATATGAACAGTTAATTCTGAGAAGAAATATTAATGATCAATAAGCATAGGAAAAGATGCTTAGCCTTACAAACATAAAGAAAAGATATGAACAGTTAATTCTGAGAAGAAATATTAATGATCAATAAGCATAGGAAAAGATGCTTAGCCTTATGAGTACTCAAGGACATGCAAATTTTAAAAGTCTGATATTATTAAGTGTTGGTAAGGATATGAGGAAAGAGATACTCTGGTATTGGTATCCATTAAAACTATCTACTTTAGAGATTCCATTTCTAGCACTCAGTCTAGAAAAAACGTGTATATGTGCACAAACAGAAATATATTTAATCATTTCCCTACTGTATTAGCTTCCTAGGACTGCCATAACAAATTACCACAAACTGGGTGACTTAAAACATCATAAATTTATCCTCTCACAGTTCTGGTGGCTAGAAATCCAAAATCAAGGTGTCAGCAGGGCCATGGTCCCTCCAAAGCCTCTAATGGAGAATCCTTCCTTGACTCTTCCAGCTTCTGACAGCCCAAGGCATTCCTTGGCTTGTGGCAGAATAATTCCAATCTCTGTGTCTGTGTCTCCGTGTCTTTTTCTCGTCTTATAAGGATACCAGTCATACTGGGTTAAGGGCCCACCCTACTCCACTATGACCTCATCTTAACTAATGACATTTACAATGATCCTTTTTCCAAATAAGGTCACATTCTGAAGTTCTGAGAAAGACATGAATTTTGAGAGGTCAATATTCAACTCACAACAATTACTAAAAGGCATTTAGAGTGTTTCAGATTTCTCATTATTATAAGCAATGCTGAAATAAACAGTCATTCCCACCAACCCTCTTGACTTACAAAACTTCGGTTTTATTTAGACAGCAATATGCTCAACTCCAGGTATAAAACCATGCCTGCACTGAGCCTGGCATTTCTTTTTTGCTAATAATTGTTTTAAAGGTGGAAGCATTTTGCTCCAGGACAAAAAGAGAGGTAGAAAGAAGGTCTTTTTGCCTTCAACATGGTTATATAAAGTTACAATGCCTGTAACGCCGGAAGTCATCTTATATCCATGCAGTAAAAAATCTACAATGAAAAGCCAACATACTAAGAGGAAAGAATGGCAGAAAGGAAAGATGGGAAAAGCCTGGAACCTTGGCAGCTACCTTGAGCCACTTTACTAGCCCAGCAAAGACCTACTGATGGCTACACAACATTATAAATGAAACCAATGCCACTGAAGTATACACTTAAAAATGGTTAAAATGACAAATTTTATGTTATATATACTTTCCAATTTAAAAAAATCATATTAAAGGGGGGGCATAAAAAAAGCCTCAGCAACACCCATGTTCATTGCAGCACTGTTCACAATACCAAAAAGATGGAAACAACCTAGGTGCCCATCAACAGACGAATGGATAAGCAAATTATGGTATATTCACACAATGGAATATTACACAATGATAAAGAATAACAAAGAATCCATGAAACATCGCATAATATAGATGAATCTGGAAGGCATTATGCTGAGTGAAATTAGTCAGTGGCAAAAGGACAAATATTGTCTAAGACCACTATTATAAGAACTCAAGAAAAGGTTTAAACACAGAAGAAAACATTCTTTGATGGTTACGAGGGTGGGGAGGGAAGGAGAGGGGTAGTCACCAACTAGACAGTAGACAAGAATTATCTTAGGTGAAGGGAAGGACAACAAACACTATAGGGGAAGTTAGCACAACTGGACTAAACCAAAAGCTAATAAGTTTCCTGAACACAACCAAACACTTTGATGGATAGAGTAGCAGGGGCAGGGGTCTGGGTACCATGGTTTCAGGGGACATCTAGGTCAACTGGCATAACAAAGTTTATTAAGAATATGTTCTGCATCCCACTTTGGTGAGTGGCGTCTGGGGTCTTAAAAGCTAGGGAGCAGCCATCTAAGATGCATCAATTGGTCCTAACCCACCTGGACCAAGGGAGAATGAAGAACACCAAAGACACAAGGAAAATATTAGCCCAACAGACTTCATCAGTTTGAGACCAGAAGAACTAGATGGTGCCTCGCTACCACCAATGACCGCCCTGACAGGGAACACAACAGAGAGTCCCTGACAGAGCAGGAGAAAAGTGGGGTGCAGAACTCAAATTCTAGTAAAAAGACCAGACTTAATGGTCTGACTGAGACTGGAGGGACCCCAGAAGACATGGCCCCGGACTCTGTTAGCCCAAAACTAAAACCATTCTTGGACCCAACTCTTCAGACAAAGATTAGACTGGACTATAAGACATAAAACGATACTCGTGAAGAGTGTGCTTCTTAGCTCAAGTAGACACGTGAGTCTAAATGGGCAGCTCCTGTCCAGAGGCAAGATGAGAAGGCAGACAGGGACAGGAGCTGGCTGAACGGACACGGGAAATCTGGGGTGGAGAGGAGGAGTGTGCTGTCACAGTATGCGGAGTGCAACTACGGTCGCATAGCAGTGTGTGTACAACGTTTTGTATGAGAAACTAACTTGAACTGTAAACTTTCATTTAAACCACAATTAAAAAAAAAAAAGCCTAAGCAAATATCACCTTAATCTACCTTTCAAGCAAAACATTAAGAATGTGTCAATAATCTAAGCAGTGATAGTCTTTGATTAAATCAATGTCTGAGGATCTGCAAGATGCTCAAAAAAGAACAATAAAGAACAGTGCTGAATATTTAGCTGACCTCTATTTGAAATGCTCTTAACTCTAGGTGCTGCCAACCTATTAATATGTAGTTCAGTATGAAATTCTTGCATGGCACTGATGAAGGAATTATATAAAGGCAATGACCCAAGTTATCAATAGAACAATATGAAGAGTTAGCCAGTCTCTAAGAGAACAGACAATAAGTAATATCATTATTATTAGAACATTTTCAATAAAAATAATACAGGCATTTATCAAGAAGCTATAGCTACAGCTAAAATTTACCAAGAGCTCACTATATACCATCATTGTTCTGTGTTACACATATCATTTTATTCAAACCTCACAATAACTCAGTGAAATATGTTTTCTTATTATCTCCACTTAACAAGTGATTAAGCTTAGGCACAGAAAGTTAGATAACTTGCCAAAGGTCACACGGCTAGTAAATGGTAGAGCTAGGATTTGAACTCAGGCAGTCTAAGTCTAGTATCTATACTCTTCACCACTAAGCTATTGCTTTTTACATCTCCAACATTCCTAACAGTGAAACAGTGGAAACCTCCAGGTAGACTTGTATATAAAATTAAAGTTAATCACCACTGTTCATGAGATTTAGAGCAATAACAATGAATAAAGATATCCATGAAGTTCTCTAAATTCTGAAAAACAGAAGGTTCCATATATACCGTACCATGAAACCAGTGAAGGGCAGAGCTGGCCTCCTCCTTTATAATACACAGAGAAAGCTATGGAAATGAGATGGTGTGAAAAAGAACATTTAAACATTCATTCAACAAATATTTATTGAGGAGCTACAATGTGCCATGCCTTATACTAGATGCAGGATATTCAAAGATGTTTGAACCAAAGGGACACATTTGAATTTTTTGGAGTTGAAAACAAATCCTACTGTTGCAGGCTTCTCCCCTTGATCCTGTTTTCAGCACCACAAATTTAGCCATCTGCTATCGCTAAGGCTCTCTTCTGTTTTTACCATGGGCTATAACAGTGATTTTTAGTGGGAAAAGTGGTGGATGAGGGTAGAAAGAAGAAATATTTTTAGCCCATGAGGAGGCTTCCACAGAGAAACTTCTGAGGCACGTGATAGTGTTCTATCATCAAAAGTTCTAGTTTAAAACGGTGCCTGGCTACCACCACAGACTGCTCTGACAGGGGTCATAACAGAGGGTCTCAGACAGAGCTGGAGAAAAATGTAGAACAAAATTCTAACTCACAAAAAAAGACCAGACTTACTGGCCTGACAGCGACTGGAGAAACCCCGACAGTATGGCCCCCGGACACCCTTTTAGCTCAGTACTGAAGTCCCTCCTGAGGTTCACCGTTCAGCCAAAGATTAGACAGCCCCATAAAACAAAATGAGACTAATGGGGCACAACATTGCAAGGACAAGGACTAGAAGGCAGGAGGGGACAGGAAAGCTGCTGATAGGGAACCCAAGGTTGAGAAGGGACAGTGTTGACATGTCAGGGTTGTCAACCATTGTCATGAAACAATATGTGTACAGTTTAATGAGAAACTATTTGTTCTGTAAACCTTCATCTAAAGTACAATTAAAAAAAACAAGTTCTAGTTTAGTGTCACATTATAGCAGGTAACTGAGTATATGGGTAACTTTCAGGATCACGAACTTCCAAAGACAGACCTACAAAATGTAAGGCAATATAAAAGTGGCATCGGTATGCAGGAGATGAGGATGCTCAAGATGAAGAAAACAGCATATTTTCCTTTTAAATTTAAAAATACCTTCAAATAATCTATATTAACTGATTATGATAAACAACAGAATTAAGTTGAAATATCCATACCATTGTTTGACTGGTAAATTAAAAGTAATTTCTTGCCAGTGTCTCTGAGCTTCATAATCACCAAACATAGGGGGTTTTCCAGCACCTAAGATAAAAGGTAAAAAGAGCAAGACAACACTATACTTTAGCATGTCAATGATTTTTTTTTTTCCTTATGAAACTTTTCTAACTTATAGAGGCAGTGTAAGTTAGAGAAAAGAACCAAAAACTTTTAAGTCAGGTCTGAGTCTGAGGTCTGAATATTAATACTACTAAGGTATCTGAGTATTTTTAGTTTGTGAGAAAAACTCTCAACTATAAGGTCCAATAAGTATCATAAAAACAATAATTAATATCTATAATTTACAAAGGACTTTTACAAACTAAATATAAATAATGTAAGGTCAAGTATAGAACCAAAAACAGACTAGCATATGTTACAAAGACATTAGTTAGATCAGGCTTTGCTGTCGCATTAGTTATAAAAAAAGTTTCAATTTGTAGGAGTCCCTGGTTGGTGCAAACAGTTAATAGGCTCAACTAAACTAAAGGCTGGAGGTTTGGTTTATAAAGTTTCTTTTTAATTTCAAAATTGCAAGTAAGAAATAACAGACTTATAATAGCTAACATTTCATAGAGTCAACTAGGTGCTATATATATTACAATCCTATGCAGTAGGTTGTTATTATCCTTGTTTTACAGATTAAAAAACAGAGGCACTAAGGTCACCTAGGTAATAAGTAGCAGAGTCTGGATTTTAACCCAGGCAGATTGGCTCCATAATCCATGCTCTTAGCTCCTATTTTGTACTGCCTCACAGCTGGGTTAAGAAGGTTATTAGCTTACTCACTTAAAGTTATATAAATGTAAGTCCATTTACTAAATAGTAAACACCTACTATTTAGCTAGCAATCGATTACAAAACTGTGAGAAGGCCTAAAGAGGTACAACGAAGTCACAGGTTTTAAAATCTGGAAGTAAGGCAAAAATCAGATACAGTCAAATATACTCATGAGTCCCTTGGAAAGGTGTGCCACATTGGCAAGTGATGTATTATCTCTCACTTAAATCCAACCTAGATTTTCTCCAGTTTCAGAACAGACCATCATTTCTTCAAATGAACACTACATTAAGTAGATTTGTTGCATTTAGTGACTCTATTATACCAATATCCCATGAGATAATCATGGGAAAATCAGATTCAATCTCCAGATACTCACTGAGTGACTGACACAAGGAATTACCCACGGTACTTACACACATATATGCATACAGACAGACACACACCCCTCTGTCATTCTCAGAAAGTGTCATGTCTTGTTCATTTTTGTATTCTCAGGATGTAGTGGTACCTAGTAGATTCTCAATGAATGTTGCTATAGCAAGGATATCGATATAATCAGTGTGATATAGCACAAACCTTAAGTTCAAAAGACTTGAGAGTGAGCCCTGATTTTCCACGTACTCGATGTGCAACATTAAGCAAGTTGTGATGGCAGATCAATTACTTATGCCACAGCTGCTTTAACACGATGCTCATAAATAGGTTCCTGCCCCAAAACATCCTTAAGTCACTATCTAACTCTAAAATTCTAAACCTTTGCTAACATTGCTTGATCCCTATTTATATATCTCTTCTATCAGCTCATATCCAACCTTTCAAGAATCATCCCAAATCTTCCATGAAATTCTCCTTATAAATCAAAAACATATTTTATCATTAATTATTGACTTCTCATAATACTTATACTTTCAGTATCATATATTTTGTCACTTGACTACTGTCATGGATTGAATTATAGCCCCCCAAAAATGTGTGTATCAATTTGGCTGGGCCACAATTCCCAGTATTGTGTGGTTGTCCTCCATTTTGTTATTGTAATTTTGTGTTAAAGAGGATTACAGTGGGATTGTAACACTCTTACTAAGGTCACGTCCCTTCCAATGTAAAGTGAGTTTCCCTGGGGTGTGGCCTGCATCACCTTTTATCTTACAAGAGGTAAAAAGGAAAGGGAAATGAGCAGAGAGAGGTGACCTCATACCACCAAGAAAGCAGTGCCAGGAGCAGAGCTCATCCTTTGGACCCAGGGTCCCTGTGCGGAGAAGCTCTTAGTCAGGGGGAAGATTGAGGAGAAGGCTGACAGACAGAGAAAGCCTTCCACTGGAGCTGACGCACTAAATGTGGACTTTTAGCCTACTTTACTGTGAGGAAATAAATTTCTCTTTGTTAAAGCTATCCATTTGTGGTATTTCTGTTATAGCTGCACTAGATGACTAAGACAATTACTATTTTCTAATTGTTACTCAAACAAGAATTTTAGTTCCTATGGACAGAGAATTTGATTTTCAATACCTCAAAGTGTGTCAGGGGACCCCAAAACCTGAGCACCTGGCATTAACTAGAATAGCTGACCCAGACCTAAATTGGACTCCATTTTGATTCACTCACTAAGACCTTGGCTCCACTCCTGCTTTTCGCAGGATTCTTTGTATATCTGTAACTTAGGGCTGAAGTGTAGCCTTATTTTAAGATAAGAGGAAGGGACCAGATATACAGCTGTTATAGAAAGTTTGACAAAAATATTCTCAGAAGAATGATTCGTTCAGGATGTTCCAGGGTGTTAACAAATAGAATTGCTAATGTGAAAAAAGACTGTTAAGAAAGATTATAGTTTGATGACCCCTTTGTGGTTTTTGCCTTACACACACCTTGTGCCTGCGAACACATAGCTTTTGTTTACTCCACCCTATAAAAAGCCTCACTCCCCTCCTGCACTTCAGAACATTACTGTACTCTGCCTGTGTGTAATAGTGTCTCCAACTCACGAACATCTTATTCCTCAGTAAAATTCCTAACTTTCACTTTTAAGAGTGTAAGTCTGGTGCTTCTACTACGACAAAAGGAAACACATTGCCAGGAATATACTACGTACTTGCATTAAAAACATGCTCAATTAAACTGAACAGGAGTGACTAACCTGTAAAAAGAAACGGAAAATAATGCCCCAATGAATTAATTGTATTTTTGCATGTGTATTTTATAGATTTCTCTGTGTGTGTGTGTGTGTATTTCTACTTTAAGGAATACCACTATTGTGTATGTTTCCTTTTTTAGGGAAAAAGAATTGCTTTCTATTATTTTTGTTGTTGTTTTGGTTTGGTTTTAGTTGTTTGTTTTGTTCTACTAAGATAAAGAGAGGATATTCAGGAATTTCCTATACCTGAAAAACCAACTATCTTGGTTTTCTGAAATTGCTCTAGACTTGTGGTCAATGTGGAAGAATTTATTACCATTCTCTAACAAATAGAAGAATGGATAATGACTCTCTTTAGGGTTGAGAAACAAGTTTCTATCCAGAGTCTGACCTACTTCAATAAATTCAGCTGACACTGGCTATGAAATTAGTACTTAAGTTTTTTAAAACTGCTAAAGTGCCCTTAAAGCAACCCAGAAGGACAACCCAACTGTACCTATGGGAGCTTCACTTGGGAAGGGCAAAAAGGATTCCTTCCACAGTGATTATTCTACAAATTCATTTACATGAAACTCAGAATTACATAAAGAAAACACACCAATGTATATGTATATATAGAGAGAGCGAGCCACAATTCTGTCTCATTTTCAGGAAGATGGTCTTAAGTACCACTTAAAATTTTACTTTATTATTTTAATTGCTGAACTATTCAGAATTATGGTACAGTTTAAAGGACAAGTAGTTTCTTTCTTAACAATACATACAAATTGCGCCTTTATATTGAAATTTTAAACTTTCTAAGAGAAGAGAATTTGGCTAAATTTTCCATAATAATATCCCCCTTTTATACATTCCTGGAAAGTAAGAAGAAACATTACAAATAGCAATTGTTTAGATGAGAAAAACTAACCTAATTAATATGTAATTAATAGAACAGTCATACTTTAAGAATGCTTAATATAGTACAAATACTGAATCTCTATGACTTTCTCCTCCTACATAACCAATACAGCTTTGAGGAGGAAAAAAAAAGATAATTAAAATAAAATAACCTTCCTCAGTTCAAATGTTGCTATCTGCTCTAAAATCATTGGTAACACTTTACATTAAGTATAGAGGAACTGTGAATCTCTACAAGAAATAATTATAATCAATAGCTAAAATCAGGGTTTGTCTCCTCCCCCTGGCTTTGTTTAAAAGCGACAAGCAATACTCACCAATACTTTTTAGGTCTATAGAAGTTAATTACTAAGCAGCACTAAAAATTAAAGGGGTATAAACTTTAGAAAAATTTAAATTACAGTAATATAGTTTGCCTGTATCGCATACGCATTTCTAAAGGAGAAACAATCAGTGCATTACTACCAAACAAGTTAACCTGAGTTTCCTCACTTGAGTGCTTCCTAATTACAATCTTAAAAAAGATAAACAAAAAACAAACTAAAATAAGCATGATAAAAACAAATAATAAAAGTATTTTAATTAATAAAGGGAAACAAAATCTCAGAGGAATCACAGATGTTATGTTTATTCATTAATTCTTCTGGCATTTTCATGATCTAGAAATTCTTCACATGTAAATGCTAAAAATGTTATATTCTTTATAATGGGGTTAAGAACTCTGATAGAATCACCATTTTTGCTAGTGTTTAGAATTTTTATCTTTCTCATCTGAAAAATGACAAAAATATAGTATTTATCCATAAAAAAATCCCTGTAAATACTCTACCCTGGAGGCGTAGTGGTTACCAGCTCAGCTGCTAATCAAAGGATCGGCAGTTCAAATCCACCAGCCACTCCTTGGAAACCCTACGGGGCAGTTCTACTCTGTCCTATAAGGTCGCTATGAGTCAGAATCGACTCGACAGGCACCTAACAACAACAATGTGCAATAACAATACTTACGCAGTATTCCAAATATAGTCT
Source organism: Trichechus manatus latirostris (assembly GCF_000243295.1). NCBI lineage: Eukaryota > Metazoa > Chordata > Mammalia > Sirenia > Trichechidae > Trichechus > Trichechus manatus. The sequence continues at coordinate 9,753,828 of NW_004443939.1, read as the reverse complement.
CAGTTTGTTGACTCTCTTAATGGGGCAATTTTAGAGCAAACTTTAAAATAGGCAGTAAGAGTCCTGTTTACCAGAAGAGAGAAGTAATTGAGTAAACTCACACGTTATGAGAGAGATGTTAGAATAAGTAATGTACATAAGCAACAGGTACAGAAAAGTATAATATATGCTTGTCTCCTACTCAATTCCCATTAAACATTTGATTATAGATACTGGTAATACTGAAATAACATAATTTTTAAAATGGTGTTATTTTACCCTATACCCTGATTTTAGTTCTTTTCAACTTCCCCTATTGCCGAGGTACTAACAAGCCCTATGCAATGAATGGTAAGGAGGAAAAGCCTGGGGCTTGAACAGAAGTTCAAGGTCAGAGAACCTCCTATTAAGATCAAAAAAAACAATGTCTTTGGGGAGATGGTCAATATAGTACTCACACCTCTCCCTTGGCTCTTGGTAGTACAGGAAAAAAGAAAAACCTCCCCTAAAAATTTGTAACCATAACCTACATTTACTCAGTTTGGGGCCTGAATTCACACCAAGTATATGGCCCCAAAAAAGTTAAGACAGGAATTTAGTTTGACTTTTGGATAGTGCCCAGGTGCCTGGCAGAAGGCAATATAAACTCTTTATAGAGAGATGCGCAGTAAACTCAAGGCTCAAAGAATTCCCACAGGTAAAATTCCAAGTAACATGAGTTCACAGTTTTTAAAAAATCAGTAAAACTCATGAGAAAACAAAATATCATGAGCTAGAATCAGCAGAAACAACAAACTACAAAATCAGACTGCAGATATTAAAATTTTCAGATAGGGAATATAAATAAAATAAGTATGGTTAATTTATTTAAAGACATGAAAGAAGACATTGAAAGTACATTGAGGGAACAAGAGGCTGTCAAAAATAGTCAAGAAGATCTGAAAAGGAACCCAAACAGAACCTCTGGAAATCAAAAATATAATTCGAAAACCCCTAATAACATAGCTTTGTAATACACAAAGCAAAAATTGATGAAACTACAAGGAGAAATTGCAACTCTCTCAGTAAATCAACTGAACAAAAATCAGTAAGAATATAAAGAATTTTCACGAAAGCAATATTGATTTAATGGATGTATACAGAATATTAAACTGGAGAATACACATGCCTTCAAGCACACAGAGTATTTACAAAAATTGATCACAGACTAGGGCAAGTCTCAAAAAATTTTAAAGAATTAGTATCATACAGACAGATTCTCTTTCTACCACATAATTAAATTAAAAATATCAAAAATATAATTTTCAAAGTCTAAATGTTTAGAAATTTTAAAACATAGTTCTAAATAAGTCATGAGTCAAAGCAGAAATCATAATGGAAATTAGAAAATATTACTTGTACAGTGCTACCTGAAAAGTAATTTATAGCTTAAGTGACTGTATTAGAAAAGAGAAATTGAAAATTAATGAGCTAAAGAATCCAACTTAAGCAGTTAAAAAAAGGAACAAACCCAAACATACTGCTGAAAAGATCAACAAAGCTCAAATTAGTTCTTTGAAAATACTAATAAAATTATAAACTATATAAGAAATTAGAAGGGAATCATAATAAAAGTCATAGTATAAAGGAGAAATATAAAAGGTAAGAAAACATTATGAATCAGTATATGCCAATAATTTTAAAATTTAGGTAAAATAGACAAATTCCTAGAAAAAGATAAACTATAAAAATAATTCAAGAAGTAGAAAGCCCAAATGGTCATACAACCATTAAAGAAATTAAATCACTAGGTTAAATATTTTCACCAAAAAATACTGTAGGCCTAAAAAGTTTTATCAGCAAGTTCTACGAAGCATTTGAGTACAAAGAATTCCAATCTTATATATTATGCCAGATTATAGGAAAAGAGGGAACACTCACTCCCTAACTTACTGTATAAGTCTAGCATAAGCTAGATATCAAATCTGGCAGTGGAAGTTTGGTCGAATGCTAGAAAATCTTCTAATATAATTTACAACACTGCAGATTAAAGAAAAAATAGCATACTCAATGGTGGATTAAAAGCACCCATTAAAATTAGGAACAAGAAAAGAATACTTGCTCTTAGTATTTCTATTCAACACTGTAATGAAGGTCCTAGCAATACAAAGAAAGAAAAGGTATAAACAGTAGAAAGAAAGATATAAAACTGTCATTATTCATAAATCATTTGGTTTTTTACACAAAAATCAAAAAGATTCTATAGCTAATATTATTAGAATTAATAAGATTTGAAAGTCTTTTGCCATGAGACTAGAAGAAATAGATGGTGCCCAGCTACCATTACAGAATGTTTTAATCAAAGATTCTATAGAGGAATCCTGATCAAAAAGGCAGGGGGGGAATGAGGATCATAATTTTAAATTCTCATGGAATCCAGACTTCTGGAGACATTGAGGCTGGATGACTCCCTAAAACTTTTGCCCCTGAGATGATCTTTAAACCTTAAACCAAAACTATCCCTTGAAGTCATCTTTAAGCCAAGCAATTAGCTTAATTGTTAAATTATTAAATTTATTAGCTTAATAAGTAAAGAATGTCTGCCTTGAGCATAGAGTTCTTTTAAACATCTTTATAGGAACAAATCGACAACAGCAACTCAAAAGGTTAGATAAGAAACTTAGGGGACAGTGAGTTTATATGAGTTTATATTAATGGTGGCGGAATAATTTGGAAAAAGATAGTGAGAATGGTTGAAGAATGTCATCAATGTAACTGAACCGTACATGTAGAAACTGTTGAATTGGTGTGTTTTCCAGTGTATATTTTCATGAAAAAAATAAAATAAAATTTATATTAAAAAAATAAGATTCCAAATATAATAAACAATATATAAAGTCAACCACATTTGTATATCCCAGCAACAAACATCTAGAAAAGCAATTTTTAAAAACATATCATTTACACTGATGAGAAAAAATATATGATATCTAGGAATGTATCTTGGAAAGGATGTGCAAGACTCTTATGTAGAGTATTATAAACTTTTGTTGAAAGACACCAAGGAAGAAGACTTATATAAACGGAGAAACATATCATCATAATAAATTAGCCCCAGTATGGTAATGATTGCCAATTCTCCCCCAAACTGATCAATAGTATAAAACCCCAATAGGGTTTTTCAATGGACTTTGAGAATCTGATTCAAAAAAAGATATATATTTGTGTATTACTTTTCTATTTGCTGTTGTTAACTGCTGTCAATTCAGCTCCAACTCATGGCAACTTTACGTATAACAGAACAAAACATTGCCCAGTCTTGTGCTGACTTCATAATCATTGGTATGTTTGAGTCCCTTGCTGTGTTACTGTCAATCCATCTCATTGAGGGTTTCTCTCATTTTCATTGGTCCTCTACTTTACCAAACATGATATCCTTTTCTATCAATTGGTCTTTCCTGATGAAGAGTCCAAAATTAGCAAGTAGAAGTCTCGCCATCATCACTTCTAAGGAATATTCTAGTTGTATATTTTCCTAAGACTGATTCATTAATTTTTTGCAGACCATGGTATATTCAATATTCTTCGCCAAACACCACAGCTCAAATGTATCAATTCTTCTGTCTTCCTTTTTCATTATCCAAACTTCACATGCATATGAGACAACTGAAAAGGCCATGGCTTGGATCAGACACATCTTAGTCATCAAAGTGACATCTTTGCTTTTTGAAACTTTAAAGAAGTCTATAGCCGCAAATTTGCCCAATGCAATACGTCATTTGATTTCCTGACTGCTGCTTCCATGGGTGTTGACTGTTGATCCAAGTAGAAGGAAATCGCTGACAACTTCAATTTTTCTCCATTTCTCATGAGGTTGTTTATTGGTCCAGTTGTGAGGATTTTCATTTTCTTCGCATTCCAGTGTAATCCATGCTGAAGGCTATACCATATTTTTTCACAAATAACGTGCCCATGTAAATAACGCACCCTCACATACAATGCATGGGAAGATGAAATTAAGTAAAACAGTTCTGGCATAGTGCACCCATGGCTATACTGCGCATGTCTTGTGACATTTTCAGAAGTGAATTTCAGCCTCATTCACCCATCCTCCCATATTACAGGTAAATCATTCTTAACCAAAAATGTTACTTCTGATCATAATTGTATAATAAAGGTATAAGCTATGTTAAAGAAGTCATGGTTCGAGTTTGGTAGTCCCCCGGTAAATGTAAAATAAATAATCAAAACTGTGTGTTTGTTTCTATTAATTTCATAATTATAGCACATTAGCTCAACAGTTGAATGTGAAAATCTTATCGGATCATCTTAAATGAAACCATTAGGTTATGTTAGATCTGCTTATTTCATAGTTTAATTATGTCTTCTTAGTGTCAACTGAAGTCATTAACATGTAAAAAAAAAAACTGGCATAGCACACTTACAAAAATAACGCATAGGGGTATTGTGTGGTTGGCAAAAAATTTATAACACGTGTTATTTGCGGAAAACATGGTAGTCTTTGAACTTCGTCAGTAAGTGCTTCAAGTTGTCTTTGTTTTCAGCAGGCAAGGTCATGTCATCTGCACATAACAGGTTGTTAATGAGACTTCCGCCAATCCTGATCCCACCTCCTTCTTCATATAGTCCAGCTTCTCAGATTTTTTCAGCATACAGATTGAATAAGTACAGTGAAAGTACACAACCCTGCCACACACCTGTTCCAATTCTGAACCACATAGTATCCCCTTGTTCTGTGTGAATGACTGCCCCGATCCATGTACAGGTTCCACATAAGCACAATTAAGTGTTCTGAAATTCCCGTTCTTCACAATGTTATACATTTGCTATGATCCACACAGTCGAATGCCTTCACGTAGTCAATAAAACACAGGTACACATCTTTCTGGTATTCTCTGCTGTTAGCCAAGATCCATCTGACAACAGTAATGACATCCCTTGTTCCAAGTTCTCTTCTGAATCCAGCCTGAACTTCTGGCAGTTTCCTGTCGATTTACGGCTGCAGTCATTTTTCAATTATCCATAGCAGAATTTTGCTAGCATGTGATATTAATGATATTATTTGATAATTTTCACATTCTGTTTGATCACCTTTCTTTTTTTATTGCTGTATAACAATTACCACAAACTTAGCAGGTTAGGACACCCTTTTATTATCTCACAGTTCTGTCAATCAGAAATCTAGGCAGGCTTGACTGAGTTCTCTGCTCAGTGTCTCACAAGGCTGAAATCAAGGTGTCAGCCAGTGTGGACTCTTATCTGGAGACTCAGGGGAAGAATCTACTTCCAAGTTCATTTATGCTACTGGCAGAATTTAATTCCTTGTAGCTATCAGTCTGAAGTCTCTACTTCCTTGCTGGCTGTCAGCTGAGGGCTCAAGGCAACCTTATGTATAACAGAATGAAACATTGCCCAGTCTTGCACCATCTTCATGATCACTAGTATGTTTGAGTCCATTGTTGTGGCTATTGTGTCAATACATCTTATTGAGGGCTTCTCTACAACTAGAAGGCGTATGCATTTATTCTCATGTGGCTCTCTCCATCTTCAAACCATAACAGCATCAAGTCTTTACACTTTAAAGGCCTCTGGGTTCCCTTCTGCCACCAGCTGGAGAAAGTTCTCTGCTTTTAAGGGCTCATGTGATTACTCTGGGCCCACCTGGATAATCCAACACAATCTATCTTTTAAAGTCATCCGTGTCATGTAAGGAAACCCTGGTGGTGTAGCAGTTAAGCATTCGGCTGCTAACCAAAAGGTCGGCAGTTCGAATCCACCAGGCGCTCTTTGGAAACCCTATGGGGCAGTTCTACCCTGTTCTACAGGGTTGCTATGAGTTGGAATCAACTCAATGGCAATGGGTTTGGTTTTCTTGGTGTCATATAACATAACATAATCATGGGTATGAAGTCTCATCATAATTACAGGATCTGGGGACAAAGGTGGGACATCTTTGGGGGGCCACTTTAGAAATTCTGCCTACTATAATATGAAAGAGCAAAACCCAAGATAGCAAAGACATTCCTGAAGCAGAACTAACAGGTGGGAGAACCTGCCCTACCACATATCAAGGCTTAATATAAACTTATAGTAATAAGACATAGCAGTATTGGACAAATGGATCAAAATAAAGAATCCAAAAACAGACTCACACACATATGAAAAACTGATATAGACAGCTTGTATTGAAGATTAATGGGCTGAAGCAACTGATTATCAATGTGCAAAAAAATTAAAATGGATCCCTCTCTCACACACTACACACAAAAATCAATGCTAACGAGATAAGAACTTACATAGAAAAAACAAATTTTAAAACTTAGAGAAGAACAGTGTAGAAAAATATCTTTGTGGCCTGGGAGTAGGGGAGGATTTCTTAAAGATACAAAAAGCACAAATCATAAAGGAAAAAGATTGACAAATTTGAATATTTTAAAGTAACAACTTTGGTTCATCAAGACAACTTAGAGTGTAAAAAACAAGCCACAAACTGGCAGAAGACATACGTAACTTGAATATAGGTTAGTTTCCAGAATACAGAACATGTAGGAAAAAATCCAAAATACAGAATATGTAAGAAAAAAACAACAGAAAATATACAGATGATACAAATATTTCACAGAAAAGGAAATTCAAGTGACCAATAAACATGAAAATACGCTCAATCCTATTGAAAATGAAGGAAATTCAAATTAAAACCACAATGAAATATCATTTCACGCATTCCAGACTGGTAAACACTGAAATGTTTAACCCTACCAAATGTCCCAAAGGATGTGGAGCAACAGGAACCCTCCCACTTGGGAAATGCACCAACACTAGAAAAGCCTGAAAAGTTTGCTCTCGGAATTGCGGTAAACACTTTTTGGATCATCACCTGCCCTTGCTTTGCTCTATCTGAGGTTAGGCGTGAGCTTAAGAGAATCGGGCAAAGTGGAGCCTGCCTGCTTTGGTTCTGTTGTTGTTGTTAGGTGTTGTCGAGCTGATTTCACAAGGAAAAAAAGGAGTTCTGCAGTTGGTCCAATCTAGCTCACCAGAGAGCTGCACTGGAGTATGAAGCCAGAGCCCACCTCTAGCAGTAAAGTGTTCTCTGTGACTAGCTGAAGATGGATTTATGTGTTCCCGTGCCCCCTGACCAAACTCCATCTCTCCAAACTTACCCCTTTTTATATGACTAAAATGCTCCTAAATCTTAACACATCCAAAATGGAATTTATTACCTTCCCCAGTGAAATCTGTTTTACTTCTAGGTTTTCAGTCTCAACATCTAGAATTCAGACTAGTATCTAGTCTCAGAACTAGAAATGAGAATCATTCTCAAACTTCTCCCTTTTATTTATCCTCACATACAATCTGTCCTTAAACTTGATTGATTTTAACTCAATTATGGCTCTCAAATTTAGCCACTTAGTGCAGGCCTACAATATCCCTTGCCTAGACCATTGCAATCAGCTATGTGCTAACAACACCTCAGATAAACCTTATTCATAAATTTATCTATACCTTATTTTTACACAAATAACACATGCCTTCTGCATTTGTTTGCCGGCTGCACCCTCCTCCCCCTGACCCCCGCAAGGCATCCTCACAAGCGTCACCATGACAATCCTCTTCCACATGTTGCTGTAAGAAAAATTAGCACAGATGCAGAAGGTGTGTGTTATTTGCATAAACATACGGTAGTCACTGCACATAGATGCACAAGTGTGGCCTTCCAGCCATTAATTTCTCCTCATCTCCTCTAAATGCCTTGGTGTCTCTAGAGCTGTCCTCTTAAGAAATACATTTATTTAGCTCTTATATATGTCCCTTTATTGGGATTAGAAGTTTAAATGTATTCTTTTGATCACACGAATAAAGCCTCTCTGTGACCTCTCCCCTTAAAGAACTCCTCTGCCCAAAGGATAAAACCCTCACATGTTAGTTTGACTCACAGTGTGGCCCCAATTGATTTCTACCATCTCATCTCCTACCAGAGCCCTGGTGGCACAGTAGTTAAGAGCTACCGTAAGCTATGACTGCTAACCAAAAGGTCAGCAGTTTTGAATCTACTAGCTGCTCCTTGGAAACCCTATGGGGCAATTCTAACTCTGTCCTATAGGGTCGCTATGAGTCGGAATCAACTCGATGGCAAAGGGGTTTTTTGGTGGGGAGGGGAGAGTCATCTCCCACCAGTGCATCTTATCATGCACTCTGTATTTCTGTCACACTTAAATCTTCACTATTTCTCAAAAGTTATGGTCTTTGTTCATGCTATTCCCTCTTACTGGAACAGTATCCTCACTCCCCTTTTCTGCCTAGTAAAATCCTTCTCTCCCTTTCAGAACAAACTTAAATGTAATACTCTAAGTCTTCTTCATCTGAATTAGTAGTCTCCCCCTTCTGTTCCCAGTCTACTTCGTTCATACCCATTGCCGTCAGGTTGTTTCCAACTCCTAGTGACACTATAGGACAGATTAGAACTGCCCCATAGGGTTTCTAAGGCTGTAAATCTTTATGGAAGCAGACTGCTACATCTTCCTCCCACAGAGCGGCTGACGGGTTCAAACTGCCAACTTTTCGGTTAGCACCCAAGTACTTATCCACAAACCACCAGAGTTCCTACTTTGTTCATACTGCACTGTATTTTAATGTACTATATAGTTATATTTATATGTCCACTCTACCCACTAGACTGTGAACTTTTCTAGAGAAGATATCATTTATTATTCTTGGTCACCCTAAAGACCAGAACAGTGCCTATGGGACAGCAGACAATAAATATTTTGAGGTTAAACGATCTGATATGAGGATCAAATGAGATAACAGCTATGAACCATAAACGTGCTGATTATATTCATACACCATTAAAAAGAAAATAGTTCATATACATTATCGCAATTAATCCTCACAATTACCCTATTAAAATATGTGTTAATATCCTCATTTTGTAGAAGAGGTACCTGAGGCTCAGAGAGATAAAGTAACTTCCCCTAAGATCAGGTGAAAAAACTAAGGTTTGAACCCAAGTCTACTGCTGCTTCCAAGTGACTTTATTTCCTTAACATTCTTCGAATTCATTTCCTTATCTTATAATTGCCTTAGTTCAGGCTTTCTTCTTTCTGAGCAGCCACAGAGCAGAGCAGAGTCATAAAACCACTGACTTTTAAGTCAAATTTTAATTCCAGTTGCCATTTATAAGCTGTCTCATTTCCCATTTATAAATGAGAGATGATTACCTATCTTCAACGGCTGTGGTAAGTATTAAAGAAAATACTTAGTATCCAGCATATGGTAAATACTAATAATAGCTCTTACTTCTATTATTATTATGGTCTCCTAATTGGTCTCTTTACCTCCAACCTCTTTTTCCTACAATTTATTTTTCACTACAATAAAACACATTTTTCTAAAACTCAAAAATTATTGGCCTAGCTAATTGTAAAGCCAAATCTCTAGCCACTCCCTCCCTCCTTTTTGTTCTTTTTACGCTAATCCAACACTCAATATTTATAATAACCATGCCCTCTCATGCCACGTTCCTGCTGTCTAAAATACCTTCCTCCATTTCACCTGCATAGCTAATTCCAACTCATCCTTTAAACATGAACTCAAACATCACCTCCCTGGAAAACCTCCTCTAATATGTCCAGATCATTCACTTTTGTATGTTATGTCTGTACCTCACACATACTTCTACATTGTAGTGTGACCACTTTCCCTCTAAAATGTGGGTTTCTTAAGTATTGGATATTCACCTACCATCTAGCATAGTGCCTAGAATATACAAACAAAAACAAACCCGTTGTCATCCAGCGGAGCCCTGGTGGTGCAGTGGTTAAGAACTTGGCTGCTAACCAAAAGGTTGGCAGTTCAAATCCACCGGATGCTCCCTGGAAATCCTATGGGGCAGTTCTACTCTGTCCTATAGGGTCTCTGAGTTGCAATCGACTCAACGGCAACAGGTTTTTGGTGTAGAACTGCCCCACTGGGTTTCCAAGGCTGTAAATCTTTACAAGGGCAGACTGCCACATCTTTCTTCCGTAGAACAGCTGGTGGGTTTGAACCGCCGACCTTCTGGTTATAGATGAGTGCTTTAACCACTGTGCCACCAGGGCTCCTGCCTGGAATATAACCTCAACAACGAAAACCACTGCCGTCAAGTCGATTCCAACTCATAGCCTAGAATATAAGAAATGCTAAACAAACATTTGCAGTGTTAAATTTAATCCCATCTCCACAGTCTCTGGACCACACATCATCAATTTTCCCCTCTCTCATAACATTCCCAATCTCTTCTTCTCTAATGCTCTTTTCCTTTCAGTGTAATCTAGTATTATGCCTTCTCTACCGTAAGCAAAAAAGGCTCCTTTGACTCTGCTTCTCCCTTGAAGTACTACCTCATTTCTCTCTCTTTACTGCCTGATACATAATTGCTTCTCAATCCATCATTTTCTCAGCTAGAATACATTTTTGTTTTCTCACAACACAAAGCCCATGCTTCTATTTACCTCTTCTATACGTATTCTTACCGGGATTAGAAGTTTAAATGTATTTTCTTGATCACACAGATAAAGCCTGAAATTCTTCTCTGTCCCAGTCAAAATACTGTAAACTATTAAACCCTCCCCTAAAAAAAAAACCTTTATTCAAAGAAATATTTACTTATCTTTTAAGCAGTAAAAATATATTACCTGAATAAGAATTAAGAGAAACTGTCCACCGTACTGTTAGTCCTATTAAGACTACCACAGGCATCAGGTACCATTTCTCCATTGCTGTTCTTCAAATTTAGAGAAGAAAAAATAGATCAATGCCAGTAGTCAGTCACTTCTTTCCTTGAGAGAAATGTTATCACTTCTTTGGAATTTGGTGTTTGAGAGGATTTTAAGTGATTTCTCGTTTTTAAACAGTCAAAAACTGATGTTTATGTCTATGAGAAAGCAGCCTGGAAAAAAAAAAGATACCAAAATTTAATTGAGCACAATCCCTATAACAATGAACCCATTAAACCAAATAGACAAATGGAGGATTTGCAGGAAAAAGAGGGGAGAATGGAAAGGGGAAGGGATAGTTTTAAGCTCCTTACTCCCTAGTAATCTACTTGGGAAATACACCTCAAAAGGTAGCTCTCCCTGATAAATGGTACTCAGTATGTTTAAAGAAGTAATAAGAATTTGCTCTCACAAGGATATATTTTTAAGAGAAGAAAAACAATAGAAATATGTAGATAGAACAGTCAATTCTATCTACAGCAAGTTCACCAACAGGTAAAAATCACACCATAAAGGTAGACAAAAGGGTGATTTACCTTTGTACTAACATAAGGAGAACATTTGTATCTCTGTATTTAGTTTGGGAAAAGTCTTCCACTAAAGTCATTCAGTAGTTTTGGTTTTAACTTTTCTTCCAAAATATGCTTGCACTAACCACACCAATCTTGCACCTTAGAGAATGAATCTTTGTAAAAAATCAACAAGAATAGGCCCAAACATTGAGAAAATAGAAAAGCAGTAAAACATATTAACCGCTTATATGTTTCTTTTTTTTTTCTTCATCTTTTTCCCTTAGATTGAGGGTTTGAAAGTAAAAATCAAAGTGACATTTTTGTCTCTTTGAAAAATAGTGGGCCGTTTTAACCACAGGATATACCTGAACTACATTCAGAAAAATTTAAATAACAAATCAGCAGCAACTCCAACGGTTAGATAGGAACCTTAGGGTGAGATACGTTAATGGAGGACGGGGAGAAACAACTCAGAACCGCTCAGAAAAGGAGGGTAAGAATGTTTGTACAACTCACTGAATTTTACACATAGGAACTGTTGAATTGGTGTGTTTTGCTGTGTAGATTCTCAACAACAACAAAACTAATAATTACTATTATTTTAAAAAA
>NW_004443939.1:9722247-9741462 GCF_000243295.1 Trichechus manatus latirostris | reverse complement strand
AGTCTGGTGGAGGCCTTGGTAGCAGTGGTCCATTAGTCCTTTGGACTAATCTTTTCCTTGTATCCTGTTCTCTTCATTCTCCCTTGCTCCCAAAGGGATGAGACCAGTGGAGTATCTTAGACGGCTGCTCACAGGCTTTTAAGACCCCAGCCACTACTCACCGAGGTAGAATGTAGAACATTGTCTTTATAAACTGTGTTATGCCAATTGAGCTAGATGTCCCCCGAGACCATGGTCCCCACAGCCCTCCACCCAGCAATTCAGACCCTCAGGGAGTTTGGATGTGTCTATGGGGCTTCCATGACCTTTCCTTGTACAAGTTGTGCTGCTTTTCCCAGTACTGTGTACTCTCACCCATCACCAAATATACCACTTATCTATTGCCTATTTACTATTTCCCCCCACTGCTCCCTTAACTAATATTTTATCTAGGAATAATAAATCACTAATATGATCAATTACCCACAATTTCAGATAATCAGATTTAAATATTTCTTAATATTTAAATAACCTTAAATAAGAAAAAGTAGATTCCCAATAACACTTAATACTCAAAATGAACTTATAATGAACACACTGCTTATAACCGATATCATGCTGATCAAGCTTGCTAACAGCACAATGGTGAGAAGTATAGCTAAATGACAGATGATAGAATGCAAAAAGATTTGGACAGCATCTATGGATGGACCAAATCCAACTTCAGAAATAATCACAGATAAATTTAAAGTCCGATACTTAAAACATAAAAAAAACAAACCAACAAAAATCAATTTTATGAATACTGAATTGGAGGCAATAAATAACTGATGATAACCAATGTTACAGGTATTTCAATTAAATATTAGGAAAACATTTTTAACAATTAGAGCTGTCCAAAAACGAATGAAGCCTCCTTTGAAAGCAGTGAGATCCTCTTTAAGAGGTTCAAACAGAAAGTGAACTACTACTTGACAGGAATATTTTTAGCTCATTAGAATGGCTGGCTAAGGTGCCCTGGTGACACAACATTTATGCGCTCGGCTGCTAAATGAAAGGTTGGTCGTTCGAACCCACCCAGTGGCTCCACAGGAGAAAGACTTAGTGATCTGTTCCCATAAAGAGTACAGCTTAGAAAAACCTATGGCAAGTTCTACTCTGTCACATGGGGTCACTATGAGTCAGACTGGACTTGACGGCACCTAACAACAACAGAATGGATGACTAATTTCTGAATTGTCTTCTACACCTTATTTTGGGAACAAATTGTATCTGAATTAACATAAATCCTCACAATGCAAAAGAGGATTTGGCTTCCCATCATGTTACTATGTTTCTCTCAAGAGTACTGCCACTTTTGTGGAGCTTCTTTGATGAGTAAATGAATAGACCTTCCCTTCCTCCACCAGTGGTTCATACTTGAAAGGAAAGAACACACCAGGTCATGTCTCTTCTTTATAGCTATTACACTAAGAATAAAATCCAAATATCCCAGGCATAAGACCCTCTGTGATCTGACTTCTGCCTTTCCAACCTCATCTCCTCCCACTCTCCCACAAGGACTTCTCTCGCTTCCTAGAATCTGTCAAGTTCATTCACACCTCAGTGTCTTTCCACTTGGGTTCCCTCTACTTGGGATGCTCTTAACCCAGTTCTACCCTTCACTAATATTTTGTCATTCATGTCACATCTTAAGTCATTCCCTCAGAGAGCTCATTCCTGACCATCCTTACCTAGTTTTCCTCTTTACTGTCTGCACCATTGCCCAATTTCATTTTCTTCCTATCAGAAATTATATTTTCACACATGGAACAATCTTACAAACATAATTTTGAGCAAAAAGCTAGACACCAAAGAATACAAACCATACTGTTCCATTTATGAAAGTCTTGGAAATAGGCAAAACTAATCTATGTTGTTAGAAATCAGGAAAGAGGTTACCTTTGGGGAGAAAGGAGGAGATTGTGATTGGAAGGGTTCTCGAGGAAGGTCTTTCTGAGATGCTGTGAATGTTCTCTTCTTGATTTGAGTGGTGGTTAAAAGATGTGTTTAATTTGTGACAAGTTGTTGTTGTTGTTGTTAGTTGCTATCAATTATGACTCATGGTGACCTCAAGTGTGCAGAGTAGAACTGCTCCATAGGGTTTTCAAGGCCGTGACCTTTCAGAAGCAGATCACCAGGCTTGTCTTCCAAGGTACCTCTTGGTGGGTTTGGACCAGTTCTTTCAGTTAGTAGTCCAATGCTTAACCATTTGAAGCTTCCTGTCACAACTCAGGATTTGTGTACAGTATTTTTCTATATATGTTGCAATTTAAAAGTATAAAAGGAAACTATATTTATCTATACATTTTATATTTCAACAAAAAAGTATAAAAGCAAATTACATTTGTCTATTAGAATATAAGTTCCATGCAAACAGGGATACTCTTTTTTTATTCAGTGCTATGTTCCCCATAGGGAGCCGTGGTGGCACAGTGGGGTAAAGCACTTGGCTGCTAATCGAAAGGTAGATGGTTTGAACCCACCAGCTGCCTCCTAGCAGAAAGATGTGGCAATCTGCTCCCGTAAAGGTTACTGCCTTGGAAACTCTATAGGGCAGTTCTACTCTGTCCTATAGGGTCACTATGAGTTGAAATCGACTCAGTGGCAAATGGTTTGGTTTCTTGGTTTATGTTCCCTGCATTCAGAGGAATATTTGGCAGAAAAAAGGTAGCCATAAAGTATTTGCTGAATGGAGAGCTTCGTGTGTGTGTGTGTGTGTGAAAAGGGGAGGTACCTAACTTTAAGTCCGGTGTAGTTAAAAATATTATGTAAGAATCTTTAAACTGATCTCTTCTTAAACAGTTAAAAGGGTTGATTATTTTTTCCACCTGTAGAGCACAGTAATTTCCTAGCCCGTCCACATGCCACGAAGTTGCCACGGAGGCGGGAGAGGAGCGTCCCTCCTAATCCTGACCGAAACCAAACCAGTTGCCACGGAGTGGATTCCGACTCACAATGACCCTACAGGACACAGCAGAACTGCCCCCATAGTGTTTCCAAGACCATAAATCTTTATGGAAGCAGACTGCCACATCTTTCTCCTGTGGAGCAGCTGGGGGATTCCAACTGCTGACCTTTCGGTTAGCAGCCAAGCGCTTAACCATTGCGCCACGAGGACTCCTGCGTCCCTCCTACTTTGCCCTAAAGGTGCATCTCAACAAAAGGAAAAGTCTACCGTCCACTTTTTGTAGCCTAATTTGCTCCTTTCAGTCTGGAAGTTCCTTCCCCACAGTCAGGGCTGGACTAAGGCATGTGAGGGCCCTAAACACTGATAATCTGTGGTACCTCCTCCTCTGCACACTCATGCATTCTGAACAGGATATGTGAGTTATATATATACGTGTGTATCCATGATATAACTTCTTTTTAAATGTGACTATAATATTAGTGATTGAACACAAACGTGGAGTATGCCATTTTAGCAGAGTGAGATGAAATGGATTATAAAATTTTGGTGGGTGAATGTAGTAAGACTAAGACTCAACAGCCCACCCCACCTCTTTTTTATTAGAAAGAAATAATATACTCTCAAGATACTCGCCAAGATAAGGAGTTTCCATTACGCGGGAGGGGACTGCAGGAGACAAATGTCAACGAAAGCGTTGAAGTGGTAGGCGCCTCATAGTTTAAACACCCTTGCATGTGGGAACCCTCGTGATCCTGCATTAACTTTATTTCCCACCACATTCTCATGCACTAAAACTGGTATCAATTTCATTTAGTACCCTGCCAGTTCCCTTCCACCGTGGCGCTCACTTTTCCTTGTGTCCTATCTGCTTGGCATCTATGGGTCTTTGCTTTGGACAACTGGTGTGCTGTTTTGTTGATGCCGTAAGCACACGGCTTACCTTGCTTACTGGGTAATCCGTCCCTGTCCACAGTGGACACAAAACTGGGAAGTGCACCTATCCTAGGCTGCACATCTGGCAGACTCCTCCTGACCTTTCTCCTCCCTTGCTCTAGAGGGCCAGATCCTCAGGATCACAGAAGCAAAAGTGCCAAGGACGCTCCAGCCAAGCCGTCCCACCACCATCACCAAATCCTCTCACCCGACCGTCAAGCGACCCTTGCAGACTGGGCTCACGAGGCCTCGCTACTCGTCTCCGTGAGCGCAGCGGCGCCGGGAGCCCAGTCGCCAGCTCCAAGACGACTCGAGGCGCGGTGACGAGCAGCCTCTAGGCGCCGCGAGACCCCAGCCTCTCCCCTGCACAGGCCCGGAGCGACAGAGCCCCAGGAATCCCGCCGGCTTACCCCGCCGCCCACCGGTCGTTGGGACTCCTGCCTGCAGCAAGTTCCAAGAAGGCGCCTGCGCGCTCGTCCCCGCGGAAGAGCGCCCCTGCGGCCTTCCGCCTCCGCGTGCTCCCGTGCTGGCGCGCCAGGCGCGGGAGCGAGCCCGCCGCGCGTAGGGGGCGGGGCAGGGAACTGGGCGCGTAGAAGAGGCTGCCGGCTTAGGAGGCGGGGCGCGAGTGGCTGCAATCTGAGAGGCTTCCAGTGCCGGGTTAGGTTAGGGGCAGACGGAAAGCCCCTTACTCTTCTTTCCTGGGAGCCTAGCCAACGCCAGACCGGCTGCTTAGTCCACAGATTCCTCTCAGGGGCGGGCCCTGGCTAGCTTTTTACAGTGCAGAGCCCCTGGCTAGTCGTCATCACTGGGCAGTAGCTCTTCCTCTGCGCCTTTGCCCTCAGGGAGACAGAAAGCGAACCTACTTCACTTTCTTTGAGCTACATGCTTGCGGAGAAGAGTTTGTTGGGGCATCACTTCGTGCAAAAAGCATCACTGAGCGTCCAACTATTTTCAAGATATTCAAAATAACAGCCCTGCCCTTGTCAGGGCTCCTCCTATCTACAAGTTCCCTGCGAGGAAGCTTGGATCACCGATTCCCACCTTTGTGCAGAGAATGCCGTCATTTCCCCGTTTTGAATTCAGCTATTCTGTATAAGCCAACCCCTTAATATATAATCTGTAAATATCAGATACTTGGCAATGGCTTTATACTAAGAAGGTCTTAAGAATTTCTCTCTAAGCTTCTGTTTCTTCATCTGTGAAATGAATCTAAAGGGCGAGGTGAACTTCCAGATCTAAAATTTTATTCTATTTAAAAGACTGTCAGCCCTGGAAATATGGAGAGGTATGGCCAAGTCTCTGCTCTCAAAGCTCTTAATTCTCATTGAAGACATTTTCATACATAAAAAGATACAAAGCAATAGATGGGAGCACATGCTAAATGTCAGGATTATTGATACATACACTAGGCACTATCGGAGTTAGAGAAGGGGGTTCACTGTAAACTAAAATCTATCAGGAAATGCTTTCCCTTGAGGAGTAAGCTGAGCTTTGAAGGAAAGTCTGGGCTTAGATAAGCCAATAGGATGAGAGTAGAGATCTAGACTAAGGAAATGATTTAAGCCAAACTTGAGGTAGCTGGAAAGTGTAGAACATTTTCCTCCAGTTTAGAAGGTGGGTGATGATGCTGGAAAGGAATAATTGTGGAAAGCCTTGAATACCAGGCTGTGGTGTTTGGAATTTACTCAGTGATCAGTGAGGGGCTGTTAAATTACTTTTAGCAGGGAGTCAATTGTGCAGTACAGTTGTTAGGGGAAATTCAACATGGTGACCATGGATGAAAGGAATTGGAGGGAGCAGTAGAAATCATTATAGTAGTCCATGTGTGATTAGACAAGGGCCTGGATTGAGATGGCAATAGTGGAACTGGAAAGGAATTCATGAAGAATGTACCAATCTTGGTAACAGATGAGGTATGGGAAAGAAGTAAAAGAAAGGAAAAGGAAGGATCAAGGATGACTCCCAAGGTTTTAAGTCTAAATTACTAGAACTGATAGATCTTGGGAAGCCTGGAGGAGAAACTGACTTGAAGGGGGAGATGGTGAGTTGTGTTGTGTTTGAGGTGACATTAGGACAAGAAATTAGAAATATTCAGGTACCAGTTATGAATCAGAGCCCAGGAAAGAAGTTGAGGCTGAAGATAACGATATGAAAGTCTTTCATTTGATTAAAGAATGAGGGAAAATAGACCATAATTGGAGTAAAAACGTATTTAAGGCCAAGAAGAAGGTGGCAAGATGATGAAGGGTATTACATGGTTACAACAGTTGGAGGGTAATCTAGTATAATGCAGGATCATGAAGAATAAGCATATTGCAAACAAGAATCATATTTTGTATTTATCACGTGTTAATGAATCTAAGGTTCCATCAATTGTAAGAAGCACCATTATTATATGTACCACCAAGAAATTTTAAAAAATGCTATCATTTAAAGAGGTTATGATTGTAAAATATATGTAATTTCAGAGAAATTAGTATGTGAAAAAATATACATCTTAAAATGGTAAAAGTTGGTCTCAATCTCTTCTCCCTGCTTCCCAACCCAATAGCTTCAGGCACAGTATTCAGCACAAAACAGATGCTCAAAAGTTTTCATTGAATAAATAAATACTGGAAGGGACTTCCAAGCCTCTAATTCATTGTGAAACTACCCCATTACATCTACATACCTACTTTTACTCTTTCCCTCCACAATCTTTCACCTTTGAATGTTGTGATGGTTAAGATTGTGTGTCAGCTTGGGTGGACCATGATTCTCAGTGTTTATATGTGATCACTTCCATGATGGGATCTACTGTGAGTAGCCAGTCAGCTGAAAGGGAGTTTCCTTGGGCATGTGGCCTGCAGCTGAATATGAGCAGATGTTCTGGCTTTTTGCTTGCGCTGGATCCTGCGGCTGCCTCCTGTTCATCTGACCTCTGGTTCTTTGGAATCAAGCTATCAGCTTATCAGCCAATCTTGGGATTCATCGATCTTTACAGCCTATGAGTGGGAGCTCTCCAACAGGCCGATCTTGGGTTCACCAGCCCCTGCAGCTACATGAATCAGGAGAAGCCCTGCAGTCTTTCCTGCCAATCTTCGGATTTGTCGATCTTCACAGTCTATGACCAAGAGCCCTGCTCTCCAACCTGCCAGTCTTGAGTTTACCATTCCCTGCTGCTGTGTGAATCAGGAGAAGCCTCTATCTTGATCCACGGACTTGGGACATTCCAGCCTCTACAATCACATGAGCCGTTTCCTTGATATAAATCTCTCTCTATATATATTTATACACTTTATTGGTTTTGTTTCTCTAAAGAACCCAGGCTAAGACAAATGTCCACCGCCTGTACATAACAGATGCTCAGTGAATGCACTTACTACAAGCAAAAAGGATAAGCGATAGCAAAACCATAGAGCACATTAAGTTTATAGTCGGTATAGAATGGTAGTTAAGAGCTATTTATGGCTCTAGAGACAAACAGATTTAAATTTAAATCCCAGTTCTGCTACTTTCAGAGTCCCTGGGTGACACAAATGGTTAGATGCTCAGCTACTAGGAAAATAGTCCTGGTAATCTGATTCCAAAAGGTCACAGCTATGGAAACCCTATGGAGTGCATTTCTACTCTGAAACACATGGGTCACCATGAGTCAGAATTGACTGAACGGCAACTGGTTTGACTTGATTTGGTTCAGCTACTTTCTAGCTGTTTGATCTGGGATAGTCCCCTAACATCTCTATGACATAATTACTTCAACTACGAAAAAAGAAAGCAAGAGAGAGAGAATGATACTATCATCTTTCAGTTGTAAAGACAGTAAAATGAAATCATGTATGTAAAGTTTGAACATACTGCCTGGCATATAGAAAGTAATAAATAATAGCAGTTATAATTTCTCTTTAATGTAGAGAAACAGTTTTTAATTCTCCTAGAATCCAGATTTCAGGGGTCCATGGAGTTGAGGTGACCCACCCACGCCATTGCCCTGAGATCCTGTTTTTAACCTTGAACCTCAAGCAGACCAGTCTCCTAAAACTCACCCCTAAGCCAAACAGTAGTCTTGCTAATTAGTAAAGACCATTTTGCCTTGGGCATTGTGCTCTTTGGAAGAGTCAGTTTTGAGAAACAGAAACAGAAACTCCAGGGTCAGACCGGAAGTTGTGTTTTAGGGTAAATTGCTATCAGGTAAACACTGTTCCCCAGCCCTTTTCCATGCCAATGTTGATAAGATGGCGGTATAAGAATCTTTGGAAGTTCTTTTTCACTTTGGAACACTTTGACGCAAGTCAAAAGCATTGCCTGATTTGAAAATCGTGTATTAAACAAACTTCATAACAATTTATAATATTAGCTTAATATGATTTTTGTTTTAAAAACATATTCTCCTCACTTTTGATAGCTTTTTCTCCCATTAAATTGTCTCCTTCTCCCTACCATATAACAGACCACACCCCCACACACATTCACACCCCCAAGAATGCTAATATCATTCTTACCATGTGAAAATTTTCTCTGAAACCAATTTTCTCTAATATGTAATCCTTCTCAAGAGTTGTTGCCTTTTAAAGGAAAGTGACCTGAAAGGAACAATATTGATCTCTAAAGCCAGGTAGGCTAATAGGTAATGGCTTCAATTATCTACTACTATATAACAAATTACTCCAAAACGTCATGACTTAAAACATCAACCATTTTGTTTGCTCATGATTCTATGGATCAAGAATCTAGGCAGGGCTTAGCTGGGTGGTTCTTCTCTTCCACCGGCATTGGCTGAGGTCACTCATAGGGTTGCAGTCAGCTGGGAGATCAGCTGAGGCTAGAACATTTGGAATGGCTTCAGTCTTCTCTCCATGAGGCCTATCTCTCCAGCAGAGTATGTGAGCATTTTATATTGCAGCTTGCTTCCCAGAGGGAGTGTTCCAAGTGGCAAAGGCAAAAGCTACAGATCTTACACCTCAGCCTCGAAAGTTACACACCATCACTCCCTTCATATTCTGTTGGTCAAGTCAGACAGCCAGCCCAGACTCAAGGTGCCTTAGTTATCTAGTGCTGCTATAACAGAAATACCATAAGTAGATGACTTTAACAAAGAGAAATTTATTCTCTCACAGTCTAGGAGGCTAGAAGTCTGAATTCAGGTCACCAGCTGCAGAGAAAGGCTTTCTCTCTCTGTTGGCTCTGGGGGAATGTCCTTGTCATCAATCTTCCCCTGGTCTAAGAGCTTCTCAATACAGGGGCCCTGGGTCCAAGGGATGTACTCTACTCCTGGCACTACTTTCTTGGTGGTATGAGGTTCCCCTGTCTCTTTGTCCGTGTCTCTCTTTTATATCTCAAATGAGGTTGATTTAAGACACAATCTAATCTTGTAGATTGAGTCCTACCTCATTAAAATAACTGCCTCTAATCCTGCATCATTAACATCATGGAGGTAGGATTTACAACACATAGGAAAATCACATCGGATAACAAAATGGTGGACAATCCCAATACTGGGAATCATAGCCTAGCCAAGTTGACACATATTTTGGGGGGACACAGTTCAATCCATAACAAGGGAAAAGAAATAGATTATACCTCTCAATGGAAAGAGTGGCACTTTGTGGCCATCTTTAATCCACCACAGAAAAGTTTAAATGAAACTAGAAATGAAAAGATTCCAAATAACAAGTATCTTGACTATTTTACTTACCACCAGCCAGGAAATCAGAGTTCAAATCCTCTTAATTTCTTCTATTTTCACCATATTTTCCACAAAAACAGGAGCCTCAGGTTGCCATTTCACGTGTATAAAGTGAAGATGATAAATTCATGGTACAAACTGCATATATTTTATCAAAGATACAGGTCTAGAATCTCCCAGTACTCAATGACCTAGGCAAATCCTACTTTTCCTAATATAAATCATACTTTATGATAGTTTCTAGAGCACTTCCACTCACTAAGAGAAGGATTCCTTTTCTATGTGGACTGATTCCAGGTAAAAACCATTCACCTGATTACAAATTTTCTTTGAAACAGAATCCCTTTTCCTGTTTGTACATCATCCCTCAATTGACCCTTTGTGGTGGATTGAATTATGTCCCCCCCCAAAAACTGTGTGTATCAATTTGGCTGGGCCATGATTCCCAGTATTGTGTGGTTGTCCTTCATTTTGTGATTATAATTTTATGTTAAAGAGGATTAGAGTGGGATTGTATAACACCCTTTCTCAGGTCACATCCCTGATCCAATGTAAAGCGAGTTTCCCTAGGGTGTGGCTTGCACCACCTTTTATCTTACAAAAGATAAAAGGAAAGGGAAGCAAGCAGAGAATTGGGAGACCTCATACCACCAAGAAAGAAGCACTGGGAGTAGAGCACGTCCTTTGGACCCAGGGTTCCTGTGCAGAGAAGCTCCTAGTTCAGGGGAAGATTGATGAGAAGGACCTTCCTCTAGAGCTGACAGTGGGAGAAAGCCTTCCCCTGGAGCCGACACCCTGAATTTGGACTTCTGGCCTACTAGACTGTGAGAAAATAAATTTCTCTTTGTTAAAGCCTCCACTTGTGGTATTTCTCTTATAGCAGCACTAGATGACTAAGACACCCTTATATGGTTCCGAAATCCCTGACTCTTCTGAAATCTCCAAGTTTCATCATAACCTTTCTCCCTTGTGAGACAAAGAACTTGATTTGGCCTTTGTTTTTGGTTCCTGAAAGATAGCCCTCAGAATTTCCCAAGTAATCAAAATGTCTTTGTCTTCAGAAACAACCAGGCAACAAACACTTTGAAAACGTGTTCAAATGAGTGGGAGTCACAAAGACCACCTCAGGAAAGGAGGGGGCATGATTTAGTTAATCATGCATAGTCAATAATTCAATCAGTCATGACCAGGCAATGAGGCCTCAATCATGACTATGCCATGAAGCCACTAAAAGGCTTTGAACACAGAAGTTAGGGGTGGAGGGGCTTCCTGGATTGGCAAGAGCATCTGCACCGGGTAGGGTGGAGCATCCCTGGGGACAATGGAAGTACCTCCCAGGGATCCCTCCCAGACCCTGCCCTGTGTGTCTCTTCATTTGTATCCTTTTTGGTTACAACCATTTATTGTAAGTATTGTAAGTATAGATAAAACCAAAAACAAACAAACAAACAAATCCATTGCTGTCAAGTCGATTCCAATTCATAGTGACCCCAAAGGACAGGGAAGAACTGCCCCATAGGGTTTCCAAAGCTGTAAATCTTTACGAAAGCAGAACGTCACGTCTTTCTCCTGCAGAGTGGCTGGTGGGTTCAAACCGCCAACCCTTCATTAGCAGCCAAGTGCTTTAACCACTCCATGAATTCTGTGAGCAATTCCAAGGAATCAGCCAACCCACAGGGGCAATGAGAGCCATCAAGGCCTAGTGTCTGTCTGTTTGGCAGTCTAAAGGACAGAGAGTCCTCACTTGTGAACTCTGACCCAGTTCTGGGTGGCTGGGAGTCAGGGGAGAGCTGTGTGGGCAGTCAATCTGAAAGGCAAAGTCCTTCTAATGTGTAAATTCTGACCCAGCTCTGGGTAGCTGGGGGTCAAAGAAATGCTACATGAGCACCTGGTTGGCGTCCATAAAACTTTTGACCCAGCTCTGAGTGACTGGGGATGAGAATGCAGCTCGGAGTGGCTGGCAAAGAGGATAGAGAAGTGGGAAGGTAAGGACTGGATCCATTTCCAACTGGAAATTGGATTCATGCTCATCCTTACCATGCAGTTAACAATAAAAGTGGGATTTGCCCACCGTGCCCCTTGTTTATTAGTGCACCTAAATAGCATAAAGCTAGAGTTAACCTCCACATTTCAAAATTTCAATATATTGCTGTTGTTGTTAGGTGCCATCAAGGTGGTTCCGACTTACAGCAACCCTGTGTACAACCAGGGGCAAATTAACCAAGTAAGCTCGGTATGCACCGGCTTACAGTAAGCAAGGAATACACAGGCTTAATTCTGTTCACTTACTAATCTGTAGTGCACAGTTTCACATGGGTTTCACCACATGGTAAAAAACAGGTGAAACGGCACTACAGATTAGAAAGTAAGCACAAGTTAGCCCCTGCATAACTTGCTTATTGGATAATCTGGCCGTCTTAGTCAGCTAGTGCTGCTATAACAGAAATACCACAAGTGGATGGCTTTAACAAACAGAAGTTTATTCTCTCACAGTCTAGTAGGCTAGAAATCCAAATTCAGGGCATCAGCTCCAGAGAAAGGCTTTCTCTGTTGGCTCTGGAGGAAGGTCCTTGTCATCAACCTTCCTCTGGACTAGGAGCTTGTCTGCACAGGAACCCCAGGTCCAAATGACACACTCTGCTCTCAGCACTGTTTTCTTGGTGGTATGAGGTTCCCCTGTCTCTCTGCTGGCTTCTTTCTTTTATAGCTCAAAAGACATTGGCTCAAGACACAATCCAATCTTGTAGATTATGCCCTGCCTCATTAACATAACTGCCACCTATCTCACCTCATTACCATCATTGTTGCTGTGCTGTTAGATGCAGTCAAGTCGATTCCAACTCATTACGACCCTGTGTAGAACAGAACGAAACACTGCCTGGTCCTGCACCATCCACACAATAGTTGTCATGCTTGAGCCCATTGTTGCAGCCACTGTGTAAATCCATCTTGTTGAGGGTCTTCCTCTTTGTCACTGATGTTCTACTTTACCAAGTGTCATGGATTGAGTTGTGTTCCCCAAAAATACCTGTCAACTTGGCTGGGTCATGATTCCCAGTATTGTATGATGGTGTACCATTTTGTAATCTGATGTGATTTCCCTATGTGTTGTAAATTCTATCACTATGATGTAATAAGATGAATTAGCGGCAGTTATACTGATGATGTCTACAGGATTAGATACTGTCTTAAGCCAATCTCTTTTGAGATATAAAAGAGAGAAACAAGCAGAGACACATGGGAACTTCACACCACCAAGAAGGCAGTGCCAGGAGCAGAGCGCCTCCTTTGGACCTGAGGTTCCTGCGCTGAGATGCTCCCAGACCAAGGGAAGACTGATGCTTCACAGGGACCTTCCTCCAGAGCTGACAGAGAGAGAAAGCCTTCTCCTGGAGCTGATGCCCTGAATTTGGACTTGTACCCTACTGGACTATGAGGTAATAAACTTCTCTGTTAAAGCCAAGCACTTGTGGTATTTCTGTTATCGCAGCACTAGATGACTAAGACACCAAGCATGATGTCCTTCTCCAGGGATTAATCCCTCCTGATAACATGTCCAAAGTATGTGAGGCATACTCTCGCCATCCTTGCTTCTAAGGAACATTCTGGTTGTACATTTTACGAGACAGATTTGTTTCTTCCTTTGACAGTCCATGGTATATTCTATTTTCTTTGCCAACACCACAATTCCAAGGCATCAATTTTTCTTCAGTCTTCCTTATTCATTGTCCAGCTTTCACATGCATATGAGGCAATTTAAAACACCATGGCTTGGTCAGGCTCACCTTAGTCTTCAAGGTGACATCTTCGCTTTTCAACACTTTAAAAAGGTCTTTTGCGGCAGATTTGCCCAATGCAATGGGTCATTTGATTTCTTGACTGCTGCTTTCCCGGGCATTGATTGTGGATTCAAGTAAAATGAAATCCTTGACAACTTCAGTCTTTTCTCTGTTTATCATGATGTTGCGTATTAATCCATTTGTGAGGATTTTTGTTTTCTTTACGTTGAGGTGTAATCCATACTGAAGGGTGTGGTCTTTGATCTTCATCTGCATATCACAGGTTTTTAATGAGTCTTCCTCCAATCCTGATGCCTTATTTTTCTTCATATAGTCCAGTTTCTCAGATTATTTGTTCAGTATACAGACTGAATAAGTATGGTGAAAGGATACAACTCTGACGCATAACTTTCCTGACTTTAAACCACCCAGTATCCCCTTGTTCTTTTTGTAACAACTGCCTCTTGATCTATGTAAAGGTTATGATCCACACAGTCGAATGCCTTTGCATAGTCAATAATACACAGATAAACATCTCTCTGGTATTCTCTGCTTTCAGCCAGGATCCATCTGACATAGACAATGATATCCCTGGTTCCATTCTTCTTCAGAATCTGGCTTGAATTTCTGGCAGTTCCCTGTCAATATACTGTCGCAGCCGCTTTTGAATAATCTTCAGCAAAATTTTACTTGTGTGTGATATTAATAATATTGTTCTATAATTTCTGCATTCAGTTGAATAAGCTTTCTTGGGAATAGGCATAATTACAGTTCTCTTCCAGTCAGTTGGCCAGGTAGCTGTCTTCCAACTTTCTTGGCATAGACGAGTGAGCACTTTCAGCACTGCATCCATTTGTTGAAACATCTCAATTGGTATTCCATCGATTCCTGGAGACTTGTTTTTCACCCATGCCTTTAGTGCAACTTGGACTTCCTCCTTCAGTACCATTGGTGCCTAATCATTTGCTACCTCCTGAAACGGTTGAACCTCGATGTACTCTTTTTGGTATAGTGACTCTATATTTCTTCCGTCTTCTTTTAATGCTTCCTGCATCCTTTAATATTTTCCCCTAGAATCCTTCAATATTGCAACTCGAGGCTTGAATTTTTTCTTCAATTCTTTCAGCTTGAGAAACTCTGAGCACGTTCTTTCCTTTTAGTTTTCTACTCAGGTCTTTGCACGTGTCATTTTAATACTTTACTTTGTCTTCTCGAACCACTCTTAGAAATCTTCTGTTCAGCTCTTTTACTTCATCAGTCCTTCCTTTTGCTTTAGCTACTTAAAGTTCAAGTTTCGCAGTCTCTTCTGACATCCATTTTGGTCTATTTCTTTCACGTCTTTTTAATGACCTCCTGCTTCCTTCATGTATAATGTCCTTGATGTTGTTCCACAACTCATCTGATCTTTGGTCATTAGTGTTCAACGCATCAAATCTATTCCTGAGATAGTCTCTATATTCAGGTGGGATATGCTCAAGGTCGTATTACAGTTACTAAAATAAGAAGGAAATATAGAAATAAAATAGCAGCAACTCTAATAAAGTAATGGATCTAAGCATCAATAGCTAAAACCACAAAAAGAGATAGCCAGAATTATGTGCCACCAATGAAGTAGTATTCTCTCCCTCCAAAATTTAAACCTTAATCTAATTAAACCTCTAAGAGATCCAACTGACAAATTGCAGGAAATACAGAAAACAAAGGAACAAGTTTACCCACACCATGAGGATATAATCAACAAAATATAGAGTATGACAATAATAAATGACAGTTTATTTTCTCCCACAAATAAATTCCAAAGGAAAAACAGAGAGAGACAGACAGGAAAAATCGAAAGATTTTAAAAGAATTAAAAGACATATCAGCCAATCACAAGATGTAGACTTTATTTTACAAATTATAAAAATAAAAATATACATATGACACTGATTAAACAATTGTACATTTGAACATTGATTAGACCTACAATAATATTAAAAAATAATAATTTTTTTTAGCTGTGATAATGCTATTTTGGTTATATTTGTAAAGAATATTTTTAAGATACATGCTGGAATATTTAAAGATGAAATTATATGATATTTTGGATTTGTTTCAAAAAATTATGGAAGAGGAAAGTGAGTTGGGTATAAATAAACAAAGTTGGCCACAATTTGATAATTTTTTACACTAGGTGATAAGAAATTTATTTTATTTTTCTATCTTTTATAAATGAAATTTTCTGTAATAAAAAGTTTTTAAGAACTAAAAAAAAATTAAGGTCTTTCAAAAAGATATACGAGTGAGTGTTTACTTCGTTTTCTCTTGTTTCAACAAATCAATAAATAGTAAACATTTTGTTAGGTATTAGAGAGGCAACAGAAAAAGTTGCCTGTTCTTAGCATAATACAATTTTTAGAAGAAAGGATTTACACATCTTAATCAATAACAAATACAAATACAAATTCATTGGGGAAGAAAAACTGATTTCTTAGAAGAGACACATAGGTCTTATGGTACACTGCCACAATCTATTAGTTCTATCTGCTCCCTACAAAAAGGAAAAGTAGCCTAGGTCCCTATGTAGGAGATTTCCCTAAAGATATCCCTTAAATCATGTTGACTTCTTCCCACTGGCAAAATAAATAACCTATGCATCTTCTCTAGAGCAGGAGGTCCAAAAATTAAGACCTTTACCATCTATACTGAGAGCTCCAAGAGCAGCTATAATTACCTCAAGTTCCAGAACCTCTTTCATTACATTAATTGAAAATTTCATATTCTTCAACTTCTTTTCCAACTCCTTAATCACTTTTGGTATTTCACTAAATAATTTTCACTCTATCTTTGTTTATTCTTGATTCAGTCTATCTTTGTTTATTCTTGATTCAGTTCAGTAATGACATAAGTAGGTGCCTGGACAATCAGGGAAGTTAAAGTTGGAAATTCTAAATTGAAGGTTTATTCTCTCACTCTTACTCATATTCATTCAGTCTCATTCTCCCCCCATGCACACACACACACTTAAAATTGTCATTCTTCTTTCAAACCATTGAACAGCCTTATAGGTAGTGGAATTCCTTTTGAGACTTCAGAAACTAACTTCATATTTGTATGGAACCAAAGTGGAATCAACCTAAACTGAATTGATGTCTACTGTGAGTAGAGTGGCAGCCCTGATGATCCAGTGGTTAAGAGCTCAGATGCTAACCAAAAGGTTGGTGGTTTGAATGTACCAGCTCCTTGGAAACTGTACGGGGCAGTTCTACTCTTTCCTATAGGATTCCTATGAGTCGGAATCAACTCAACGGCAATGGGTTTGGTTTTTTTTTTGTTTTTTTGTTTTTTTTGGCGAGCAGAGTGATCTCAATTTCTTTATCTATTAAATTAGTTTAATCAAGTTAATTTATAATTACTTATGAATGTACTCCCCCCACGAATCTGTCGCCTTGTCATACTGTGGGGGCTTGCGTGTTGCTGTGATGCTGGAAGCTACGCCACCAGTCTTCAAATACCAGCAGAGTCACCCATGGTGGACAAGTTTCAGCTAAGCTTCCAGACTAAGACAGACTAGGAAGAAGGATCTGGCAGTCTACTTCTGAAAGGAATTAGCAAGTGAAAACTTTATGAATAGCAGCAGAACACTGTCTGATACAGTGCCAGAAGATGAGCCCCTCAGGTTGGAAGTCACTCAAAAGACAACTAGGGAAGAGCAGCCTCCTCAAAGTACAGTCAACCTTAATGATATGGATGGAGTCAAACTTTTGGGACTTTCATTTGCTGCTGTGACTCAAAATAAGAAGAAACAAACGCAAACATCCATTAATAGTCGGAACATGGAATGTATGAAGTATGAGTCTAGGAAAACTGGAAATTGTCAAAAATGAAATGGAATGCATAAACATCAATATCCTCTGCATTAGTGACCTGGAATGGACTGGTATTGGCCATTTTGAATGAGACAATTATATGGTCTACTATGCCGGGAATGAAAACTTGAAGAGGAATAGTATTGCATTCATTCTCAAAAAGAACATTTCAAGATCTATCCCAAAGTACAATACTGTCAGTA
Source organism: Trichechus manatus latirostris (assembly GCF_000243295.1). Lineage (NCBI taxonomy): Eukaryota > Metazoa > Chordata > Mammalia > Sirenia > Trichechidae > Trichechus > Trichechus manatus. The sequence goes on along the minus strand of NW_004443939.1, from coordinate 9,724,105 downwards.
ATAGGATGATATCCATACGCCTGCAAGGAAGACCAGTTAATATGACTATTATTCAAATTTCCACACAAATCACTAAGGCCAAAAATGAAGAAATTGAAGATTTTAACCAACTTTTGCAGTCTGAAATTGATCAAACATGCAAACAGAATGCATTGATAATTACTGGTGATTGGAATGCGAAAGTTGGAAACAAAGAAGAAGGATAGGTAGCTGGAAAACATGGCTTTGGTGATAGAAATCATGCCAGAGATCACATGATAGAATTTTGCAAGACCAACGACTTCTTCGTTGCAAATATCTTTTTTCAACAGCATAAACAGCGACTATACACGTGGACCTCGTGGGATGGAATACACAGGAATCAAATCGAAAGAGACGTTGGAAAAGCTCAATATCATTAGTCAGAATAATGCTAGGAGCCAACTGCAGAACAGACCATCAATTGCTCATATGCAAGTTCAAGTTGAAACTGAAGAAAATTAGAACAAGTCCACCAGAGCCAAAGTACAACCTTGAGTATATCCCACCTGAATTTAGAGACCATCTCAAGTATAGATTTGATGCATTAAACACTAATGGCCGAAGACCAGACGAGTTGTGGAATGACATCAAGGACATCATACATGAAGAAAGCAAGAGGTCATTAAAAGACAAGAAAGAAAGGAAAGACCAAAATGGATGTCAGAAGAGACTCTGAAACTTGCTCTTGAATGTTGAGTAGCTAAAGCAAATGGAAGAATTGATGAAGTAAAAGTGCTCAACAGAAGATTTCAAAGGGTGGTTCCAGAGGACAAAGTAAAGTATTATAATGACATGTGCAAAGACCTGGAGGTAGAAAACCAAAAGGGAAGAACACGCTCAGCATTTCTTAAGCTGAAAGAACTGAAGAAAAACTCAAGCCTAGAGTTGTAATACTGAAGGATTCTACGGGGAAAATGTTAAACGACGCAAGAAGCATCAAAAGAAGATGGAAGGAATACACAGAGTCACTGTACCAAAAAAAAGAATTGGTTGATGTTCATCCATTTCAGGAGGTAGCATATGATCAGGAACCGATGATACTGAGGGAAGAGGTCCAAGTTGCACTAAAGGCATGGGCGAAAAACAAGGCTCCAGGAACTGACAGAATACCAATCAAGATGTTTCAACAAACAGATGCAACACTGGAAGTGCTCACTCATCTATGCCAAGAAATCTGGAAGACAGCTACCTGGCCAACTGACTGGAAGAGATCCATATTTATGCCTATTCCAAAGAAAAGTGATCCAACCGAACGCAGAAATTATCGAACAGTATCGTTAATATCACACGCAAGTAAAATTTTGCTGAAGATCATTCAAAAGAGGCTTCAGCAGTGCATCAACAGGGAACTGCCAGAAATTCAAGCCAGATTCAGAAGAGGACGTGGAATGAGGGATATCGTTGCTGACGTCATATGGATCCTGGCTGAAAGCAAATACCAGGAAGATGTTTACTTGTGTTTTATTGACTACACAAAGGCATTCAATTGTGTGGTTCATAACAAGTTATGGATAACGTTTTGAAGAATGGGAATTCCGGAACACTTAATTGTGCTCATGAGGAACCTGTACATAGATCAAGAGGCAGTTGTTCAAATAGAACAAGGGGATACTGTGGGGTTTAAAGTCAGGAAAGGTGTGCATCACGGTTGTAACCTTCACCATACTTACTTAATATGTATGCTGAGCAAATAATCCGAGAAGCTGGACTATATGAAGGAGAATAGGGCATCAGGATTGGAGGAAGACTCATTAACAACCTGTGATATGCAGATGACACAACCTTGCTTGCTGAAAGTAAAGAGGACTTGAAGCACTTACTGATGAAGATCAAAGAC
>NW_004443939.1:9719623-9722147 GCF_000243295.1 Trichechus manatus latirostris | reverse complement strand
AAGATCAAAGACTACACAACTGGACCAATAAGCAACATCATGATAAACGGAGAAAAGATTGAAGTTGTCAAGGATTTCATTTTACTTGGATCCGCAGTCAATGCCCATGGAAGCAGCAGTCAAGAAATCAAATGACCCATTGCATTGGGCAAATCTGCTGCAAAAGATCTCTTTACAGTGTTAAAAACAAATATGTCACCTCGAAGACTAAAGTGCCCCAGACCCAAACCATGATATTTTCAATTGTCTCATATGCATGTGAAAGCTGGACAATGAATAAGGAAGATGGAAGGAGAACTGATGCCTTTGAATTATGGTGTTGGTGAAGAATGTTGAGTACACCATGGACTGCCAAAGGAAGAAACAAATCTGTCTTGGAAGAAGTACAGCCAAAATGCTCCTTAGGAGCAAGGATGGCAAGACTTTGTCTCACATACTTTGGACATATTATCAGGAGGGATCAGTCCCTGGAGAAGGACATTGTGCTTGGTAGACGGTCAGAGAAAAAGAGGAAGACCTTCAATGAGATGGATTGACACAGTAGGTGCAACAGTGGGCTCAAACATAGCAAGCAGAATGGCGCAGGACCAGGCAGTGTTTCGTTCTATTGTATGTAGGGTCGCTATGAGTCAGAACCAAATGGATGGCACCTGACGACAACAACAACGTGAATTTACTGATTTATTCAACAAATATTTATTGAATAAATAGCCTGCACTTAAGAAGCTTACGGACCAGTATTATATGCAGCCCAGAAGAATATGATCATTGTTCCTGTTCCTATCAACTTAAGATGTGAGTTGGAATTATTCTCATACAAATTGTATATATGTATATGATCATACATATAAAAATTATTTTGTTGCTATGGACCATAAAAGACATAATACATGTTCCTGCCAAACAATTCCAACAGTGTTATTGTAGCAGAATCTAGAAGCATACATTTATTTTTTATATCTTTATTTGTAAAGAGATATAAATAAGACAGAAGAAATATAAACTGATAAAGGCCCACAGATATAATTTGATGTAGAACCTAAGTTCTAATAAAATCATAAGATTTTAATACTCTGTTTTTAAAAGTTATTTAAAATATAGGATGGTGCTTATATCTTTTCAGATGGAAGGAGTTCTTTAATGTGGCAATATAATGTATTCATTGGTTCATGGACCCCAAACCTCCAAGGAGTGTCACAAATATACATCTCTCTCAGCCCAGGATTTTGAATTTAAATTTAAATTATGATATATGATACAACATAGCCCAACATATTTTGGAGAATTATAAACATCTCTAATTTCCAATAATGAGTAACACCGTTGAGTCAGGGTTTAAGTCGATTTGTAAAGCCAATGTGATAACACAAATGCTGCTTTATTACTTTATCTCCTGTGTCTTTCACAACTGAGTGGATTGTCACACTCTATTATGTGGCACACAGACCCATTGGCTCAGAGCTATCATTGTACTTGTCTAAAACGGTCTTTGAAAATGAAAATTTGGGCTAAATATAAAGGAGGCAACCTGCCAGTAAGAACTATTCAAACCAAAATGTCTTCCCAAGGGAAATAATAACAGCTCCATTTTAAAATTATATAAATCAAGATGGTAGGAGGTTCCAACTTGTAAAATTTACAATAAATACATCAAGATTTAAAGTCAGATTTTTAAATAAATTTTTATTTAGCATAAGGAATAAAAGTTGATACCAGAGAAACAGCGTAAGTCAGAAAATAATGCCTTTGCTTCCTCCTTGATTTTTTGCTTTTGCTCACCAATTTTTTAAAAACGTTGCCAAACTAAAAAGGAGCTCTGAGGAGAGAGGGAGGACACAAAATACCACCATCTTGTTTTGTAGCAGATTTGAATTTTCATTCTAACTAGAAAGAAGAAGGCAGATAATGGCAGTTGCAACGCTGCTTCTAGGAACATGGATTTTTAAATCTAGCTGCGATACCATATATGTCCAATAATAGTGATTACTACATATCATCCAAATGATTCTCATAAAATGAGGAAAAGAATCTAGGTACTTTTTTTTTTTTAATTGTGCTTTAAGTGAAAGTTTACAGTTCAAGTCAGTTTCTTATACAAAAATTTATACACACATTGCTATGTGACCCTAGCTACTCTCCCTACAATGTGACAGCACACTCGGATTTCCCGTGTCCTTTCAACCATCTCCTGTCCCTTTTTGCCTTCTCATCTCGCCTCCAGACAGGAACTGCCCATTTAGTCTCATATATCTACTTGAGCTAAGAAACACTCTCTTCACGGGTATCATTTTCTGTCCCACGGTCCAGTCTAGTCTTTGTCTGAAGAGCTGGCTTGAAGAATGGTTTCAGTTCTGGGCTAACAGACAGTCCGGGGGCCATGTCTTCCAGGGTCACTCCAGTCTTAGTCAGACCATTAAGTCTTGTCTTTTTACTAGAATTGCCCCTGCTCCGTCAGGGACTCTCTGTTGTGTTCCCTGTCAGGGCAGTCATTGGTGGTAGCCAGGCACCATCTAGTTCTTCTGGT
>NW_004443939.1:9704378-9719523 GCF_000243295.1 Trichechus manatus latirostris | reverse complement strand
TCTTTGGTGTTCCTCATTCTCCTTCGCTCCAGGTAGGTTGGGGCCAATTGATGTATCCTAGATGGCCACTCGCTAGGTTTTAAGACCCCAGATGCCACCCACCAAAATGGAATGCAGAACATTTTCTTAATAAACTTTGTTATGCCAATTGACCTAGATGTCCCCTGAAACCATGGCCCCAAGACCCCCACCCCTGCTAATCTGTCCCTCAGAGTGTTTGGTTGTATTCAGGAAACTTAGTAGCTTTTGGTTTAGTCCAGTTGTGTTGTCTTCTCCTGTATTGTGTGTTCTCCTTCCCTTCACCTAAGATAATTCTTATCTACTATCTAGAACCTAGGTACTTTGATAGTATGAAAGAAAATAATTCTTCCTGGATATGTAGTGAAGATAGGTTTGGAAAAATTCTTTCTATGAAAAGTTATTTTCTATAACTGATGGAGTTAGTTTTCTGGAATAAGAGCTGAACTGATCAGAACTAAACTGTTATTGAATCCATGGTTGTCAGTTAAGTGGGAGAAATAACCTCGAGGTGTCCTTTATCCTCCAGGATCCAGAGAAGAGAGCGGGCAGGAAGGCAGCATCTTCTCCCTTCAATAATGGCACCAAAATCTGCAAACCAAGAAAGTATATGATAAGAACAGATGGAGATACCCAAAGAATGGATACTACTACAGCCCTTTGGGGGGTGAGGGGATAATAAATTCAAAACCCCTACCCAAAGCTGAAGTGGAGTATTGTGTTTACTTTTCAAATACTGGACCACTTGTTCTTTATAATTGTTTGGAAAGAGAGCTACTGCATTGCCCTAGGTATCCATTTGGACTGATTGGGAGGGTGAAGCTCGAGTATTAAATCATTTTCAAGTGAATGAGAGGGTCTGGAGAAGAAAAGTGTGAACAGTCATTCTCTAAAATAGACTCCAGTGAAATGGAATTACAGTTCATCAGGTACCCTGCATTTTCCTCTCCAAAGAATTCTACAGAACATTGTGGTTTAAATGAAATGCACAGAAGCTGGTATCTAGTTACATTAAACCCTAATTTGACTCCTTGGTTTGTTCTCTGCTGGAAGCTTTTCGGCTGTGTATACATCTCTTCCCAGATGAATTTTACCTGAGGCATCAGGGATGTGAAACCCTTTCTCTAAAGGCTCCTCTTGTAGTTTTTGCTTACCTTTTGTAAAATACTCAGTTCCTTTAGTTATTTCGGTGTGGGATTTAATTATATTCTGGGTTGCTTTTCTCTGGTCCTTCCTTGGTCTTCCTGATTTGTTCTAAACTCCAAAGTAGAGATTTTATTGATTCCTGAGATCTAAGACACCCAGATCAAATTTTGGAAAACCTTGTGTTCTTAATAAGTTCTCTACTTTCTCAGCACGCATATCTTACATGAATTAATAAAGTTTTGGTAGTTGTTTAAATAGATTAAATGTCACACTTTAAATAGAAAGCAAAGGCTCTACCTAACTGACCTATTTTTCATCTGTAATTTAGAAAAAGGCGAGATTAGCATGGATATTGCATTTTCAAGGACCTCACCACTATTAAATAGACTGTTAAGTGCATTTTATGGCTGAAGAGTCTGTTCCCAGTTCAGTCTAGAAGATGTGCTAAGTTCATCTCTACCTGCTACATTGAACATTCACTGACTAAAATACTTTCTGTGGATGTAATACCTGTGCTCTGTATCTTTTAAGTACCTAACTCTAAATATTTTAGGACTAGTAAAATGTAACTCAATAAAAATCCCAAGAAACTATGTCATCCCTTAAGAAAAATATAGCGTTCATATTTATCCAGCGATATACATCCTTTGCTCCATTACCACTTGCATATCATAAGATGACCTAATATTGAAAAATAACACAGGCACTTATAAAATGGAGCTACAAGTCGTATTTAAACCAAGAAAACAACAATAGCTGTTTAAAACTGCATCCTCGTATCAACTCAACTTGTTCTCAGAGTTTCAAGGCTCAGAGAGGGGTGGTTTATGGACTTATGTTATCCCTCCTTCTCATGACAATTTGGGCCAACTTCAGCTTCGTTTTTGTTTTTTTAAGGAACTTCTGCCTAGCTATTTACCTTTTCATTTAGAGGATTTTCCAACACAAAGGAAAATCAATGAATGAACATGAGATAAAAGATACATAGTTTCAAGATAAAGTTCAAAATTAAAGATACTTACATAAATTAAGACATTATTTTCCAATAATTCCCTCTCTTTTATCAGGATATATAAAATCTGTCATACTGTGTTAGCAAACCCAGGAAGAATATCTTTTTAAAGGAGAATTCTGTTAGAAGAGCTATACTTACCTGATTTTGCTCACTCGGCTTGCTAGAATTTTTATTTTAATTGTTTGGTAAACAAATAAACAAAAACAGTTGCCTTTGAGTAGATTCCAACTCATGGCGACCCAATGTGTGTCAGAGTAAAACTGTGCTCTATAGGGTTTTCAGTGTGTAGTTTTCAAAGGTAGGTCATGAGGCCACTCTTCTGGGGTGCCTCTGGGTGGACTTGAACCTCCAACCTTTCACTTAGCCAAGTATGTTAACCACTTGCAGTAGACTCCGTTTAGTCCCAGTAACCAGATTATAAAAATTACAGAGGTTCTGAAATTTAGAACTTCATGAATCGAAATGATCTCTTTGGGTGGGGAGAAAGGCTATTTGTTCTGAGGCCTCCCAATAACTCAGATATACATCCTAAAGCATTTAAGCCTTTTAAGATCCCCAACTAATTTTTAACAAGAAAATCCTACCAACCGCTCTAAACATAGAAAAGGTCTTTTTTGGTTCTTTCTTTCTGCCACAAATGATGGTATAGCCTTTCTCACTCTGCCCAGTTGACATTACTATAATCTTTCTTTCTTCTATACTCTCATTCCACTTTCATAATACCTCCTTTATAGCATCTAATTCATTTCTCCTTGTGTTGTAGTTACATACACGTTTGCCTACAACTAGATTTTCAGCTTCTTAAGAAGAGGGTGCAAGCCTTATTCTTTTTTATAGTCTTTACAATTTTCAGCACAATATTTTGAATGAGTGGATTCACAATAAGCATTTGTTGAATTTATTAACCAACCAATTAATAATGGAGATTATACTAATTTGAGACCGTGCAAAGCTGTTAGAGAACTCCTAAATTCCCAGTGGGACCAACAAAGATAAGTTAAATATACTTAACAGTGTATTATGGCTTTAGAAATATCCCAAAAGGAAAAATAAACTAGACCCAGTCTGAACATTGTGTAAAGCAGTTTAACCAGGGTATTTGGTATTCACCATTTATGATTTGGTAAATTATTTATTAATGTTATGTTTCTAAAAAGAAAAGAAAAAAAAAAAAAGAATGGAGCTCTAAGACTAGATAACTGAAATTCCCGTTTTGATTTTTTTAGGATTGCCTGAATTGTTTCTTTAGTTTTTCCTCTGCTTTGGCTGAGATGTAATCTTTAAAGTTCTTAACTAGAGGAGCAGCAGGGCTACAAAGTTGTAAAACTCTCTCAATCAAAGGTCACTAATAAGCATTGTTCAGAAAAAAGGAAATTATACTATGGAATTAAGAGCACAAAACTGAAAGTCAGAAGACCTCTTTCTAATCCTGATGATCCTATTAACTGGCTATGTTACTTTATCCAAAATATTTTACCTCTCTGGGCCTTAGTTTCCTTATCTATAAAATTAGGAAGTTTTGTACTAGATAATCTCTAAGATCACAGTCAATTCTCAAAATCCTATGAATTTATTACAACTAGCATTAATTCTTTTTTTTTTAATTAAGTAAACTTTATTAGAAAAAAGGTAATAAGTTTATGTGGCAGATAAAAAATGGCCACAAATTATTTGCAGTTCCTCTCATCCAAAAGGGGCCTCTAGAAAAAAGAGTGTCGAGCATAAGAGGAGGATATGGAATGAGTGGTTAATTGCCTCCTTTGCCATGAGACCAGAACTGGATGGTGCCCAGCTACCATTATTGAACATTTTGATCAAAGATTCTGTAGAAAAATCCTCATTAAAAGGGGGAAAATGCAGAACAGAATTTCAAATTTTCATGGACTCCAGACTTCCTGCAGCCATGAAGATTGGATGAACCCCTGAGATAATCTCCAAACCTTAAACCAAAAATATCTCCTGAAGTCTTCTTAAAATGAAACAATAATTTAGCTTAACTAGTAAAAAATGTCTGCCTTGAGCATTAAGTTCTTTTAAGAACTATCTATATGGGATCGAATTGATGACAGCAACTTGAAATATTAGATAGGAACCTTAGGGGGCAGTGAATTTATGTTAACGAGGGAGGAACAACTCAGAAAATGAGGGTGAGAATGGTTACACAACTTGAAGAATGTAGTCAGTGTCACTAAATGGTACTTGGAGTAAGTGTTGGATTGGTATATGTCATGTTGTGTATATTCTCAACAACAACAACAAAATACATAAAATTTAATAAATTTAATAAAATTTAAAAAGCTTCTTGAATCTGGGCTGAACTTGTGACTTTCCTTGAACAATAGACCATGGCAGAAATCTTGTTGTATGAGTTTCTCTAGAGTATAGACCTCAAGAGAACTTGCAGCTTTTGTTCTTGTTTTCTTTGAACACTGGTATCATATGAAGATGCCCAGGCTAACCTACTGGAGACAATGGCTCAGCTGACAGCTAACACCAACGACTAAACATTTAAATGAGGCCATCTTAAACCGTCCAGCCCTTGTCCAGCTACCAGATGACTACAGCATCATGAGTGACCCCAGGCAGACCAGCAGACTCCAGCCTAGCTGACTCCAGCCCTAACTGCTGACCCTTATGATTATAACCAAATAAAATAATGTAGTTGATTTTATGCCGCTAAGTGTTGAGGTGATTTGTTATGCAGCAGTAGATAGCTGACACAATACATCTGGTTTAAAAAAAAAAAAAAAAAGTCAGAACAAGATATGTCTTTCTTGCTCCCAAGAACCTCAGTCCCCATCCCTGGAGACAAAACCCCACAAATGGGAGCACATTCTACACATTATTCTGCATCATGCTTGATACCCTAAGATGGAGCTTACTTTATATCAGTCATGTAAATGGCCTCTGAATACTCCATTGTATGGATACTTAACATAATTTATTTAACCAGTCCTCTTCAGATGGACAATTAGGCTGTTTTTGCTTTTTTTTTATTTACAAAACATTGATGCAATGATCATCTTTGCACATATACATCTATACATACACATGAATATATCGATAGGAGGTGGAGATGAGAATCAAGAATAGTGTTTCCCCACTCAGATCTTTGGAGATTCCACTGCAATAAACAAATCTCTATCCAACAACCAGAACTAGCGAGGCAGTCTTATGGCCTGGCCGATACAACTGAGGGTAATCCTTACTGAAGGCAATTTAGATTTCTTTAGCTTTTACCTCCCTGCCTCTAGTGAAATGAGTTTCTTTATGTGGTCTTTTGCCTTGGTTCTTTGGAAAAACAGCTTGGGAGATTTCTTCCCTAAATCCTGAAGAGTTACCTTTGCCCTAGTTCTTTGGAGAAGCAACTTAGCAGGGAGAGGAGCTTCCAGTCGTTTTCTACCCTAGAAGGTATGATACTTTTGTCTGGTTTCATTGACATTTCCTGGATAAGCTATAAACAACTTGATGGTTTGATACTTTTTGTGTAGCTCTGGGCTGCAGTCTGCCCTGTGATTAGTCTAGTTTATGCACTTTGCAGGGATTGGTTGGTTTACTACGCAAATTGAGTGACTTGCAGTCTACCGAGGGGATTGGTCAGTTCGTGGTCCTGCTGGGAGGGCCATGCCTTGGAATTGACAAGGAGTTTGCTTATATAAGCAACCAACTCCACAGAGGTTTCTTAGAAGCAAGAAGAAAGAAGAGAGAAGAAGCAGAGAGAGAAAGGAGGCAAGGAATCTCCTAAAAGAGCTGCAACACAAGTCAGAGCTGTAGCACTGAAGATGACGAAGAGCCAGGAAGGGGCCCTGCAGCAGAGCCAATGGCGACAGCAGAAAGCTGCTGCTGTGAAAGCAGCTAAGAGAGCTGAGCAAGCTGCCACACTGGCTATGAGCTGGGCCACTTAGCAGCCAAGAGGCCAAAGGCAGTGGTGGCGTTGGGGGAGGCGCTGCTGAGCTGGCCTACTTTTGGCAGTAGCAGATGGCCTTGGCTGTGCTGAGAGTTATAACCCTAAGGCCAAGAGGGGGCCATGCCTAAGGGCCAAGAGGGGGCCAAGAGGAGGCTTGTCCTGAGGGAGCCAAGGGGAGACCTGCCTGAGGTGGCCAAGACGAGGCCTCTCCTGAGGGAGTGTGCATGGTCAAGACGGGGTGTGCACAGCCAAAAAGAGGCCTGCACGGCTGAGAGGAGGGCCTGCCTGCTTGCACAGCCAAGAGAAGGGTGTGCCTGCTTGTACACCAAGGGGAGCTAAGAGAGCTGTCCTGCACTGAAGAAGGGAGCCATGTACTCTCCACTTCAGAGGAGCCTTTTGGGACTTGCCTACATGCTTCTTGATCTTGATCCTTAGTTGTAGCCTATTACTACCTTAATAAACCACTTAACTGTAAATATTGTCTGTGAGTTCTGTGTGATCATTGCAACAAATTATTGAACCCAACAGAGAAGTAGAAAGTGTCATGGGGGGAGCAGCTGGTATTAGAAATGGTGAAGAGGTTGGAGAGTGGAGGTATGTCTGACCTCTACTGCATAGGAACCAGCTTTGTGCTGATCCTGATTCTTTATCCCTCAGGAATCTAGATGAGTTGTGACACTAGATTACACTGCCAAAGCCATTCTTTGCTGTCCCTAGTGCTGTCTGTTCCTTCTGGTACTACTGCCACAGTAGCAGACTTCTGATCTTTCTCAAAAGCTACAGTTGCCAGATCCTTTGCCCAGCCATTTATCTTACGTCAAGGAGTCTACCCAAGTTCTCTGACTATGATCGCCAATCTCACCACTGCCTCCCATGAGGGGAGCCTGCCTACTGACAAGAGAGCTACTAAACAGGGGAACACTGATAAAATAATTCCTAGCTTCCTTTGCATTATATTCCTAATACTATTCTTGCTTTGGTCACCTCTGTCTCCCCTCTCCACTTCAGCTCTCACCCTCTTTTGTGCTCTTTTTCTGACTATAATTTTTTCAGCTTTTATTTCTTATAGTTTTGAATCAGTCTGGACCCTCTCCACAATGCCTGATGGGAAGAATCAACTCATAAAAAGCATAAGTTTCCCATGACTCTGGTTCAAGACACACACCAGCACACCCCAACCAAAGCCTCTCAAATGCTCTTCTTAAAGATAGATATCCATTCCCACTTTGCAAAAATATCTAAACCCTTGCCCCGTAAAACCAAATGAGACTAACGAGGTACAGGAGTCCAGTGACAACGGCCAGAAGGCAGAAGGGGACAAGGAAGCTGGTGATAGGGAACCCAAGGTTGAGTAAGGATATTGTTGATGTGTTGTGAGATTGTTAACCATTGTCATAGGGCAACATTTGTAGTAACTGTTAAATGAGCAACTATTTTGTTCTGTGAGCCTTCATCTTAAGTGAGAATAACAGCACAATTGGAAGAGCGTAGTCAATGTCACTGAACTGTCTATGTAGAAATTTTTGAAACGGTGTGTCTTTGGCCATGTGTATTTTCACCAAAAAAAAAAGGTTGGGAAGTTAGAGGGTTAATACGTTGTGGGGTTGTTAACCAATGTCATAAAACAGCATGTGTACTACTGTTTCAGGAGAGACTGTTTGTTCTGTAAGCCTTCCCCTGAAGTACAATAAAATATATATATAAAAAAAAAATCTAAACCCTCGATTGTGGGAAACCCAGTGTGGTGGTTAAGGTTGTGTGTCAACTTGGCTGGGCCGTGATTCTCAATTGTTTGGCAGTTATAGTGTAGTTTGGCAGTTATGTAATTATGTAATCACCTCCGTAATGACATCTGCTACAAGCAGCCAATCAGCTGAAAGGGAGTTTCCTTGGGGATATGGCCTGCATCAATATATATGGATTTTCTGGCAAAGCTGGTGGGCATTTGCTTGCTCTGGACTCTGCATCTGGCTCTCTCGCCATCTGACCTCTTGTGCTTAGGACTTGAGCTAGCAGCTTACCTGCCAATCTTGGGATTCATCAGCCTTTGCAGCATGTAAGCCAACAGCCTGCTGTCTTACCTGCCAATCTTGGCTTTGTCAGCCCTGCAGCTACGTGATGCAGGAGAAGCCTCCAGCCTGACCTATAGACTTGGGACTTCCCAGCCTCTACAACTGCGTGAGCCATTTCCTTGACATAAATCTCCCTCTCTCTATATATATATATGCATAAATATATACTCATTGCCTTTGAGCTGATTCTGACTCATAGCACCCTATAGGGCAGAGTAGAACCGCCCCCATATGGTTGCCAAGGAGTGGCTGGTGGATTTGAACTGTCGACCTTTTGGTTAGCAGCCAAGTGCTTAACCACTCCAACGCTTCACTGCTTTTGCTTCTCTAGAGAACCCAGCCTAAGACACCGAGGTTCTGAGACAATCACTCTGCCTCAAGCTACTGAGGGTAAATGAATGACACCTAGCACATAGGACTGTGACTTTCCCATGGCCCTTCCTCCCAGATGAAAGGCACATTCAGTCACATACCTTGAGGTTCTACACCTCAGCACAACCCTCTTATGCCTTCATGAATACTGAATTGAACCTATTTACAAAACAAATGAACAGCCCTGTTCTCCCTATAGAGGAGAACAGTGAGATATTTTTCCTTTGCCGATAGAAGTGGCCATGTGTCTAAGTCTGGTCAATGATATGTACAAGGAAGTTGTCTGGTGGGACTTTCATGAAAGTTTTTTTCTTTCCTGACAAAGGGGATATATACAGCATGCCCTGCCCTTTTAACTCCTACCCCCTTTTTCTTGTGTTAAATGTGAAAGTGATGCCTGGAGCTCTGACAGTCTTCTTGCAACCATGGTTTGATGTATTAACTTCAGTTGCTCACTTAAAACAACACAAATTTATTATCTTACAGTTCTGGAGGTCAGAAGTCTAAAATGGGTCAGCAGGGCTATGTCCTTCTGGAGGCTTTAGGGAAGAAGCTGTTTCTTGTCTTTTGCAGATTCTAGAGGCTTCCTACATCCCTTGGGTCATGGTTCTTTTCTCTATCTTCAAAGCCAGCCATGTAGCATCTTCAAATCTTCATATCTCTCTCTCTGACCTCTTCTTCCACCATCACATTTTGTCCTCTGACTAACTTTCCTGGCTCCCTCTTATAAGGACTCTTATGATTATATTAGACCCAACCGGATAGACAAGATAATTTCCCCATCTCAGGATCCTTAACTTAATATCTGCAATGTCCCTTCTGCCATGCAAGTTAATATATTCGTAAGTCCTGGGGACCAGGATGTGGACATCTTTCGGAGGCTATTATTCTGCCTACCACAGGTAATAGGCGTAAGAACCAAAAGTTGAAGATGTAGCAATAGAAAGATGGAAAGAGCCCGGATTCTTGAAGACACTGCAGAATCACTGTACCAGCCCTTGGCTGTCTCCCTCTTGATAATTAAATGTCTTCACTGCTTACGTCATTGTAATTCAGGTTTTCATATACTTGAAATTGAACACATCCTACGAGATATATTGCTTTTATTGTGCAAGATTTTAGCATGTTGAATTAAATGAGATCATATTTGGGAAAGCGCTTTGTATGATTTGGTTATAACGAATTATTTTCAGTTCCCTGAAGCCACATATTGTTTTGCCTCTGAGCCATTGTTTTTCCTTTGTACACTCTTTTATCTTTCTACCCTCTCTCACATATACCACCCCTCCCACCCACCCCCATTCACTTGGCTAACTCTTATTTAACATTTAGATCTCTTCTTAGGTATCTCTCCCTCCTTGCCCAAAAGTCTTCCCTGACCAACCTCTGCTCAACAAATTCTGGTTAAGTATCCTGCCTTGGTGTTTCCATAGCAGTTTGGCCTTCCTCAATCATATTGTCCTTTACTTACCTATAAGCTACCTAAGGAAAGAGATTGTCTTTTTTTTGGCTGGATCCAGATGTTAAAAGATATCATCAGGAATCAGTTTACCTCCATCCCTCAGGTCTGCTTTTCATTCTCTTGACTTTATTCTTGGGCAGATTCTTCCCACCCGAAGCAAGATGTCTACCAGGTGCTTCAGGCTTATTTTATACCCACTTGACAACCTCAGTGGAAAGAGACAGTCTGTCTCACATTTGGTCCACAAAAAATCCCTGGCCCGACTCTCACTGGCATAAAGTGGACGGACTAGGCCTGGGCCACGTACCAACTTCTGGAGCAGAGATAGGGGAGCAGTCTCACCAGAACCACAAGGCTGAAATGAAAGCAGAGAAGTTTCACAAAGGAAACTTTCACAAAGGAAAATTGAGGTTTTGCTACAAGAAAATGGGCAAATAGATGCTGAGCAGGCAAAAACAACTGATGACCACTACAGAAGGTGAAAAGTCTAGGTTTCTTTTACGGAGCACTTACTATTTTCCATACACCAGGGTAAGCCATTTTTATTCATTAAGAAAACAATTACTGAACACCCACTATATGCTGAACGCTGGTAGCTCAGTGGTTAAAGTGTTTGGCTGCTAACCAAAAGGTTGGCAGTTTGAACCCACCAGCCACTCTGTGGGAGAAAGATGTGGCAGTCCGCTTCTGTAAAGATTCCAGCCTTGAAAGCTCTGCGGGGCAGTTCTGCTCTGTCCTATAGGGTCGCTAAGAGTTGGAATCGACTCAATGGCAATGGATTTGGTTTGTTGTTTTTTTTTTAATAGATTAAAAAAAAGAATCCAAAAGCATGTAGCATACAGTGCGTAAGTAACCTGTCCAGATACATGATAATGAGTGGCAGAGCTGTAATTCAAGGTTTGTCTGAGAAACCCAGCCCTAATCTAATACATATCCTGCAGGTGTGGGTGAGCGATGTGGTGAAAGGAGAGAGGAGATGAGAGGAGACAGCATTGTCCCTAGTGGCCTGCAGGGCCAGGACTATTCCACAGAATGTTGAGGACCCAGACAGGTCACAGTGTTCATTGTTCTCAGCCCAATCAAGTTAAAGTGAAAATCAAGGGCAGGCAGAGACACACATATGTGAAAGAAGACAGACCCCTGTATTTTGTTAGGAGTGAAAGGAAAGCTGGGGATCAACTACATATTTTTAGCACATTTGCGTTCTCGTTCTCCCTCTTTGCTCCTTTTCTCACCCCCCTTTATTCATTAAGTTATAGAACCTGAAAGCTGGAAGATGATTTAGAGATTTAGGGAGCATCTAGGCAAAATCTCTTCGTAACTCAGATATCAGCCAAGGTATCCCTGTCCCTTAAGACCAAGGTAAGATTGACACAAACTCTTGTTCCACCTCCTGTGGAAAATTCAGCGCCCTTCCTAACATCTCTGAAAAGACTTAGCGGCTTGCACTCTCATGGTAGCTTCTGGCTCCAATATTTTATCTGCTAAATTCTTGATCTCTACTCTGTACTGAGAGTCCCTGGGTGGTGCAAATGGTTAAGCAGTCAATTACTAGCTAAAAGGTTGGCAGTTCGAACCCATCCAGAAGCACCTTAGAAAACAAGCCCGGTAGTCTGCTTCCGAGAGGTCACAGTTCTACTCTGCACGCTTGGTGTCTCCATGAGTCAGAATCAACTCAGTGACAACTAACAACAACTCTGTATTGTTCCTTCTCTTCATCTCTGCCCCGCTACTGATCCAAACATGCAACTCAGCCCAATTACACAAAGATAAATATAGTAATCTTCTACACCTTATTTTATACTGAGGAGAAAATAGAGGCATAAACAGATTAAAAGACACCATGATCACTCACTCAGTTGATAAGGGGCAGGGCTGGGCCAAGAAATCAGGTCTTCTTTCTACTTCATCATTCTGCCCAGTCATCAGGTACCTTTGTGCAGGGTAGGGTGGGGAAAATGTGGGTGACTGTGTCCACTCTTCAGCAAATGAATACAATTCTAAGAGTTTTCCTCAGATTTTTCCTACTTATTAATTAACAACCCTATTAAAAGTTTAAAAAAGATAACAATGTGTCATCTCAGAAAACATTTTCACCTGCTTTCCCGACTTTTTGTGAAGTCTTAATTATGAAAACAATGAGCTATGGATATCTTAAGTTTTCAGTACTGACCTCCATTATCATTTATTTTAGGTCTGGGTGTATTATAAGTTGAAGTTTAAAAATGTAGATGCTAAAAATTGAAAACTGTCTTGGATATTGACCACACTCAACCCTCTAATCCAGTAGTTTTCACTTTAATACAGCAAACCCATTGCCATGGAGTAGATTCTGATTCATAGCCACCCTACAGGACAGAGTAGAACTGCTCCATAGGGTTTGCAAGGCTGTAATCTTTATGGAAGCAGATTGCCACATCTTTCTCCCTCAGAACAGCTGATGGGTTTGAACTGCCAACATTTGGCTCAGCTGCCGAACCCTTAACCACTGTGCCACCAGGGCTCCTTTAATGGGACAAAACAAAGTGCAAATCACCTAACAATTCTTGAGTGCCTACTATTCTAAGTACCTTACATGTACTAACTAGCTTCATCCTCACAACAATCTTAATATGTAGGAACTATTCTAATTCTGTTTTACAGATGAAGAGAACTTGTCCAAAATATTGCACAGCAGGAGTTAAGGGGTAAGGCTAGAACTCAGACCCAAATAGTCTGGCTCCTGACTCTGTGCTCTTAATCACAACTCTATACTGCTTATACCTATTATAGTTATCTGCAATTTCTAGTGGTAAATACACATGGTTATACAAACACACACAAATTGGAAATAAATATGAATAATTTTTTAAAATATATTCCTGTAAAGTGCTTAGAACAACAATTTTAAATTTACAAGCAAAAATAGAAGCAATAGGGAGGTGGGGCTAAGATGGCAGAGTAGTCAGACGCTTCTGGAGTTCCCGCTTACAACAAAGAACTGAAAAAACAAGTGAATCAGTTCTTTATGACAATCTAGGAGCCCTGGACATCAAAGGCAAAGTTGAGAAACCAAACTGAGTAGCAGGGGGAGGGATAGGCGGTTCAGAAGCAGCAAGGAGTTGCCAGACCTCAGCTGGCGAGAGCCTGAGCCCTTCAGCCTGGATCAGCTTGGGGGTGGGCGGTGAGGCTGGCAAGCAGTGGTTCTCGGGAGGCTTTTTCCACACCCAGAGAGACCCAGTGGCACGGAGTCTACTCGGCCATCCAGAACCAGTGTGAAGCAGCCCTCCATCGGCGAAAGATAAGCATTTGCGTCCGGCCTACCGAGTGGATCAAAAACACTCCCCTTAGGAAAAAACCTCTCTCCCATTTACATACCCACCCTCTGCTCTGCACTGGGTCCTGGACAGGCTTCGGCGATTGCCAGTCCCCTGGGCCAGAAGTAGGACTCGTCATGCGTCCTGAGCCATTCTCCTGGCCTTAGAAAGTGAACAAATTAACAAACAGGGGAAAAAATAATTTGCAGGCTCCTCTAAGCCAGGAACGCAGGGTAGGCACAGCTCCTTTGCCTAGGCACAGGCATAAGGGATCCATGGACTTTGAGTGCCTTTCCCCCTGCATAGACTTGTGTGGGCCCATTTCATCAGCGTAGGCCCTCATTACCGCAGTACAACAGGGTATATACCTGAAGTCTACCTTCACCTGTTTCAACTGTGAAGTGGCAGGTTGGTGACATTTGACACTGCTCTGTCCATTAAGCAGGGTCTTCACCTGCCCACGTCAGGGGCCTGAGGACTGGTGGCTCCACCCATGCCAGCTAGCCATGTGCTACAGGGGGCCAAGAGTAAGAGGTGCCCCAGTCCTTATAGCCAACAGCATTGTGTGCTTATAGTCCAGCTGCAAAACCCACCCATCTACGTGCTGTAGGGAACAGGGACATGCTTTCCTCCTGGACACTCGGGGGTGGCCGTCAGCCCCATGCCTTGCTCAGCCTGTGTCCCCCTGCTGAAGCCAGATGCCTGTGCCTACACCAATCACCCATGCCAGTCTAGAACTGTAGGTGAGAGCCTGCACCACACAGTTGGTGGCTGAATACTTTGACACCTGAGCTGAATCCGTACAGGAGGAGTGGGCAGACTCCTGGACTCACATACTTAGTGGCAGGTCTGGCCACCTGGGGACAGGACACTGGAGCTTCAAGGGTGCTGGTGACTGGGCTAGCTGGCACAAGCAGCCTATTTGGGCGTATCAAAACAAAACAAACCAAGAAGCCAGGACACAGAAAGCAAACATAAAATAAATAAATATAATAACTTATTGATGGCTTGGAGACAACAGTCAATATCAAATCACAAAAGAGGCAGTCAATGATGGCTTCAGCAAGCTCCCAAAATAAAGAATCTAGAAATTTTCCAGAAGAAGAAAATTTCTTACAAGTACCAGAGGCAGAATACACAGGATTAATATACAGAACTCTTCAAGAGATTAGGAAGGAAATTAAGCAAAACACAGAACAAGCAATAGAGGAAATTAAAAAGATTGGAGAAGAGCATAATGACTAATTTAACAGGCTGCAAGTATCCATAGAGAGACAGCAATCAGAAATCCAGAAGATTAACAATAAAATGTCAGAACTAGACAACTCAATATAAAGTCATAGGAGCAGGATAGAGGCAATGAAGGTCAGAATTAGTGAGATTGAAGGTAAAGCACTTGACACCAACTTATCTGAGGAAAAATCAGATAAAAGGATTTAAAAAAAATGAAGAAATCCTAAGAATTATGTGGGATTCTATCAAGAGGAATAACTTATGAGTGATTGGAGTACCAGAACAGGGGGGGATAACAAAAAATACAGAGAGAATTGTTGAAGATTTGTTGGCATAAAACTTCCCTGATACGGTGAAAGATGAGAAGATATCTATCCAAGATGCTTATTGCACCCCACATAAGGTAAATCCCGAAAGAAAGTTACCAAGACATATTATAATCAAACTTGCCAAAGATAAAGAGAATTTTAAGAGCACTTAGGGATAAATGAAAAGTCATCTACAAAGGAGAGTCAATAAGAATAAGCTTGGACTACTCAGCAGAAACCATGCAGGCAAGAAGGCAATGGGATGACATATATAACGCCTTGAAGGAAAAAAACTGCCAGCCAAGAATTATATATC
>NW_004443939.1:9678944-9699264 GCF_000243295.1 Trichechus manatus latirostris | reverse complement strand
GAAGACCAGACTTAATGGTCTGACTGAGACTGTACGAACCCCAGAAAGCATGGCCACTGGATTCTCTATCAGCCCAGAACTAAAATAATTTCCGAGGCCAACTCTTCAGACAAAGATTGGACTGGACTGTGGGACATAAAATGATACTCGTGAAGAGTGTGCTTCTTAGCTCAAGTAGATACATGAAACTAAATGGCCAGCTTCTGTCCGGAGGTGAGATGAGAAGGCAGAGGGGGTTAGGAGCTGGTTGAATGGACATGGAAAATCAGGGTGGAAAGGAGGAATGTGTTGTCACAGTATAGGGAGAGCAATTAGGGTCACATAACAATGTAGGTATAAATTTTTGTATAAGAGACTAACTTGAAATGTAAACTTTCACTTAAACTACAATGATAAAAAAGCATGAATAAAAAAAGAAGAAACGATAGAAAATTACAGTGAACTTAAACCAGCAATACAGAAATAAAGCACCCTTCCTAAAAATTGTGGGAATGCCATTGATGTACTTATGTCTTACATAGTGGGAACACTGAAGAATTGCCAAGTCTTGCCTTTGTTAGTAGAATACTGGATTAAAATACTCAGTATATGTGCATGTAGAAATTTTTGAAATGGTGTATCTTTGGCTATGTATATTTTCACCCCAAAAAAAAAAAAGTCGAGAAGGGAGAGGGTTGAAATGTCGTGGGGTTGTTAACCAATGTCATAAAACAATACATGTACTACTGTTAAATGAAAAACTATTTGTTCTGTAAACCTTCACCTGAAGTACAATAAAAAATTTCAAAAAAAAATCCTCAGTATATCCTATCAAAACTAAATTTATTTTATGAATATCAAATATAATTGGATAAAAGGGACCCTCCCCCCTACCCAAACAGGGCGATCAATTGTCCTGGTTTGCTCAGGACCACTGTCCTCCTCAGAGCCCAGGTGGTATCGTGGTTAAGAGTTCAGCTGCTAACCAAGAGGTTGGCAGTTCAAATCCTCCAGCCCAGAGAAATTTTAATCTCCTCTGGAACGAGAAACAACTGGCTCAGCAAGTACTTTTCTAAACATGATTTTGTTTGGTTGGTTTGTTTTTGCCAACTTACTTTTAACTTATCTTGTTTCCTATGGTCTCCCTCTCCTGATGCAGTGGATGACAAGTCCTAGTGTGAACTGGAGGAGGGATGGGATTTAAAGAAAAAGTAAAAAATGAATTACATTACAAAAGCCCTCCCCCCAAAAAATAATCGCTGGGAAACACAATTCTCCTCTGCTTTCAAATCCCTAAATCCATCTAAGGGATACTTTCATCCCAGCTCTGAAAATGAGCCAGAAACCTTCATCAATTTCTTCCTGACTGCTTCTGTCTCCTCTCCAAGGTGAGGAATCTTTGTATAAATTGGTCAGGATAGACTCTATCTGTTGTTCTAAAATTAATTGTTAATGATATAAACTTCTTCCCTGAGTATTCAGGCTTTTGACAGGCAAAGATCCCAGTTTCTTGAAACTCAAAAAGCCTTTCTTCCCAAGCTATTATTTCTGCCATGCCCTTCAAAATGTCTGTTTTAAAACTCAAAAACTAAGCAGGGTCTTTTTTTCTCCATGAACTTCTGCTATAATAAATAAGAATAGCTAATATGTATTATATTTTATATTATAATAACCGTGTTTGTGGCGTTTGGGTGAGAATTAAACAAGTTAATCTGTATAAAGTGCCTAGCACAAGTTAGTGCTCTACAAGTATTTGCTGGTCAAGCACTGTTGTAAGCACTTTACTTGAACTTCCTCATTTAAGACTCACAGCAACCTTATGAAACAGGTTCCGTTATTACCTCTTCGTTACAGATGAAACTGAGTCACAGAAAGGCTACCTACACAGGTCAGTGCAGCCAATAAGTGGCAGCAGGGCTAGATTTCAAACCATCCTACTTCTGCATCTCTGGGAGGAAGTATAGGAGTCACAGGTAACTCCAAGGGAAAAAAATCAAAGGTTAAACAAACAAACAAAAACCCACTGCCAGCAAGTCTAGCTCAGAGCGAGACTACAGGACAGAGTAGAAGTGCCCCATAGGGTTTCCAAGGCTGTAATCTTTATGGAAGTAGACTGCCACATCTTTCTCCTGTGGAGTGACTGGTGGGTTCAAACCGCCGACCTTTACAATAATTGTTGATAATTGCACCACCAGGGCTCCTTGAGTCAAATGGTTATCGTTTCAAAATACTACTGCAACACTCCACTTTGAAATGTATTAGAAAAGTAAGATGGATTGATGGATGAATCAAGAGATGGTTAAATGGATCAATTCTATGATAAAACAGCTAAGTTGTTGTTAGGTGCTATTGAGTGGGCTCTGACTCATAGTGAGTCAGAAAGAAATGTTGCTTGGTCCTGCATAGTAGGTATGTTTGGCCCATTGTTGTAGCCACTGTGTCAGTTCATCTCTTTGAGGGTCTTCCTCTTTTTCGCTGAACTTCTACTTTACCAAGCATGATATCCTTCTCCAGGGATTGGTCCCTCCTGATAACACGTCCAAAGTACGTGAGACAAAGTTTCACCATCCTGCGTCTAATGAACATTCTGGCTGTACTTCTTCCAAGACAGATTTGTTCGTTCTTCTGGCAGTCCATGGCATATTCAATATTCTTCACCAGCACCGTAATTCAAATGCATCAATTCTTCCTCAGTCTTCCTTATTCGTTGTCGAGCTTTTGCATGCATAGGAGACAATTGCAAATACCATGTCTTGTGTCAGGTGCACCTTAGTCATTAAAGTGACATCTCAACTATAGTAAATGTTAATGGCACAATGGTTGTTGACTGCAAAATACTTTCAACTTTTCTATATATTTTAAAATTTCCGTAATGTTAAACGATTTCACTCATATATTATTTGAACTCTAGTAAGAATCATTCAGGTGATTCTGTCTTTCCTTTTTAAAAATTCTACCCTATCCAACCCCCCATTACACATGACAGCACACAGTTAACTGCTAAATTTTACAGGATCGAAAAAGTGCTATGGGACTCGAAATGAGTGACCACAACTGACTAGCCTGAAGATCTCATGGAAGAAGTCTAAAAGTGCCCCCAAGGAATGTCATTGTGACTCCTACTTCTGCAGATTGTGTCAGGTAGAGAAGAGGGGAGAAAAAAAAAATCTAAATTATTATTTTTAGCCTGGAGAATGAATCGGTAGAAGGCCCCTGTGCTGATAATCATTAATCAGCATATTTTTTGTTGTTGTTGTACTTCAGGGGAAGGCTTGCAGAACAAATAGTTTCTCATGAAACAGTAGTATGCATATTGTTTTATGACATTGGTTAACAACCCCACAGCATGTCAACCCTCTCTCTTCTCAGCTTTTTCTTGGTGAAAATACACACAGCCAAAGATACACCATTTCAAAAATTTATACATGCACAGTTCAGTGACATTGACTATGCTCTTCCAATTGTGCTGCTATTCTCACTTAAGATGAAGGCTTACAGAACAAAATAGTTGCTCATTTAACAGTTACTACACATGTTGCCCTATGACAATGGTTAACAATCTCACAACACATCAACAATATCCTTACTCAACCTTGGGTTCCTTATCACCAGCTTCCTGGTCCCCTTCTGCCTTCTGGCCCTTGTCACTGGACTACTGTACCTCATTAGTCCCATTTGGTTTTATTGGGCTGTCCACTCCCAGGCTGAACGGTGAACCTCGGAGATAACTTCACCACTGAGCTAAAAGGGTGGCTGGGGCCATACTCTCGGGGTTTCTCCAGTCTCCTTTAGGCCAGTAAATCTGATCTTTTTTTGTGAGTTAGAATTATGTTCTATATCCTCCTCCAGCTCGGTCCAGAACCCTCTGTTGTGATCCTGGTCAGAGCAGTCAGTGGTGGTAGCCAGGCACCATCTAGCTGTACTGGACTCAGTCCGGTGGAGGCCTTGGTAGCGGTGGTCCATTAGTCCTTTGGACTAATCTTTTCCTCGTATCCTGTTCTCTTCATTCTCCCTTGCTCCCGAAGGGATGAGACCAGTGGAGTATCTTAGATGGCCGCTCACAGGCTTTTAAGACCCCAGACACTACTCACCAAGGTAGAATGTATAGCATTGTCTTTATAAGCTGTGTCATGCCAGTTGAGCTAGATGTTCCCCGAGACCATGGTCCCCACGGCCCTCCACCCAGCAATTCAGTCCCTCAGGGAGTTTGGATGTGTGTATGGGGCTTCCATGACCTTTCCTTGTACAAGTTGTGCTAGTTTCTCTTATATTGTGTACTGTCTCACCCTTCACCAAAGATACCACGTATCTATTGTCTGTTTAGTATTTCCCCCCCACCCCTCCCATCCTTGGTAACCAACAAAGATTGTTACATTTTGCGTGTGAACTTTTTCATGGGTTTTTACAATACAGGTCTCATACAATATTTGTCCCTTTGTGATTGACTTATTTCACTCAACATAATGTCCTCCAGTTTCATCCATGTTATGAGATGCTTCACAGATTCATTGTTGTTCTTTCTCGTTGCATACTACTCCATTGTGTGTATGTACCATAGTTTGTTTATCCAATCATCTGTTGATGGGCATCCAGGTTGTTTCCATCGTTTTGCTATTGTGAACAATGCTGCCATGAACATAGGTGCGCATATGTCTGTTCGAGTGACGACTCTAATTTCTCTAGGATATATTCCTAGGAGTGGGATTGCTGGATCTAATGGTATGTCTATTTCTAGCTTTCTGAGGAAGCATTATATCATTTTCCAAAATGGTTGTATCATTTTGCATTCCCACCAGCAATGCATAAGAGTTCCGATCTCCCCGCAGCCCTTCCAACATTTGTTATTTCCAGTGTTTTTGTGAATCAGCATTTTTTAAGGAAGGAAGTCAGAAACTAAATACAAACTACTTGCAAAGATTTAGATTATATCCCTGGCCTTAAGTTAGTATTGACGTAATAATAGCTAACATTTGTTGAATGCTTACTATATGCTCAGGACTGTGCTAAACACTACATGTATGAACTCATTTACATCTCTCACAACTCTATGAGGCAGGTACTATTATTGTCCCCTTTTTATAGATAAGGTAACTAAGGCACAAAGAGGTTAAGTAACTTTCACAAGGTGACATCGCCAATAAGTGATGGAGCCAGAATTTGAGATCAGGCAATCTCATTCCCATACCTGTGCTCTTAACTCCCTTATACTACCTCTTGTTAGAATAGTTTATTCATAACAGTTCTCTTGCCCATCAAAATCTGGAACAAACTGAGAAGAAGGCACAGGAATCAGACAAAGATAAAAAATATATACTTATTAGCTTTATTACTAAAAAGAGCTAAATTGAAAGACTTGCAACCAAATGAGTTTACTAATATTCACTGAACTAATCAGACCTCCCCCACCCATCTGTCAGTTTGTCGTACTGTAGGGACTTGCGTGTTGCTGTGATGCTGGAAGCTATGCCACTGGTATTTAAATACCAGCAGGGTCACCCATGGTGGACAGGTTTCAGCTGCGCTTCCAGACTAAGTCATACTAGGAAGAAGGACCCAGCAGTCTACCTCTGAAAAGAATTAGCCAGTGACAACCTTATGAATAACAATGGAACATCGTCTGATATAGTGCTGGAAGATGACCCCTCAGGTTGGAAGGCACTCAAAAGACAACTAGGGAAGAGCTGCCTCCTCAAAGTAGAGTTGACCTTAATGATGTGGATGGAGTCAAGCTTTTGGGACCTTCATTTGCTGATGTGGTATGACTCAAAATGAGAAGAAACAGCTGCAAATATTTATTAATAATTAGAATGTAGCATGTATGAAGTATGAATTTAGGAAAATTAGAAATTGTCAAAAATGAAATGGAACACATAAACATTGATATCCTAGGCATTAGTGAGCTGAAATGGACTGGTATTGGCCATTTTGAATGAGACAATTGTATGTTGTACTATGCCGGGAACGACAACTGGAAGAGGAACGGTGTTGTGTTCATCCTTAAAAAGGACAGTTCAAGATCTATCCTGAAGTACAACACTGTTAGTAATAGGATAATATCCATACACCTACAAGGAAGACCAGTTAATATGACTATTATTTAAATTTATGCACCAATCACTAAGGCCAAAGATGAAGATATTGAAGATATTTACCAACTTCTGCAGTCTGAAATTTATCAAACATGCAATCAGTATGCATTAATAATTACTGGTGATTGGAATGCAAAAGTTGGAAACAAAGAAGAAGGATTGATAGTTGGAAAATATGGCTTTGGTGATAGAAATCATGCCAGAGTTCACAGGACAGAATTTTGCAAGACCAACGACTTCTTCATTGCAAATACCTTTTTTCAACAACATAAACAGCAACTATACATGTGGACCTTACCAGATGGAATACACAGGAATCAAATCGGCTACATCTGTGGAAAGAGACGATGGAATAGCTCAATTTCATCAGTCAGAACAAGGCCAGGGACTGACTGTGGAACAGACCATCAATTGCTCATATGCAAGTTCAAGTTGAAGCTGAAGAAAATTACAACAAGTTGACGAGAGCCAAAGTACGATCTTCAGTATATCCCACCTGAATTTAAAGACCATCTCAAGTATAGATTTGATGCGTTGAACACTAATGACTGAAGACCAGACCAGTTATGGAATGACATCAAGGACATCATACATGAAGAAAGCAAGAGGTCATTTAAAAAGCAAGCAAGAAAGAAAAGACCAAAATGGATTTCAGAAGAGACTCTGAAACTTGGTCTTGAACATCAAGTAGCTAAAACAAGAGAAAGAAATGATGAAGTCAGAGAGCTGAACAGAAGATTTCAAAGGACAGCTCGAGAAGACATACTAAAGTATTATAATGACATGTGCGAAGATGTCATTGGAGGTAGAAAACCAAAAGAGAAGAACACTCTCAGCATTTCTCAAACTGAAAGAACTGAAGAAAAAATTCAAGCCTCGAGTTAGAGTACTGAAGGATTCTATGGGGGAAAATATTAAACAACGCAGGAAGCATCAAAAGAAGATGGAAGGAATACACAGAGTCACTATACCAAAAAGAATTGGTAGACGTTCACCATTTCAGGAGGTGGCATATGATCAGGAACCGATGATACTGAAGGAATAAGTCCAAGCTGCACTGAAGGCATTGGCAAAAAACAAGGCTCCAGGAATTGATGGAATACCTACCAAGATGCTTCAGCAAAAGATGCAGCGCTGGAAGTGCTCACTGATCTATGCCAAGAAATTTGGAAGACAGCTACCTGGCCAACTGACTGGAAGGCATCCATATTTATGTCTATTCCAAAGAAAAGTGATCCAATTGAATGAGGAAATTATCAAACAATGTCATTAATACCACACACAAGTAAAATTATGCTGAAGATCATTCAAAAGCAGCTGCAGCAGTATAT
Organism: Trichechus manatus latirostris; assembly: GCF_000243295.1. Taxonomy (NCBI): domain Eukaryota; kingdom Metazoa; phylum Chordata; class Mammalia; order Sirenia; family Trichechidae; genus Trichechus; species Trichechus manatus. The sequence continues at coordinate 9,691,865 of NW_004443939.1, read as the reverse complement.
CGACAGGGAACTGCCAGAAATGCAAGCCAGAGGAGTCAGAAGAGGACGTGGAGCCAGGGATATCATTGCTGATGTCAGATGAATCCTGGCTGAAAGCAGAGAATACCAGAAAGATGTTTACCTGTGTTTTATTGATTATGCAAAGGCATTCGATTGTGTGGATCATAACAAATAATGGATAACATTGCAAAGAATGGGAATTCCAGAACACTTACTTGTGCCCATGAGGAACCTGCACATAGATCAAGAGGCAGTCGTTTGAACAGAACAAGAGGATACTGCGTGGTTTAAAGTCAGGAAAGGTGTGCATCATGGTTGTATACTTTCACCATACCTATTCAATCTGTATGCTGAGCAAATAATCTGAGAAGCTGGACTATATGAAGAAGAACAGGGCATCAGGATTGGAGGAAGACTCATTAACAACCTGCATTATGCAGATGACTAAACTTGCTTGCTGAAGGCGAAGAGGACTTGAAGCCCTTACTGATGAAGATCAAAGACCACAGCCTTCAGTATGGATTACACCTCAACATAAAGGAAACAAAAATCCTCACAACTGCACGAATAAGCAACATCATGATAAATGGAGAAAAGATTGAAGTTGTCAAGGATTTCATTTTAGTTGGATCCACAATCAACACTCAAGGAAGCAGCAGTCAGGAAATCAAAAGACGCATGGCATTGGGCAACTCTGCTGCAAAAGACTTCTTTAAAGTGTTGAAAAGCAAAGGTGTCACCTTGAAGACCAAGGTGCGCCTGACCCAAGCCATGGTGTTTTCAGTGGCCTCATATGCTTGTGAAAGCTGGAAGATGAATAAGGAAGGTTGAAGAAGAATTGATGCCTTTGAATTGTGGTGTTGGAGAAGAATACTGAATATACCAGGAACTGCCAGAAGAGCAAACAAATCTGTCTTGGAAGAAGTACAACCAGAATGCTCCTTAGAAGCAAAGATGGTGAGACTACGTCTCACATACTTCGGACATGTTATCAGGAGGGATTAGTCCCTGGAGAAGGACGTCATGCTTGGTAAAGTAGAGGGTCAATGAAAAGGATGAAGACCCTCAATGAGATGGTTTGACACAGTGACTGCAACAATCAGCTTAAGCGTGACAATGATTGTGAGGATTGTGCAGGACTGGGCAGTGTTTCGTTCTGCAGTGCGTGGAGTCGCTATGAGTTGGAGCCAACTCGACGGCACCTAACAACAGCAACAATCAGACTTACCTACACCGTCACAGGCAGCACTAAACAGTTGTAGCCCTTACCTGCAAGTACAGAGTATATTCTGCTAAGGTCATGGCACAGAGGAAATGGAAAACCAGAATGCATCCTCTGTGCAAGCAAGCAGATCCAAAATACACAGAGATGGCTGATTCAAGAATGCCTAGTTCTTTCTCCTAAACTCACCCATCACATAACTCACCTTCTCTAAGGTGGGGAGCCCTGGTGGCGCAGTGGTTAAGAGTTCAGCTGCTAACCAAAAGGTCAGCAGTTCGAATCCGCCAGCTGCTCTTTGGAAACCCTATGAGGCAGTTCTATTCTATCCTATAGGGTTGCTATGAGTCAGAGTTGAATTGGGTTCTCTAATGGAGAAGGGAGTAAGGGGCGAAGCTCATGTCTTCCTCTAGTGAAAATTTCTCCCCAGGGAAACATATTGAGTAGGAAATAAGTATTTCCTTACCTACTACTTATTAAATTCAGCTGTATAAGAAGAAAAAAGAAGTACTGGTGCTCCCCTCCTCCGCAACCCCCCACAAACACAGGAGTAATTTGGAGGCACCCCAGAAAGCATATGTAAAATATTTGATACCGAGGTACCCCTAGAAGGGCCTGAAGGATAGACTATCTAAGAGGAAGCACTCCTCCCAAAGTAGTATCTAATTGAGATCATCTACTTAAAGCACTAGCACATTGCTTGGCATGCGGTAAGTGGTCTATTAATCTTCTTAGCCCTATCATTATCATTATTGTGGTGGTGGTTGTTCTAGATTCCTAGAATTAACTTACTGTGTGAAAACGCAGAACAAATTGAGTAAAACCATTTATACGGATTCCTGGCCAAGTCTTGTCCAGAGAACAGAATCACTTTACATTTTATAGCACAGTGAATTTTGCAAAGCACTTTAACACATATTATCTCATTAGATTCCCAGAAAACCCCTAGTAAGGCAGATATTGCAGTGGAAATTGGATCTTGTACAAGAGTTAGATTCTAAAGTAACACGTAGGGTAAAAATAAAATACAATAAAAATTAGTCATGAAACCCTTTAAATGTTCCCTTACAGTATATAAGCATACCATCTTTCCACTAATCTAATAGACAATTTTTCCTCTAGTGTTGGAACAGGTTGATCCCCGTTTGGTTGAGCTTGGTTATAGCTGGCTTGTGTGTAGAGGCCATGTTGTATAAAACGTACAGGTACTATATTTAAACACCAAGATCCCATTTTCTGCAGTAAGATGCTCACACTGTAAACTGCATAAAGAAACCGAGACTAACTGAGAAAACAGCACTTTCATGACACCCAAGGCTTTACTTCCTTGGGTCTTATGTCCTTTGAGTATAATTTAGGGCAGCTTCACATTTAAATAGTTTCTCTCAAGCTCCCTCTCTCTTGCTCTCTCTCTTCCTTTCTCTCTCTTAAATGATGTTTGATTTAATTTAAGTAAACTAAACAAAAATATAATGTGTCTCCACTGGATTATCATAATCTGAGGTTTAGTGATTTAATCAAAATCACCAGCCAGCAAAACCAAATCAACTGACTTCTAGCCCATCCTCCTTTAACTACACAATACCATCCTCCCATTAACCAGCTAGTAGAAGTGAGGTGGTCTTTAAGAGCAGAGCCTAATAAGATTCTCTCTAGGAAGACAGTGACTTCTCCTAGTGAAATCTTAGTGTCGAGCTAGAAAAATGTTAAAATTAGTCCACCCAGACCAGAGCTCAGCAAAGAGACATAAGGCACATGTCCTTGTTCTTGTGAAAGTGCTATCATATCTTTATGACTATTGTCAAGACCTCTTATCCACAAGACTGAAAAATACCCTGAAAGTGAAAAAATGATTTACCAGGTAGCATTATAGAGTAAACTGTTTCACATTTATTAAATTGTGAGAACACAAAAATGATACCTAGCTCAAACAGATGGAAGAGGCAGTGGTCTCAGCAACTCCATTTTTAAATACGAAAGGTGTCAACTATTGGTATAGGATTTCAGAGAAAAAAATGAAGGTATCTTCATGAAAATATGACCACTACAAAATCATCAAACCTGTATAGTACTAATAGCCACTATTTTTGAGCACTTCATGTACATTATTGCAGTAAATCTTCATATTATTATCCCCATTTTATAGATGAGACAACTGAAATGCAAAGAGCCTAAGTAACTTGGATCAAGATCACACAGTTCGGAAATTGCAGAGCCAGGATTTGACCTTAGGGCTATTAAATCTAAAGTCCATGTTCTTTCCAGAATATTATTCTGCGTCTTAAATAATGAACCCTCCCTAGCAAGGGAATCAATTTGGGAAATACAGTTCAGCTATCTCTCACATGATTAAGTATTCAGCACTTATAATTAATAAAATGTTTTCTCAAACTTCATCTCATTAATGTTAGAATATCTTAAAGCAACAGATAAATACAAGTATCTCATTAAGTGTGTATATTGAACATATTGTACTAGAATGATGGTTCTCAACGTGGAGGGTGACTTCTATCACAGTCCCCTGTGGGGCTTCTTCAAGTTACTCATGGAGCCCTATCCATGGGTGGTTATTGAGGGGGGTGATTCAGCCCCCACCCTCAACTACAGTCTACAGTATCAATATCAGAGTAAAGGAGTCATCAAACTGCTGGAGGCTTGAATGACAGATATTTTGGAATGGCAGATATCTTGAATCAAGACAAAAGTGAAAGCCAGGTTAAACAAAATCTCTAAAATGTTCTAACAGTTTTCAAAAAGATAAGGGTGGCTAAAATTTTCAAATGATAGTTAAAATACTCTAATTCTTCTCTTTCTTTCTCACAGATAAATTTTCAACAGTGTTTTTATGTGGGCAAATATAGAGTCCATCAGATAGTTCACATTCAATGTCATGACTAGGACTAGGAATTAGTTTTGTCGTTTAATCCAATCTATTAACTCTTGCACTCAATTCCCTGCAACAACCAGACCAACTTTATCATAAATTCATAATTCCTGATGTATGTGGAAAGGTGATGCTGTTGAAGTACCATCAACAAAGCAGATGTTTCACAGTGGTTGTGATTAATTTGTGCTGATCTTGATATCACCTTACTCTTGTAACCAACATTTACATTTGCAAGATGGTAAAATTTGAGAGAGAGTTTACTGGTATAATTTGTAACAATGGCAATGAAAGAAGCTAACTGGACTATATAAAAACAAAACCAATGGGGACCACACAAGCTGAAATATAATTTCACACACACACTCACACACAAAATTACATTAAATAGATAACATAGAAGAGCACGTTATCTTGATCCCAACTGGAAAGCAATGGTCAAATAATCTGGACTTTTTCCTTTTTCTTCTTTTTGCTTCTCTGTATAAAATAGTAGAATCCACATGAATATCTTTCAGTGAAGACATCTAAGTTCCTAGTTTCATATGCTTAATGGTTTAGACGACTGATAGGTAAGAGATCTATTATGCCAAAAAACCCACTGCCGTCCAGTCGATTAGGACTCATAGAGACCCCATAGGGGTTCCAAGACTGTAAATCTGTATGGAAGCAGAATACCACATCTTTCTCCTGAGGAGCTGCTGGTGGTTTTGAAGCGCTGACCTTTAGATTAGCAGCCCAGTACTTTAACCACTATGCCACCAGTGCCAATGGGTAGAGCAATAAAAAAGAAATTAAATGATTTAAGTTTAAAAAAAAATTTTTTTTCTGGTTAAAACAGAAGAAGAGAAGATTTCAGCAACTATCCCACAACACTTTTACCATTAGGATAGTCTGAACCCAACCCTAGGGTATTATTGTTGTTGTTAGGTGCTGTCAAGTGGGTTCTGACTCAGAGCGACCCTATGTACAACAGAACGAAACACTGCCTGGTCCTGCGCCATCCTCACAATAGTTGCTATGTTTGAGCCCATTGTTGTAGCCACCGTGTCAATCCATCTCCTTGGGTTCCCTCAACCCTAGGTGAGGTGGTAAATAAATGGGGTTCTCCAAATGGGTCTTGGAGCCAAGACCCAGATGGCCCTGGAACGTGTGGACTGAATACAGAATCCTGATGCTTTTTCAAAGCTTTAGCTTTTGCTCTATTTCCCCCACAAACAGTAGTCTTAATGTAGAAGCCAAACCACCATGAATTATTTGTGTTTCTAGGTAAAGAAACTCAATCCATATGATCATCTCTAATATTAAAATCTGAGCAAATGACTCCCAACTTCACTATTTTTTACTAAGGAAAAAAAAAAAGAGTTCTATAAAAGAAAAACTTCAAGAAGTAAAGATGCCCCTAAGTGGAATGGATTGGTTTTGAGGTGTCTCTTCTACTGCTTCAAACAGAGGCTGAAAACTGACATGTTCTAGAACAGTTTCTCCATTAGATGGGAGGTGGAATTGACTTCCAGTATTTCAGGTTGGGAGGAGGAGTTTTCAACATGCCTGAGTAGTGCAAAGGGTTAAGGTGCTTGGCTGTTAACCCAGAGGCACCTTGGAAGAAAGGCCTGGAGATCTACTTCTGAAAAATCAGCCACTGAAAACCCTATGGAACACAGTTCCACCCTGACACGTGGGGTTGCAATGAGTTGAAATGAACTTGATGGGAATTGGTAACTGGTTTCACAGTGGCAGAGGAAAAAATTCTAGACAATCCAGTTATATAATGAACAGTTACCGTATCCTGAGTTTTTCGATCTCTAATAAACGCTTTTTAAATCCATTCATTAAAAAAAGACATGTATCATTTATAAAAGCATTTATTATAAAGAAGGGAGTTGAAGAAAAGAATGAAGAAAAAACAGGCCTCAAACTCTTGAGACAGGCCTGTTTTGATCAAATAAAATCCTTCAAGATTCCCCACCCCCATCCCCATTGTCTGAGGTTGTCATTTATTAGACAAATAATTTTGATTGCCACCTTTGGGCTCAGCAACGTTAGGCACTAAGAACTCAGCAGGAACTCTCACAAGGCGTCGATAATGACAGCGGCTCATTGCTTGGCACTGTGAGCTGCAAGAAGGCACAACTCACCCGGGCTGGGAGGCTCAAGAAGGCTTCCCAGAGGTGGCGCTGCCTTCCAGGTGACGCAGGAGAGCAAAGAGAAAGATAACATGGGGTTTGAGGTTGTTCTGGCGCTAAGAGCTCCTTGCGAAAACAGGGGCGCTTCCCTCGCAGAAAAAGGGTTACAGGGGCAAAGCGTGTTGATCATTTAAAGAAAAGTGCGCCTCGCTTTCCAGCTGTTGAGAGGAGAGAGTGGAAGAGATAGAGCGAGGCAAAGACCCAAAGCTCCCCCTGTAATATGACGTGCACTTCAGCTCCGGTCGCCGGACCGAGAAGGAGCATTCCAAAAGCCGAAGCCACTGAAGCGGAAGCGGCGGGGGCCTAGAAGACCGAGAGGTTGGGCACCCCTAGCGTCCCCTAGCCCAGCCGGGTCTCCTGCAGTTCTCACTTCCCTCCTTAAGACCCGCCTAGGCTGTGGCCTGATTTAAGCGTAATAAACTTGGCCCTAGGTCCCCAGAGATCCCAGGCTGGGGCGTCTTGGCTGCCCAGGTTCACTGGGCGGGGATTTGTTCTCCATCGCAAACTTCTCCTGCGCGAGTTGGGGACACTTCCCAACCGCGCCCTCACGTTAACCCCCACCCCGCCTTTTAATGGCTGGATTTTCTTTGTGATCAATTCACATTCTTTTCTCCCTTCCCTCCCTTCAGGCAGGGGAAACCGGCGTCCCGCAGGCCGAGCCCTCGAGGCTGGCGCGGGGGTGATCCCGGCTTGGGAGGGAGGCGCTGGTGGGGACAGACTCCAGACCTCGGAAGGCTGTGACCCAGCCGCTGACCCGCGAGGTAAGGGAAGTTTTGGGCCTGGAGCTCCCGCCTTCTTTCTTCCCATCCCAAACCAGGCGGCAAAGAGAAATCTGGCGGTCAGTCCCGGCAGAACTACCCAGCGCTGGGAGAACGGAACTGCCCAGCCGCGCGGTGGCTGGGGGCGGAAATGGCGCTCTGGGCCGCGGGAAGGCCCCAGGGACTGGGTCTCCGCCCTTCTCAGAGCCGAGTCCCCTTGGATCCAGGGCTTCTCTGTGTTGGTCCTTTTTCTTCTTTCTCCTCTTCCCAACCTTCCTTGCCCTGTTGTTGTTGTTGTGTGCTGTCCAGTCGATTCCGACTCAGGCGACCCTATAGGACGGCGTAATACTGGCCCATAGGGTTTCCTAGGCTGAAATCTTTACAGGAGCAGATCGCCAGGTCTTCTCCCTCACGCAGCGGCTGGTAGGTTCTGGTGAATTCCAACCGCTGACCTTTCGGTTAGCAGCCTAGTGCTTAATCATTGCGCCACCAGGGCTGCTTTCCTTGCCTTAGTGTTCGCTTTTTTCCTTTCTTTAAGTGGGACATCCTTCCTGGGCAGAAAACAGTTTTTCCTACTGAGTACTTCCATACCTTACACTTAAGCTGCTGGGTGACCTTGGCTAAATCACGGAATCTTCTGAGTCTATGTGAAAAGAGGGGGAGGATGAGCCCGAGGCGACTTCTCATGCCGACACTCCAGGATTGTTTTCTGAAGATGCATCCAGAATTCTCCCCCTGGGGACTCAGACAACAGACTGAAGGTGTCCTCCTCCGCTCCCACCTCCCCAGTGACGAGATGGTGCTGTGTGCACAAGCCTGAATCATCTGGACAGGAAGGGCTTTTGGTACGAGTTTTATATTAAAATGAGGGAGGGGACTAATTTAGTTTTTTATTTTGAAAAATTCTGATGTAAGACACCTCCCTGGGAAACTAAAATGAGGTCATTATGCTTCCTTAAGTAGCCCTAGAAGATTTCGCAACATTTCTTCTCAAATTTTTTTCTGCACACCCGCCCCTTACCCCTTGGCTGGTTTTGCCCCAGCGAGCAAAAAATGGCTTTCTCATTCCTAAGAGGGCAAAGGGAAGAGGGGGACGAGGTTTAAGAGAGAAGTTGGCTCTGGGTTTAACTCTGCCAACTGTTGGAAGGTGGCGGATGGAGGTTTGGGATCTGGTTACCTTTAAATCGCCTCTGAGGCCGCATCTTGCGCTAATGGGCGTCTGTCAGCGGAGAGCTCAGGTTTCCCCACTTGCCTCGGATAGTGGAAGCAGAGGGGCAAACAGCAAAGAAGACAGCTCAGCCGGAGACAGATATGCCCGGCCTCTGGAGCTGAGTGAGCACCTCCAACCTTCTCAGGTTCACGGCGTGGCCAAAGGACTGAAGACCAAGGACCAGGAGGAAGCTCCACCGTTAAGAAACCCCTCTGGCCAGTCTTCTTTTGCTCCATCCTTAGAAAAACCCATTCTTCACACCAAAAATAGAGTCGTCGAAAACAGTCATGAACTGAAGGTTCTTGAAACAGAGTTGTGTCTTTGTCCAGAGGTCAATAAAATAAACTCCTTACATACCCACAGCTCTTTACAGTTGGTAAGACGTCTTTCACTGACACCAGTTCACCTGCAAGCTCAAGAGACAAGCAGATTCCTCCTTTTCGTTATAGAGTCAAGGAAATGGAGAGACTCAAAGAAATTAAGCAGTTTGTTCAAGGTCACAATCAGGAAAAGCCTGATCTCTGATTGAGAACCCCTCTGTAAGGCCTCTCTCATTTCACTGCTTCTTGCCATCCCCTCCCAGGAGATAGACAATTCCCTCAAGGTCCAGCCTAGGCACTCTCAGAAAGCCCTTCCTCCTCCTGCCCGCAGGATGAGCCCATTCACTATACTGCAGTTTGTCATCGCTGACACAGGTGTAGTCGGATAGGCGAATGGACACGTGGCTCTGGAACCAGCAGCTTTCTTTCAGATCACGTTCACTTCAGGACAGTGCAAGGGACCCATATTAAAACACACAAGTGCACACACACACCAGCTTTTCATGTTGTCGTCACTACCAAAGCCCATGTAAAAATAAATAACCTCAAATATAACTCTTAATTGCTTCCAAGTCGATGTCTTCTCATCACTAAACTTTATTGCTTCCCAGTCTTTAAGACAAACTCCCCCCGGGACTCTGTCCCTTCCAGGAGGCAGGTCAGGGAAAGTGGCTTCTCAGAGATTCAACCTGGGCGTACTGACCCCGGAGGATGAGCAAGAGTGTCAGGGTACTCAGAGCTTGAGATGGAATGAAAAATCTCCGAGAGCTGGGGCTGGACCCTCTGAGACAAACGGGAAAGTTTTCCACCTGCTGGTCGCCCCCTACAGGCCACAATCCGCCATCGCAGCAAGAGCCCGGCACAGCCCCTACGTATACAGTGCTCTAGTCTTCGTACTCATTTCCCTGGACTTCTTGATTCACTCTCCATTCCCGGAGGAGCTGGGCGCCGGGGCCCCACTCAGGGACTCTATCCTGAGTACACTGTAGGGGCCACAGGCCTCAGGACTGGAATGACTTTCTAGAAATGGTTGCCGGAGGAAATGGAAAGCGGTTTAAATTCGTGTATAGCCGAAAGCTACAATCCTCCTCATACAAATCAACCCGCTTCCTATTTTTATTGCAAATAAATCTGCTCCCTTTCTTCTAGTTTCTTTTCTTAAATGGAAAAACAAAAACAAAAACGGGATATCAGTCGTGTTGGCTTGGCGTTTAACTCTCAATGCAAGAGCAGATTCCAATGCCTTTCGTCGCTGATGCCCGCGATCGATGACATCAAAATTGGGTTTCAAGCTTACCCCCCAGTGCTTGCGTTCATTATCTACAATATTTGCATTTCCTCTTGTGTTCTAAACCTTGGTGGATAAACAAGCTTGAACCAAAAAGAGCTTTTCAGGGGGTTATGGCCAGGCCTATCGCCCTGACATTTGCCGGAACTTTAAACAATTGTTGACCGGTTGGAGTTCTGGGTCTGAGGGTCTCCTATCCTCCAAAAAATAAAAGGGAGGGGACTTCCTCTAGGCTTTAGTTCAAGGGTAAGAACTGGCTGCAAGGAAAGTTGCCGACGGATCTCTCCTGCTCTACACACTGCCGCCTATATCGTTGGAAAAAGCCCCGCCGATTGCAAGCGGCAGCCTGTGGCCGTGTCACGCTGCGGGCGCAGGCTCGGTCGGTATTGCTGCTATGCGCGGAAATATGAGCGAGTAATTTTATAAGTAACAAAGGATCAGGGATGGAATGAGGCCCCTGTTATCCAGTGTCATTTAGAAGCCTTGGATCAGCAGCTTCTTGAGGCTAAAAGTGAATTCAAGAAGCCCTGCCTTTCCCTTTTCCCAGGGGTGTCAGCTAAATTTAGAAATAACCTCTATGTGTTTGCACAAATCATGTACCATTTGCTGTTTGTGTAAAAACCGATTAGCCAGACACAACTGTGAAACAACTTGTTACTTTTATAGCTGCAACACACAAACAAATTTAGATCCGTTTAAGTTTTCCTTGTAAAAGGAGATTAGAAGGGACCCGCCCAGAGACCGTGTGGTCCATACTCTCTTCTCAGTAAAGATTACTGTTGCTCCTCTCGGTGTAGGATGATTATCAGATTCTTGTTTATCAACTTAAACTATCTCACTCCCAGCAGCTTGTTTTATTTTAGGACTCTGATCCCAAAGGAATGTTTACTTAGGACACGATAATGTTTACCGTTTACCAGGAAAACAGATTCTGTATTTGCGAGGAAATGTCTTTCAAAGCAGCCTCCTAGCCCACGCCCACAGCAGAGAAATAAGGCTGGGATCGCGGCCCAAAGGCATCTCGCAACCAAGGAGGCGAGGTGGACACCCGCGCCAGGGTCTCCTGGTGTTTTGCAAACAGGAAGCACACGGGGCCGAGCTAACAGTACTGCTAACTCGCTTCAATTTGAAAAAGCGACTTCGCGTAAGTAATTGTAACAGCTAAATTAATTACAAAATAATTAGAATTGATGCCATTTGAGGCGATGTTGGTGATGGTGGGAACCGGCCTTCGGAGCCTAGACATTTCATTTCTACCAGAATATTCTTTTTTTTTTTTTTTTTTTTTCAGTGTTGAGACAACCGAAAGGCATGTTAAGAACATTCTAGGAGGACATTTACCACTCCTGCCCTATGATCTCACATTTCACACTAACCTAGCTTAACGTTAAAAAATAGGGGACAGGGATGCACATGTTTTTAAAAGGGTATTAAAGCCACACCATTCCTTGTACCCATCAGAAAGACAGCGTGTTGGAGGTAGGGGAGGCATCTACTGGAATCCTTCAGTAATCCAATTATGTATGGATTATTGTCACAGAAAAGTGGTACGTTATTTAAAATATTATGAAAGAATAAAATCACTATGTATTATCTGTCAGGTTACTATAGATAATACAACCCCACTGCAAAAGTTAGCATGCAATAATGTAAAATTTAAAAATCAACTGGGTTAATTTACCACTTGAAAGGATGAGAAGAAACAATTTTAAGAATCTAAAATTTAAATGCTAAACTGAGGGATGTTAGGAATTTACATTCTTTTGAAAGGATAATTAAAAAGATCAGTAACTCCTTTTGGAAGTTTTCATTGTGAAAGATTCAAGTCTGGTCTTTTAAAAAAATTAAAAGACTGTACTCTTGTTTTGAATTAGGTTGTATTTTTAATGACACCTTACTCATTTTATCTACAGAACGTCTGGTCATTTAAATGTAGTAGGTTAATATGAAGATCATCGTCCACATGCTGATTTTATGTGAAAGCTACAAGGAAATTTTTAATAAGATTTAAATTAGGTAGACTCTTCCCTTTCTCCAATTAAATTTTTTTTACACTCAAATTATGAATTAGCAAAGTTTGAAAAGGTCGTTACTGGAAATTCCTCATTTTCTGGGAAAGGGAAAATACTATTTTAAAATCTTGTTCTTTACCTCAGTCACCTAAATAAAACACTAGGCTGAGCATTTTAAAAATTTATTTACAAAGTTGTGTACAACACGATGGAACAACATTTAGAATACCATATATATTCATTCATATATAAACAGACTTCTGTAATAGAATGACACTTTTTTCGTCTTTTTGAAAATTTGTTTTTGTATTTAAAACTTCCCAACGTCTCCATACATTTTTTTTTCTCAGATAAAACTGCGGAGAGTGAACCTTCAAAAAAAAAGAAAGTTCAGAGCTCTAAATCTACTGAATTTGTTTTTTTCTTAAAAAAATAAAAACCCCAAAAGGAAAGTCAATACTTTTTATACAAATATGTACAAAGGATTTCCCTCCCACCCCCAAGGTACTGAGAGGAGGTTCCGTTGGGGTATATTTTTGGAAAATTCACTTTTCAGTTTTACCTGTACGAAAAGCTATTCCCGGCGGACGCGCGGTGAGAATTTACTCCGCCAGTCTAGGTGTGAACGAGGGGGTGGAAGCCGCCAAAGGTTGGGGTTGGAGATCGTGGGGGGGCTGGGGAGGAAACAGGGGAGCAAGAGTCCAAGATTGGGCAGGGGGGCCGGGACCGGGGCAGAGCTCGCAGCCTGTTAATGCAGCCGTCGCCCGGGGCCGCCGCCGGGCCCTGTGTCCCGGCCACCTGCGCGTCCCTATTGCGCAGGCCATTTGGCTTGCGCGGCGGCGGCGGCAGCAGCGGCGGCCGAGGCAGCTGGCTGCAAGAACTGTCCAGAGAGCGGCACGCTCAGGATGGGCGCGATTGTGGCCGTGGTCCGGCTCAGCGACAGCGGCTGGTGCGTGGCCATGAGCGCGGCCGACTGCACGGTCCCCGGCGGCCTCAGGAAGGACTGCGCCGCGCCGCCGCCCCCAGCACCCCCGGCCCCCCCAG
>NW_004443939.1:9665073-9678542 GCF_000243295.1 Trichechus manatus latirostris | reverse complement strand
GCCGTAGGGGCGGCCGTAGGGCCCCGCGGCGCCGGCCGCCGCCGCCAGGCTGTAGGCGCCGAAGCTCTGCATCATGAGCGCCGTCTGCTCGCGCAGGTGTTCCTGCTGGTGGCGCTTGAAGCGTTTCCGGCGCCGCAGGAAGCTGCCGTTGTCGAACATGTCCTCGGACTGCGGGTCCAGGGTCCAGTAGTTGCCCTTGCCCGGGTTGCCCGGCTCGCGGGGGATCTTGACGAAGCAGTCGTTGAGGGAGAGGTTGTGGCGGATGCTATTCTGCCAGGCAGGGAACTTCTCCCGGTAGTAGGGGAAGCGGTTGCTGATGAACTCGCAGATGCCGCTCAGGGTGAGCTTCTTCTGCGGGCTCTGCAGGATGGCCATGGTGATGAGCGCGATGTACGAGTAAGGCGGCTTCACCAGGCTGTTCTTGGGCTTGCTCGGGGCCAGGCCGCCCGTCGCCCCGCTGCCCGAGCCGGGCCCGCCGCTGCCCTCCTCGCCGCCAATACCGCTCCTGCAGCCGTCCGGCTCGGGCGCGCCCGCCTCGCCCCCTGGCCCGGCCCCGGCTCCGGCCGCCTCTTTGGGCAGTGCCAGCGGCTGCTGGTGCGGCGGCTGAGGCTGCCCGTGGAGGGGTGCCACCGGAGGCACTTCGTCCGTCTCGTCCAGGCGCAGCTCGGGCGGTCCCGCGGGGCTATCGCAGCCCGTGTCGCTGTCCTTCTCCTCCAGCCCGTCGTCTCCCTCGCCCACCACATCGATGTCCACGTCCTCGGCCGTCAGCACCGTCTGGCCGGACATGTCGCTGGCGCTGCCGCCGCCGGAGAGGGTCATCCCTCCTCGGGGTTGGTGGTGGCGGCGAGGAGGGAGCGGTAGACGATGAGGACACGCGAAAGGGGGTTCGAGCGCCCCCGAAAGATGGGGGCTGGAGAAAGGGAGGGGGCGCAGGTGGCTTGGGGCCCTCCCGGCTAGGCTCACATTCGGCAGCCCGGCATCGCGCGGCGCGGGCGCTGCCGTCCGCCCCCCGCGGCCGCGCTCGGTAAACTCCTGCGGTCCTCGGCGCTCGGTGCTAGGTGATCGCTTCAGCTCCCGGACCACGAGGCTTCTCCGCGCCGCGCCCCCTTACTTCGCCCAGCTTCCTCGGTCGCTGGCCAGGGCGTGGGGCGCTGGAGCGGTCCAGGCGGGCGCACGACGCCCGGCGCGGAGCAGCTCAGAGGGCGCGGGCAGGGGCAACCGACGGGGGGGTTTGGGGGGCAGTGTCAGGGACGCCGAAGCCCCGGTAGTCGAAAGTCCTGTTTTAAGGACTGGCCTGATAGATTACTTTCTACTTAAAGATCCAGCGGGAGGCGGGGCCACGTGACCACGCGTGACGTCAGGGCCGCCGCGGAGCCGGCCAAACTCAAGTTGGTTCTGGGAATTGTCAACAAAGGGACGAGAGACGCGCAACTGCGCACCGCACCGCGCGCTAGCAACCCGTGGGCCCCGAGGGCTCCCCAGCCAGCCCAGGGACTCCACCCAGGCCCGAGCCCGGCGCAGGGGTCGAGGGAGCGTGGGTGGGTGGGTGTCAGCGAGTGAGGGTGTGGGCCTGGGAGCGTCCGTCGGACGGAGAAGCTCTCTTCCTCTGTTCTCCCCGCCCCCTCTCCCTTTCTCCCTTCCTCCTGACCTCCTTTCCCAACACACTAGGCAGGGAATGGGTAAAACAAGATTCCCGTCTCATTTTCTTTCAAAAGAAAAACTTGGTAGTCTCTGTTTTGTTGTTTGTTTTTAGTTCTAAAGCGTAAGGGCGGCGCACCCGGCTGGGTCTTGCTAATTAGACTTCATACACCCTCCTGCCTCAGTGCTCACTCGGCGGAGACACTTGCTGAGGGGACGCGCTCCACCTTCCCCAAACCAAACCATTTGAGTCTACCTTCGCTGTTCGGGCTCTGTGTGGGCAAGTTTATACATATATATACACATATATGTATATATATTTTTTTCTTGCGGCCACGATGGCATCAGCTGGGGTTTCCGAAGGTCAGAAGATGGCTATTGATTAATCTATTAGAATCATTGCCAAGAGAAATAAAAACGACGTAAAATAACAGGGAAACTATAAGTAAAGGAGCTACGATTAGCATCTCGGAGTTGTTAAACGACTTAGCATATGAAAAGTTGGAAATGAGGCGCTGGGGAAGGAGCCGGGATTGGCAGCGGCCCGGGTAAGTTGGGTGGGGCGAGGAAAAAGCATTGGGCCTCCCGGTTAGACGCGGTGACCTGACCGGGACGGCAGAACAACGCTGGGATCCGGCGTGACTTCCCGGGCGGCGGGGCCCGGCCTCCGGGGAGCTGGGACAGCATCGGGCCTGCCTGCAGGCTGGACTTTCAATTGCTGCTAGCGTGAGCTCTCTCGTCTTAAGGCGGAGACTAAACCCTCCAAGATTTAACTTCCACAGAAACCAGCGGCAGAGCGAGCGGAGGAGGTGAGGATGCGACCAATGCACACGGAATTTTCTTGGCAAGGAAAGTCAGTGAGGGTAGGAAAGTCTGTGGAGATTTACTTGGGGACTCAAGGGGAACCGAAAACTGACCCCGAGTGCATGGCGTTGGTGGGACGCGTGGACTTCCCATCTCCAAGGGGAATGGTGCCCCTGACCCGGTGAATCCGCGCTGTGCTGCCTCTTCTTCCCCGCTTTTAGGCCGCCTTGCTGCAAACGGTGAACGCCTGCCCGGCGTGGCAGGTTCCCCGAACTTCAGCCCAGTTCGCGCGGCCTGGGAAGGGAATGCTGGCCTCACCAGAGTAAGGAACGAGAGGAGGAGGTCGGAGAAAAAAAAGATTAGTGAAGTATTTACAGAAGACTCTGGGGAAACGGATTTGATTCTGGGTGGAAGGTGATGCTTCTGACTCGCTCTGTCTCTGTGTCTCCCCACCTTCTCTTTTCCCCTGGCCTAGATATACACCCCGCTCCCAAAAATCCGTTAACTTCATTACAGGCGGTGAGAAACACAGATTGACTTTCATAGCTGTTAGACAGTTCCCCCGGATATAACACTAGCCCATTTGATTCCTACTTCGCAGGATGTTCCTGGTTGGGGCTGGAGGTAGGGTGAGGGCAGTGACTCCATTCTGAAATGCCCGCCATCCACGATTTTTCTGTATCTTTAAATGATCCCCTGGTTGCGCTTGACCCTAAAACGCATCTCTGCGTTGACTTCCGCAGCTGCACCGCTTTGTGGCCGGCAGGCTCCGAACCGTTTACAATGCCGTCTGGATAGCCCAAGGCGAACCCAACTCGATCAGCTAGCTGGCTGCCCGCCGCCCCCGGCTGCAGAGGAGGTCGCGGCAGCAACCGCCCGAGCCAACCAACAATTACAAAAGGAAGTCAAAAGGACAAACAAACAAACAAAAAACCGAAATGTACAAATTCGGAAACCCCTTTTGCTCAGCTTCGGTGGTCCAGTCCCTGAGACAGGTACCGGCCGCAGCGCGGGCCCCATGGCAGGCTGGGCGGGCGTGGACGCTTGTGTGTTCGTGCCGGAGGTGGCGGCTCCTCGGGCTGTCCTCGCCGGTCTTCTTGAAGTAGCCTCCAAATGAGCCTAATTTCAATTCTGCAGCCCGCTGGGTCTGGCTCACAAGACTCCCTCGGCGCGCCGGCCGCTGCCTCTCACCCTCCCTTCGCCAAGGCCCGGCCAGATCCGTCAGTTCCCCAGATTCTCCTTGGAACCTCCCTGGGGAAAGGGTGGGGAGAATGAACAACTCCCAGCCGCTGGTTCCATTTGTTGCGCTTTTTTCCTTCGACACAATAAAAGTCAAATTAATTGATTCATACCATTAATTACGGCGCGTAGCGTGAAAAGCAACGCTTCCCCTCGGTTAGAGATCTATTGTGCTAATCTCTTGTTCAATCAGTGTTACCATCTGATGCCGGGGCCGGCCCTTACAGAAACTTTTCGACTCGATTAGCTAAATGATGAGTCGTGCAGGACCTACTGGCTGTGGCCTGGACGCCCAGGCCCAACCGATTAATATCGATTTCCAGCGGAGGCCGGGGATTTTCCCGCTACTCTCGGCTCGGGGGCCCGCAGCCGTTTTCCTCCTTCCCGGTGTTGGGTAGCGCCCGCGCAACCTGCACGGGTGGGAAGAAGGCAAAGCCACGACTAAGGAGGGAGGCAGGAAGGTTCCCGCTGCCCTCGTTGTGGGAGGCCGCCCAGGCAGAAGGGCCTGATCCCGGCGCCGGGCAGGGACCTGCCTAGGGCCGGCTAGTTTCCGGGCTAAGTAAATCCTGTTTGCCGCGTAATTGCAGTTTGCAGCTAAAAGCCCACAAATTGTCAGTTACCGCCAAACTTTAGGGCAGAGAGAGATGGAAGAAGCGAGACAAATACAGTCTCCACTAAGTGACACAGTAGTCGGCGAATGAAAAATGTGATAGAACGGGAGGAAGAGGTATCGATAAAGATACTGAGTCGCAGAAGATTACCGGGGGAGAGAGGCAGAACGAATACATACACACACATACACACAATTAAAACTGTGGGTGAAGACTTGGGTCGCAAGCAAACTTCTCAGGAGAGAGTTAAAGAGGAAGATGGCAGCCAGCTGTCTCACCAGCTCAGATGTTTGAAACGTTTCAACCAAAGGAGAGTAGATTGAAGCTCCCTCCGCCACCCTTGGGACGGGCAGAGTTCGTGGGACACGGCTGGGGAAGCCACCAGGACTGGGGCCGTCGAAGGGAGAGGGTGCGTGAGGTTCTAGCAACAGGAGACAAGAAAAGTGGAATCCTGATCAATAGGAGGGAAATTGAGACATTTCCGGGGGAGGGGAGATTTAGTGTGTGTGTCCCGGGGGTGGGTTAAGGGGAAGAAATTGATGGAACAATTTATGACGAAGAAGGGGAAATTAATTACAGCTCAATTTAGCTTCTTAAGTGGTCAACGCGGGCGGAGGGGCAAGATCCGAGAGAGGTGGAAATGGCCCACCTATTCTTCGCCAGGCCCCAGCGAACCCTGGTGCCCTCTTCCTCACTCCTTAAATCTAGGGACTTTGCAATGGCTTGGATGAGTCGTTGGCCCCATCTGAGATGGGATCATCATGCCACTGCGCGCGGGTCCACTTTTCTTACAATCCGGGGAGATGAGACCAGGTTCTGCAGAGTAAAGGTCGCTTCCCCCACCGAGAGCAGCCACCTGTCCTCTATTGCAAAAGAAACAAAACATGGGTGGAGACCATTTGGTATATACCCACCCCACCCCCTTTTTTTTCTCGATGAGTCAAAGGCGGCTCCTTCTTGACAATCTTCATAGATCTGTTAAACTATTATCAGCCACTTTGCTGGGATGGTCGCAACCGAGGGAGATGGGAAGGTGATACCCGGGCCTCCAATCCACCCACGATTTCCATTTCCCAGTGGGTGGGATTTCCAAGTCACCTCCCCCCTGTACCCGCTTATATACCTCTCCAGATCTCTTCGGGGTGAAGAAGAAAAAAAAGAGGCTAATTTACTGTTCTTGTTTGTGGATTTGCATCTCACAACTTCATTTATTTTCAAGGTGTCCGGCACTCCAGGCATACGCCAAGGAGTGCCCATAATGGCTAGAAACCAAAAGAAAAGGAGGAGAGAGGGAGAGAGAGAGGATGGTTTCGAATTTATTTATATTGGAAATGTATAAACATCCATTCTGTAAAAGGCAACACGTTTAATTAACGATGAGAGAGCAGTTAGGGGCAGAAAGCTAGTAAAATTGTGTGATAAATTTATGGCATTGTTAGCGTGCTTTTAATTATGGCTATTATGTTAATTATTTCACATTAGCATGGAGTTATCAGCAGCATGTCAGATTTAATCAAAACGACCCTTTCTCTCGAAAATTGTTCTTTTCATCCGAGAGGAGAAAGGTCCTGGGCAGGATCGGGGCTTAAAAATGACTTGGCATTAAAAGCCAGTCTTTCCGACACGGTTTGGTGCGATGTGGCCGGGCCCGGCTGTCTGCTCAGTTCCTCCAGGCTACCGGCAGCTCACGGAGGAGCCGAGGGCTGGGTTTTTAGGAATTCACCATTTTCACCCCCTTCGGAGCCGACACTTCATCATGCGGGATCATTCTGTCAAACAATATGATGCTGCTCATTTTTATCTGTCCCGCTTTACAAAACCCCCATTCTGCCAGTCGAGGAGCAACAAAAGCCTCGAAACTGCGCGGCAGCCGCCAGCGGCCTCGGCCTCGGCCTCTTCAGCACTCAAGAGAGAAAGGCTAGAGGGGCCGAAGAAAAAAGGCGGCGGGCGCGCGCCCTTCGCTGCCAGGAGGAACGCAGCCTGCCGGGGCCCGCGCCCAGGTTGCCGGCCCTCGGGTGTGGCCCGGCCGGGACACGCCTCTCCCACGCTAGGGCCCATCCTCGCCGTTCCTGCGGCCGTAGGGCGGAAGCGCCTTCCCCTCCCCGCGAGCTATTCGCCCACCCAGGTCAAATCGATTTCCTAATCACCACCGATTGATTTACTGGGAATAATAAATATCCCGTTTTGGAAACGTTTCAATTGTTGGTTTGATGGTTGGGGCGCTAACACCGAAGGGCGCGCCAGAGCCCTGGGGCACGCCGGCCGCCGTGCCTGGGGCGCTCGGCGCGCGCGCGGGAAGGGTCTTCTGGGAAGTCGGGGAGGGCAAAAGCCCGGCGCCGCCCGCCTCGCGAGCCTCATGTGAGCGCACGCGAGGCGGCTACAGGTCCCCGCGGCACTTCGTTCTCGGGCGACGTCCGCGTCTCCTCGGGTCCTGCTTCTCCTCTCGCGCTCAGCTCCCTCTGGCGGAGGGGCCGTCAGGAATCTTTCCGCTGGCGCTGGCACGTCCAGGCAAGTTCGCCCCGGGTTTCTGCTTCCTTTGTAGAGGCTCCTCTCAAGCCTGAGCGACCCCGAGTCCAGCCCCCGGAACCCGTGCGGGCCGAGGCCTCCCAGGCCCTGGGCAGTTCGGGCCTACCTCGCACGTTTTCCAGGCCCAGGCACGTTTCCCAGGCCCAGGCCGCGGACGCTGTGGTCTCCTTGCCCTGGGCCTGGCGCAGCCTTTCGGCTCGGACCACTCAGGCCCCCGCCCTTCCTGGGATAGTGCTGTGGACCGGCCAGCTGTTGCCTTATTTTTAGCGGCATTCCGTTCGCGGGGTTATATTTAACTCGATCCACTCGGAGGAGGAGGTCGCTCGGACATCGAATTCTTCACATCGCAGCTTGGGTCCGCCTTGCTTCCAGGGGCATATTGGAAAACCCCTGCTTAAGAATCTTTGACATCTCTGGAGCTTGGCGAGGAGAGGAGAGGGAGGTCTGGATCTAGAAGCAATTGCTACCGCGCCTGAAGATACACTGCGTGGGGATTCCGCCATGTGTGTGGGAGGGGAGATGGGAGGACATTGGGAAGGTTTCTCTGCCGGGAGTATTGGGTTCATTTCCTTCTTATGCATGACCCAGAGCATCTAGGTGACCTCGAAGACCTGTCAGTATTCCTGTAGGAATCCTGTAGGGTTCCCGCCCTCCTCTTCAACACGAACAACAGGATATTTAAATTTGAATAGTAGTTGGCTCCTCAGTTCCAGCCCAGTCTTCCCTTGGCAAAATCTCATGAAGACCATGCTACTGACTCAGTCACATCCCAGATAGCTGAGGAAAGGACCCATTTGAATAACATACAGAACTACAATTGTGACACGCACTTTATTCACCCAGAAGGTCAAATGATTCCGCAAACAAAGATATACACACAAATGTGACTTGATTTGTGATGAACAATACCGAAAGACAAATTTGAAGTTTAAATTCTTCCCCTTCTAACATTTTTTAGGAAAGGGCTTTCTTATCCTTGGGTCCAAAGCAGGCATTTCTGGCTACCTCTTTTTGTAGCTCTTCTTACAGTGCAGAAACTTCTTGGATCGAAGTCACACTAAAATGGATAGATACAGTAAATACATACATATATATATATATGGAGCCCTGGTGGCAGAGTTGTTAGGAGCTTGGCTGTTAACCCGAAGGCCGGCAATTTGAATCTACCGGCTGCTCCTTGGAAACCCTGTGGAGCAGTTCTATTCTGTCCTATAGGGTCGCTATGAGTCCGAAATGACTCCACAGTAATGGGTTTGGTTTATGTATGTACATATATATGTACTTTTAATATATGTATATGTATAACCAAATCATCATTTACTCATTCATTCCTTTATTAATACATTATTGAACAGTTCTGAACTCTGAAAAGTGCTGGGGAGGAAAAGAATTAAATCCAAGGTCCTTCAAGGAAGTGCTAGGCAAGAATCACTGTTCCCAGTGCAGGGTAATAAGTACTGTGGCAGAGGCAAACAGCACTGAGGGCCTTCTCACTTGGTTTGGAATGGGAAGGCGTTAAGGCTTCCAATACAAAAGATAATACTGACCAGCTAGCACTCATTCTGTGGGTGGAGGGTGTTTAGGGAAGATTAGGGAGAAGTAGATTAGAACCTGGAATACCTTGGGAAACAAAAGTACTGTGTATGGCGCTTAAGGGTTCTTCTGGACAGCCAGTGGATACTTGATCTCATGGGAAATAGTGTAATGAGGAAACAGAAGAAGGTTGGAAGAAGGGAGGGTGTAGAAAATGAGCTTTGGAATTTTGTCTAGGTCCTGTCTGACTGCTTTCAGATTAGATGGAAGTACTTAGATTAACACATGGGGTAAATTTAAAAGAGAACGTAGGTAAAAGGAAAAGATCCCAAGGGAGAGAGCATTGAATATTGAAGAGTCTTATCTGTAGACCTGGCTACTTTTCTAACCTTATCATATTAATTCATCAGGGACCAGGCACTTAAATACAAGAGTGAGTAAGGTGGCTTCACCTTTAGAATGTTAACTCCACAAGGGTTGGAATGTTGATCAGTTTTGTTCACTGTTGTATCCCTAGCCTCCAGGACAGTGCTGCATGTTACCAGGTTGCCATCAAGTCAGCCCTAACTCATGGTGACCCTGACTCATGGCAACTCCATGTGTGTCAGAGTATAACTGTGCTCCATGGGGTTTTTAGTGGCTGATATTTTGGAAGTAGATTGCCTGGCTTTTCTTCGGAGATGCCTCTGAGTGGATTTGAACTTCTAGCCTTTCAGTTAACAGCTGAGTGTGTTAACCGTTTCTACCAGCACGGACTAGTAAGGGCTAAATAAACATTTGTTGACTGACTGATTCAGTAAGACACAGCCCCACTCTGGTGGGGTAACTTATTTTTAAAAAGTCCATAATTAAAACTGTGTTATAGGTTAGAAGTACATTATCATAGAATGTTACAGGCGTACCGAGTAGGGACACCTAATTGTCTGGGAAAGGCATGTATAGGAAGGTTTCCAAAAGGACGTAATGCTTGAGCTGTTTTGAAGGATGAGTAGCAGTGAGATGGAGGGAGGGACAGAGTTCTAGGCATAGAAAACAACATGAGGAAAGACCGGAATCCAAGACAGGAGGAGTAGTGTGTAGTTTAGTGTGACTGAAACAGGAGATGAGGGAGTGGTTGGAGTTGACACTGGAGAGGTAGACAAGGGTGAAATCATGAAGATTCCTGAATATTGGGCTAAAGAGCCTAAAGTTGACAAGGAGCCACTGAAGGGCTTTAACTTTATGATTAGCATGATCAGAATCAAATTTTGGAATGATTCTTTGGAGGGTGAAAGATACTGGAGGGAGTTAGGATGCTTTTCAGTTATCTCAGTAGGAGCTGGTAAGGGGGTGAATTAAATTATTGGCACTGGGACTGGAGAAGAAATGGACTAGAGAAAAATTCAGGAGGCAAAATTGATAGGATTAAGTGTGTGATTAGTAAGGGAGAAGGAGTTCAAAGTAATTCCAAAATATCAGATTTGAGTGTCAAGGGGAAATGGTGGTATCACTGAGAGAGAGAACGCAGACGAACACTCTGTAGTCCCCTGCTGCTCAGCCATCCCCATGACTACTCGAGTTATCTCCTTAAATATCAGTCAGAGCATGCCAGTCACTTGCCTGCTCAAAAACCTTTGAGTCCTCCTCATTGTTTATAGAATGAAACGAAAACTTACTAGTAAGATATTTCAGGTGTACTGTGATTTGGCTAGAGGACATGGAACCAGGGATATCATTGCTGATGTTAGATGGATCCTGGCTGAAAGCAGAGAATACCAGAAAGATGTTTACCTGTGTTTTATTGACTATGCAGAGGCATTCAGCTGTGTGGCTCATAACAAATTATGGATAACTTTGTGAAGAATGGGAATTCCAGAGCACTTAATTTTGCTCATGAGGAACCTGTGCATAGATCAAGAGGCAGTCGTTCGAACAGAACAAGGGGATGCTGCGGGGCTTAAAGTCAGGAAAGGTGTGCGTCAGGGTTGTGTCCTTTCTTCATACTTATTTGATCTATATGCTGAGCAACTAATCCCAGAAGCTGGACTAAATGAAGAAGAACAGGGCATCAGGATTGGAGGAAGACTCATTAACAACCTGCATTATGCAGATGACACAACCTTCCTTGCTGAAAGTGAAGAGGACTTGAAGCACTTACTGATGAAGATCAAAGACCTCAGCCTTCAGTATGGATTCTACCTCAACATAAAGAAAACAAAAATCCTCATAACTGGACTAATAAGCAACATCATGATAAAGAGAGAAAAGTTTGAAGTTGTCAAGGATTTCGTTTTACGTGGATCCACAATCAACATCCATGGAAGCAGCAGTCAAGAAATCAAAAGATGCATTGCATTGGGTGAATTTGCTGCAAAAGACCTCTTTAAAGTATTGAAAAGCAAAGATGTCACCTTGAAGACTAAGGTGCGCCTGACCCAAACCATGATATTTTCAATTGCATCGTATGCATGCAGAAGTTGGACAATGAATAAAGAAGACCAAAGAAGAACTGACGTCTTTGAATTGTGGTGTTGGCGAAGAATATTGAATATACCACAGACTGACAAAAGAACGAACAAATCTGTCTTGGAAGAAGTACAACCAGAATGCTCCTTAGAAGCAAGGATGGCGAGACTACGTCTTACACACTTTGGACATGTTGTCAGGAGGGATCAGTCCCTGGAAAAGGACATCATTCTTGGCAAAGTAGAGCTCCAGCAAAAAAGAGGAAGATCCTCAACGAGATAGATTGACACAGTGGCTGCAACAGTGGGCTCAAGCATAACAATGGTTGTGAGGGTGGTGCAGGACCGGGCAGTGTTTCGTTCTGTTGTGCATGGAGTCACTATGGGTCAGAACTGACTCGACGGCATCTAACAACAACAGAGTTAAAAAAAAAAAAAAAAATTGGCCTATTGATCCCATCTGGATTTGTTGCCAACATTTGCAAAGCATGAGATTTTTACTATCCAAAAAAAATTTGGATCTCTGGCTTTTCTTGAAACTTTGGGTAGTACATAGGGTTGCTATGAGTTGGAACCTGCTCCGTGGCACCTAACAACAAACAACAACATGATGTGGCTCATTCTAGTCTGATTTGCACTCCATGCTCCAGCCCCATGGGACTATATTCCATTCCCAGGACACATTATGAACTCCCATCATTTACTAGTTGTGTGACTTTGAGTAAGTTCTTTAGACTTTCTGTGCCTTATTTCCTCATCTGTAAAATGAGGATAACAGTACCATCTTTGTAGGGTTGTTGTAAGGATTAAATATACCCAAAACAGAACAGGCTTTGGTATATAGTTAAGTATCACTAAGTTTTCTTTTTGTTTGTTTGTTTTTTAATGGATTGTGTCTTTGCAATGCGTTTTCCTGTTTTCTGATTGAGACACATGGTCCCAGCCTTCTAGAAGTTTTAGTTTAGTTGTGAAGAATGAGAGAGACAGACATTGTAAGCCCTTGAAGGTAGAGATTGAGAGCCATAGATTATTTTTGTTACCCTGAAAATGACTATTGTAGAATTTTGAGCAGGAAGTGGTGTGATTGGATATGGGTTTTAGCAATATCACTCTATCATCAGTGTGGAGAATGGATTGAAAGGGGAAGATGATGAGTTCAGTTTTGCACGTACTGAATTTGAGATGCCAGCAGGATTCCTGAGTTGAAAGTTATAATTAGTGGGAGATAAAAGCCTAGAGTAGTGCTGTCCAATAGAAATATGTTTGTGAGCCACAAATGTGAGCAAAGTTATGTACTTTAAGTGTCTAATAGCCACACATTGAATACACAGAAACAGATAAAATTTATTTCAGTAGTACATTTTATTTAAACCGGTATATTTCAAAATACTGTGACTTCAGCATGTAATCAGTATAAAAGTTATTAATGAGATTTTACAGTCATTTTTTCTTAATAAGTCTTTGAAATCGAGTGTGTATTTTGTACTTACGTTGTTGTTCTGTACCTTTGAGCTGATTCCAACTCTCAGAGACCCTATAGGGCAGAGTAAAACTGCCCCATAGGGTTTCCTAGGCTATAATCTTTACAGAAGCAGATTGATTACCAGGTCTTTCTTCTGTGGAGCCACTGGTGAATTTGAACTGCCCACCTTTTGGTTAGCACACAAGCACTTCAGCGATTGCACCACCAGCGCTCCTTATTTTATACGTATAAAACCCATTGCCATCGAATTGATTCTGACTCATAGTGACCCTTTAGGACAGAGGAGAACTGCCCCATAGAGTTTCAAGGCTGTAATCTTTATGGAAGCAGACTGTCACATCTTCTTCCTGCAGAACGGCTGGTGGGTTCGAACTGCAGACCTTAACTACTGTGCTACCAGGGCTCCTCTTTTTATACTTACAGCACATCTCAATTTGAACTAGCCACATCTAAGTACTTCATAGCTACATGTGGCTAGTGGCTGTCATATTGCACAGCTCAGGTCTAGAGCTTAGGCCAGAAGTTTGGGTCACAAGTAAAGATTTGAGAGTCATCAGCATTCAAGTGTGGTAGGCTCAGACATAGCAAGGACCAGGCAACATTTCGTTCTGTTATACACCAGGTCACTGTGAGTCAGAGACCACTTGACCACACCCAACAACAACAGTTTAAGCAATAATTAGAGCATGTATGCTCATCAAATGAGAGTGTATGGGATGAGAAAAAGGCCAAAGGAATGTCAGAAATAGGAGAAGGAAGAGGGGCCCCTAAAAGAAAGTGAGAAGATAAATATAGCATAAATTGGAAAGAGTACTATAGGGTCGCTGTGAGTCAGAGTCGACTTAATGGCAACGAGTTTTTTACTACCATAGAAACTAAGGTAGGGGGAGTTTTTTTTTTTTTTTTTTTTTTTAAATTGTGGTTTAGATGAAGATTTACAGAGCAAATTAGTTTCTCATTAAACAGTTAATACACATATTGTTTTGTTACATTGGTTGCCAACCCTATGATGTGTCAACACTCTCCCCTTCTCGACCTCGGGTTCCCCATCACCAGCTTTCCTGTCCCCTCCTGCTTTATCATCCTTGCCACTGGGCTGGTGTGCTCATTTAGTCTCGTTTTGTTTTATGGGCCTATCTGATCTTTGGCTGAAGAGTGAACCTTCAGTACTGAGTTAAAAGCATGTCTGGG
>NW_004443939.1:9627924-9664973 GCF_000243295.1 Trichechus manatus latirostris | reverse complement strand
TTTTTTTTTTTTTTGAGTTAGAATTTTGTTCTACATATTTCTCCAGCTCTGTCCAGGACCCTCTATTGTGATCCCTGTCAGAGCAGTTGGTGGTGGTAGCTAGGCATCATCTAGTTGTACTAGACTCAGTCTGGTGGAGGCTGTGGTAGTTGCGGTCCGTTAGTCCTTGGACTAATCTTTCCCTGTGTCTTTGGTTTTCTTCACTCTCCCTTGCTCCAGATGGGGTGGGACTAATGGAATATCTTAGATGGCCACTCACAAGCTTTTAAGACCCCAGACGCTACTCGCCAAAGTAGGATGTAGAACATTTTCTTTATAAACTATGTTATGCCAGTTGAGCTAGATGTCCATCGAGACCATGGTCCCCAGCCCTCAGCCCAGTAATTCAGTCCCTCAGGGAGTTTGGATGTGTCTATAAGCTTCCATGGCCTTGGCTTGCTCAGGTTGTTCTAGGTTCCCCAGTAGTGTGTACTGTCTTACCCTTCACCAAAGTTATCACTTGTCTATTGTCTATTTAGTGTTTTTCTCTCCCCACCCTTCCCCTCCCTTGTAACCATCAAAGATTGTTTCTTTCTATGTGTAAACGTTGTCATGAGTTTTTATAATAGTAGTCTTATACAATATTTGTCCTTTTGTGATTGACTTATTTCACTCAGCATAATGCCCTCCAGGTTCATCCATGTTGTGAGATGTTTTGCATATTCATCATTGTTCTTTATTGTTGCATAGTATTCCATTGTGTGTATTGTACCAGTTTGTTCATCTGTTTGTCTGTTGATGGGTACTTAGGATGTTTCCATCTTTTTGCTATTGTGAATAATGCTGCAGTGAACATGGGTGTGCATATGTCTATTCGTGTGATAACTCTTATTTCTTTAGGATATATTCCTAGCAGTGGGATTGCTGGATCATATGGTATTTGTATTTCTAGCTTTTTAAGGAAGTGCCATATCGTTTTCCAAAATGGTTATATCATTTTGCATTCCCACCAGCAGTGCATAAGAGTTCCAATCTCCCTGCAGCCTCTCCAACATTTGTAATTTTCTGTTTTTTTGATTTGTGCCAGTAATGTCGGGGTGTGATGATATCTCATTGTAGTTTTGATTTGCATTTTTCCAATGGCTAGTGATTATGAGCATTTCCTCAAGTGTCTGTTAGCCGCATGAATGTCTTCTTTGGTGAAGTGTCTGTTCATTTCTTTTGCCCATTTTTTAATTGAATTATTTGCCTTTTTTTGTAGAGGTGTTAGTTTTGTTTTTTTTTTAATAGTTTATTTGTTATTGTTGTTGCTCTGAGTATACACAGTATAACATACACCAGTTCAACGGTTTCTACAGGTAGAATTCAGTGACATAGATTACATTTTTCAAGTTATGCAACCGTTCTCACCCTCCTTTCCTGAGTTGTTCTTCCCTCATTAACATAAACTCACTGTCCCCTAAGTTTCCTGTCAGATCTTTTGAGTTGCTGTTGTCTATTTGATCTCTTACAGATAACTCTTAAAAGAGCACAGTGCTGAAGGCAGACATTCTTTACTAGTTAAGCTGAACTATTGCTTGGTTTTCAGAAGACTTTAGGGGATATTTTTGGCTTAAGGTTTAAAGATTTTCTCAGGTGAATAGTTTCAAGGGTTCATCCAGCCACCGTGGCTCCAGAAATTCTGGATTCCATGAGAATTTTAAATTCAGTTCTGTATTTTCCCCCTTTTGATCAGGATTCTTCTATAGAATCTTTGATCAAATGTTCAGTACCATCCAGTTCTTCTGGTCTCATGGCAAAGGAGGCAGTTGCTCATTCCATTTCCTCCTCCTATTCCTGACTCTCCTTGGAAGAGGGAGTTTTGAGAATATAATGCTACTGAGATGTATTTTTATTATGTGTAATTGCTATGTAGATATTATAATGGTTTGGCCACCTTTGATAGGGATTACTTAAACATAAGCACATTGCTTGCTTACTCTTTGGTGAGGTAATTATTGAGAGTAGATACTATTTCTTCATTCTGTGCATAGTTACAAAATGTTATTGTTTGATTTCAGTAAAACTTTCGTGTGTTGCTTCTTTCAATGAAATTTTCCCAATTCCAGTTTAAGCCTGTTGTCCAAGTATAATTATTTGTAGGGCTTATTTTATTCTCAAAAGTGTCCCAGTTTGGACAATAAATTATTTGGTCATGCTATACATGGTAGACATAACTTTAAACGCTTAAAGCATATTCAGAAGCTGTCCATCACGTTTCCTACTGATGAGTAGGGAAAGACTTGAAACAAATCTAGGCGCCACTTACTATAGTTTTAATTGCCTCCCAGTTAAATAGGGCTTGAGGTTTGCTGAAGGGAAGTTGAAGCAACATAACCTGCCAAGTAAGACTGTGACTGAATCTTCTTTGTGACCCAAAATACATCTATATGCCCTCATTCACCCCCACCTTAGACGATGAAAGTGATTTATTACACACTTGCCAAGTGCTCTCTTATGCAATTTATACATATTTATTTAATGCTTACAACAATCTATAATTATTCCCATTTTACACCTGAGGAAAGTCACTCAATCAGGATTTGACCTCATGCAGTTTGACTTCTGAGCCAGTTAACCACTATATTACACTGCCCTGTAAATATCATCACGTGCCCCTTCCTTCTCTTCCTCTTCCCCAATAGCTTTCTCACTGGCTCCCATAACTGAAGTAAACCTTTCATTGGGGGCATATTAGTCAAATGCTTCTATAATTTCAATATTATTTGAATTATGGAAGATAGTGCACAAAGAACAAAAAGTGATCTCTATTGTGTGTAGTCATTACTGCAGAATTTGATATTTGCTCTTTTATGGGATGAAGATATGTATCAACCATTCTGTGCTGTTTTTTTTTTAAAGGGGCCATTGCACTTTTTTGATAACTGACTAAGAAAGCTGTTTAGATCAGGCAGTCTTCAGGAAAAAAAATGAATTAATATAGAATTTTTAATAACTACCTCTAATTGTTATCCATTGCTGTATGACAAACCATCCCCAAATTTAAAATAACAAATACTTATTTTCTAATAGTTTCTCTGGGTCAGGTAATCAAGAGGGGCATAGCTTGGCAGTTCTGGCTCAGGATCTCTCATGAGGTTGCAGGCAAGCTGTTGACTAGGGCTGTAGTCATCTAAAGACTTGTCTTGGGCTCATTCACATGGCTGTATGCAGGAGGCGTCAGTTCCTTGCCCTGTGGACCTTTCCATAGCCGTTGCAGTTCAGTTAATTCCGACTCATAACGACCCTACAGGACAGAGTAGAACTGCCCCATAGGGTTTCCAAACTGCCATCCTATTGGTCAGCAGCCTGAGTTCTTAACAACTGCGCCACCAGGGCTCTGCCTTAAATGTCCTAATGACATGGCATCTGGCTTCCCCCAGAGCAAGTGATTCAACAGAAAAGGCAAGACAGTAGCTACAGTGTCTTTTATGGCCTATCCTCACCACATGCTGTCGCATCTGCTGTATTTCATTGATCTCGAAGACCAAATCTGATGCAGTGTGGGAGTGCACTACATAAGCATGTGAATACAGGAAGATGAGGCTCATAGGGGGCCATCTTGGAATCTGGCTAGCACAGTTCATTCTCTGGCCCTCTGTAATTCATGTCCTTCCCACATGCAAAATGTGCTCACCCCCTCCCAAGGCTCCCAGAAGTCTCATTCCATTACAGCATTAGCTCAAAGTTCGGAATCTCATCATTTAAATAAGATTCAAGTGTAAATGAGATTTTTCGGTGTAGTTCTTTAAGTACAGGTTTTTGAGTACAGTCCCTCTTGACCTGAATTTATCTGCCTCCACGCAACCAACATACAATGTTGGGACAGGCATAGGATAACCATTATATAGATACTCTTATTCAAAAGTGGGTAATAGAGGATTCACACAAGAGTCACTGGTCTATAGCAATTCTGAAATCCAGTTAGGCACAGGTTGGCATTTCCTTGATTAGGGTTCAGTACCTGAGACTAATACTGTATGGCCCTTGGCTCCACTCTCTGGGCTCCTGGTTCTAACTTTTGAGTCATCCCTCTTTTCTCAAGAAAGCACTGTTTGCAGCTGAGTAGTTTTCTTAGCCTGCTTCCTGCTTGTAGAAGTTTGAGAGGTCCACAGCCTCTTTTCATTTTGTACTGCATATATCCCTTTCAGTTCAAGCTGGCAGTGTTTCTGCCAATATAATTATCTTCTGCTGATATTATTCTCCAGGTATCTCGTGTCTTCCTCATGGCTGTGTATATTGATGGAAGTGGGCCCCATTCCAGCTCCAAGGGGTTAAAATTGATTGATTTAAGCCAGATATGATGGTTTCATTCACCTTGCCAGAGACTGATTAATACATGGTCAGGTGATACCATTCTGGCCAGTGAGACAGAAGGGAAAGATTGTTCAGGGTTTTCTGGGAAAGAGTTTCTTTGCTGACAAAAAGATCTTTAGGAAAGGAAGAGTTTCTCTTCTACTTGACATTGTCATGTCTGCATAACACACATGCAATTGTCATCTTGTGGTCCTGAGGCTGACTGAGAAAAAAGGGGAAAAAGATGGAAAGCACTTAGGTTCTTCATTATGTAATTGAGCAGCTGAATTAATTTAATGCAGGGAAGAAGAAATTATCTTTATTTTTAAATCAGTTGCTAGTTGTGGTCATGAATTAACGTGAATCTCAGTCAGCATGGCTTTGTGATTATTTTTGGTCAATTGCATGATTAAAGGCTGGAGAAAGTGGTGGATAATGGGGTGCAAGCGGGATTATGTGTTTGCCAAATGCAGTGGGCGGACTTTACAAGGAAGTGATTATAATAATGGACTTCCCTCTTTCCTCTTTAGTCTCCCCTCGTTCTGTTCTCCTACCCTCTTCCCATTCACTTTTCTTCATCCTGTATTCCTTCTTCCTTCCTCCTCCTCTTCTCCCTGTGCAGCTTCCTGATTCTCAGTCTTCTTAGAACTATCATTAATTTGCATGCATTGTCTTATTCAATTCTCATAACAACCCTGTGTGGTAGGTACTGATAATGTTCCCATCTTTTAGTTGAGAGACTTAGATTAAGCAAGTTGGTCATGGCCATACAGTTAAAAAGTGACCAGAGGGGCATCTAGCCCAAGCTGGTATGATTCCAGCGTCTCTGCTTTAACCACTATGCAGGGGTCAAGGGAACTCTTCTAAAAGAAAGACAATTTGCTAGCTCTCAGTAATAAAGTAGCTGAGTTCATATACCTACCTGGTGGATATAGATTATCAAAAAACTAGGGTCAGTGCCTCTAATTCTTATGGGAGACAGTATTGTAGCTTTAAAATAATCAAAATGTGTTTTTTTCCCCTTTAAAAACAAGGAGATAAGAAAAGTTTAAAACAAGATCAAGATTATAATCTCTTAACAAGTTCTTAGCCTATTAAATGAGCTAGTTCCCCAAAGCCCTGATAACTTTGCCACCCCTTTGGTATCTAGACAAGAGTAAAATGTCAGTCTCAGACCCTCTCGCCTACCTCCCCCCACCCCCATACATTGAGCCTATAATGAGCTACTTAAAGGGTGGTAACCATGTCTGGTATTTGTCTCTTTTCCTAGAATATTTTATACCAAACCATGTCCAAGAGAGCTTTGTATGAGGTCTAAAGAAATGAATCTTTGTGTATTGATGACAATACCTTTACCCTTAGTGTCTTGATTATGGTGTTGTTTAAAGGGAGTTGTATTTAATTTTGACATTTTTCTTTCCTTTTTAGGAATAGGAAATTGGTCTAAAATATGCCCATGGAATCTTATTTGTAGTAGACTTATTAGTCTGTAACTCAAGGGACTCCTTAGGAATTCAAATTTTTTGGAACACAGAGCCTTAATAATGCAAATGTTTTCTTTGTACTTTGATTTGGGTGTTGTTTAGAGAAAGTGATTATTTAGTTTGGAGGGGGGCAATCCTCTTGTCCTGTTATTGATCAGTGGAGATAGCTCACAAAGAGTTCTGATGCCCAAAGGCATTTACAATTTTCAAATAGTCACTCCTACTTATTTAAAAGACTTAGAGGAAAACAGCTATACTTATTCTTTTATTATGTTACTCTCATTTACATGCTGGCTGGAATTGTTTATATAGGAGATTTTTGACTGTAGTATTGTTTGCCTAAGGAAGAAAGCTTTGTAGTGATCTTATGCAATATTTACAGTCTGCAAGCAGTATGTATTTAGGAAATCTTGCTAAAATATTGCATGACAGGAGATTTCAATAAGCATGTTTAAATGAATTCTAAGAAACCAGACAGAAAAGAAATATGCCTCTTTGGTTATGAAACATTTATCTCCCTGGGTGGAAAAGGATAGGGGTAAGCCTTTGAATGATAGATAGTTAAAGACAAAAATGCACATTAATCTGTGGCTTAATGTGTTCCCTAAATGTCTTAATTGCTTTTAAAGCCATGTAAATAAATAACATTCAGAGGATGTGAATTAATATCCTGAGAAAATGACTTTCCTGATATAAGGGCTCCTATTTCAAATAATATTTATAAGGCATGGCAAATAATTTGCAGCCTAGGGTTGAGAAACCTGCGGTTGGGAAATTTGAATTTACCAACCAAGACAGATACTTGCTTTGTTTTGTTTTACCACAAGGCTGATTCTTGCCCTAGGTGTTCATGTTTTGTTTCACAAAGGAAGGAAGGATCCACTCTCCCAGGGAGGAGACAGATCTTGGGTCAATTAAGCCAGTGTGGATTCTGGATTGCTGAGTTAATAGCGATTACAGTATTTTAAAGTTAAGAATTGAACCTGAAGATTAAACTCAGCATGTCCTGAGATTTATTTCTGAATAGAACATTTTATGTCTTACAGAGAGAAGTTACAGAAAATAAAAAGGTAGTTTTAAGTGAACATCCATTTTCTTTCTTTCTTTATTATTATTGTACTTTAGATGAAGGTTTACAGAACATACTAGCTTCTCATTAAACAATTAGTACACTTATTGTTTTGTGACATTGGTAACCAACCCCATGACATGTCAACACTCTCCCTTCTTGACCTTGGGTTGCCTATTGCCAGCTTTCCTGTCCCCTCCTGCCTTCTAGTCCTTGCCTATGGGCTGGTATGCCCCGTTAGTCTCGTTTTGTTTTATGGCCCTGTCTGATCTTGGGCTGAAGAGTAAACCTCAGGAGTGACTTCATTACTGAGTTAAAAGGGTGTCCTCAGGAGTGACTTCATGACTGAGTTAAAAGGGTGTCCGGGGGCCATACTCTCCGGGTTTCTCCCGTCTCTGTCAGACCAGTTAAGTCTGGTCTTTTTTTGTGAGTTAGAATTTTGTTCTACACTTTTCTCCTGCTCTGTCCAGGACCCTCGATTGTGATCCCTGTTAGAACAGTCAGTAGCCGGGTACCATTTAGTTGTGCTGGACTCAGTCTGGTGGAGGCTATGGTAGTTGTGGACCATTAGTCCTTTGGACTAATCTTTCCTTTGTATGTATGGTTTTCTTCATTCTCCCTTGCTCCTGACAGGATGAGACCAGTGGAGTATCGTAGATGGCCGTTCACAGGCTTTTAAGACCCCAGACGCTACTCACCAAACTAGAATGTGGAACATTTTCTTTGTAAACTATGTTATGCCAATTCAGCTAAATGAACATCCATTTTCTGAATTAAAAGTGAATGTATGTGGTCAAAATGTTTTTTTCTGGTTAAAAAAAAAAATCTACAAGTTGATTTCCATTTTGAAGAAGTTTTAATATTGAACTTTATTTGAATCATAAAACTCAGCTTATTCTCTCTCTTTTGCACCTGCAGGTGATCCCTTCCTATTTCTTCTCCCCCACATATGAAGGTTCTGTAGTGTTTTTACCTCTGACCTTTGAAATACATTTTACATCATGATTCAGTATATAAATACATGTATATCCATCTGCCCATCCATATAGGTAAGAAACACAAGTTTCACAGAAAAATACACTATATGTGTGGTACTGTGACTTTTTTTGTGTGTTCTAGTGAAGAAAAAAAAAAAAAAAAAAAGCTAGTTTACAACCCATGAACTTGATTTCATGGCCCACTAATGAATTGCAATCCATGGTTTGATAAAACACTATCTAGACTTTAGAGAAATAACAGAATTGAACAACTGCATTCTGGGCGACTTTTAGGAATTCTGAAGCCAAGTTAAACTTCTCTCCTTTCTTCTATACCGTCCTCCATGTTGAAGTATTCGTTTCCTCCCTATTTTATATTCGGACCTGGAATTTTATGGGTTGAAAGATGGAAAGGAAATTTTTATTACTACTAGCTTCAGGAGTAGAGGAAGTTGCAGCCAGGAAGTATCTCATAGAAGAAGCTGTTAAGGAATGAAACAGCTGTAACTTGGGTATGAATATCAAGTTCCTGCTGGGTACACTTTAAACTCATTGTAGAGGTGGTCTTTTGTTATAGATGTATTCACTTTATGTGATAGATGAGTCTTCAGAATATTAGTGTACATTTAATATTTGTAAATTGCCTTCTTTTTAAGCACAGTGGAGGGTTAGTTCAAGGAATCCCCATTTTTTAAATTCACAAATCCTTTTGTATTATAGCTAATAATACTAGAATGTCCACTTCAGGAAGACAGGAATTTTTGTCCATTTTCTCACCAGTGTATCCCCGAGCTTTAGCTGGTGCCCATAAAATATTTGTTCAGTGAATCTAGACATAGTGTTTCCTAAAGATTCCCCTAATACACACACTTGTGTTCATATAACATGGAGGGTTATACACAGCGTTGCTGGGCGGTGTTTCTTATCACATTTTCTAGAAGACTTTTAAGTCAACATCATGTTTAAAAAATAACCTCGTTAACTTAAGTGTGCTGTATTCCAGGTAGTGGGAATGAGCTGTATAAAAGCCTTGAGGTAAAAAAGAGCTTGGCTGATCAGACAGGAGCTTTGTGATTAAAGGGCAGAGGAACGGGAAATGAGGCTGGAGAGGCTGGTAGGGACCACATCATGCAGGTCTTTCAGACCATGAACGAATTTGGATTTTGTTACACATACAAAGGAATAGCCAATCTCAGACTGGTCTTTTCTAATAACACATTGGTCTTTCGGTAACAATGAGAGGTTCTTAATTGAAATGCTAAAAAAACCAAACCCGTTGCCATTGAGTTGTTTCCGACTCACAGCAACCCTATAGGACAGAGTGGAACTGCCCTATACAGTTTCCAAGGAGCGCTTGTTGGCTTCGAACTGCCGACCTTTTGGTTAGCTGCTGTAGCTCTTCACCACTATGCCACCAGGGTTTCCTAGGTAGACCCATTTCATCAAATGAAACTTCAATATCTAATTAATTAGCATGTATTAAGTAACCACTGTGTATCCCTTTACTATTATCCAGTGTCCTAACACCCTTTCAAGAGTGCATGTATTTTCTTTGGTAATTCCACCATTTGAAAATGCCCAGGGTTTTTTTTTTATTCCTGTACTATCTATCCCTGTTACGCATTATACTTTACTACTGATTGGCATTTAGTAAACATTTATTGAAGGTTTTCTAAGTAACTGAAATATGGATCCTAATTTCATGAACTTGCAGACTAGTAGCAGAGTTAGGATATATAAATATTATAAGATAAAATGTGTGAAAGTGGCATAAGAGATACCAATAAAGTACTCCAGGGAGTTCAGAAGAGATTCCTTTCAGCCCTAGGGTGTTGAGGGGAAGGGGAGGGAAAGAATGGAGAGAAGTACTGAAGAAGGTAGCATTTTTTCATGGCTTTGAAAGGATAAATACGATTTTGGATATTGGAAATTGGGAAAAGGACAAAAATTCTATAAAAGTTCCAAGTATAAATGAGTGTGTGTGTTTTAGTGTGGTCCTTACTGCATATTAAATCCTCGATTTGATATGATTGTCAGCAGACCCTTGGAAGACATCCGGGACTAAAATAATTTGAATGTGTTATGCAGTAAGATTAAAGTTCATAGAGCTCTGCAGGTGATTATCTGTAGTTCCACCCAGGGCTATTTGTTTCTGACTTTCTCAGCTGTTTAATATTAACAGATTATATGGAGTCCTGCTGCCAGAAGAGCCTGGCATCAGGATTGGAGGAAGACTTATTAACAACCTACATTATGCAGATGACACAACCTTCCTCACTGAAAGTGAAGAGGACTTGAAGCACTTGCTGATGAAGATCAAAGACTACAGCCTTCAGTATGGATTACACCTCAACGTAAAGCAAAAAACAGTTGTCACAACTGGACCAATAAGCAACATCATGATATACATAGGGAAGATTCAAGTTGTCAAGGGTTTCATTTTACTTGGATCCACAATCAACACCCATGGAAGCAGCAGTCAGGAGATCAAATGACATATTGCACTGGGCAAATCTGCTGCAAAAGACCTTTTTACAGTTCTAAAAAGCAAAGATTTCACTTTGATGACTAAGGTGCACCTGACTCAAGCCATCATCTTTTCAGTCGCCTCACATGCATGCGAAAGCTGGACAATGAATAAGGAAGACCAAAGAAAATTGATGCATTTGAATTTTGTGGTGTTGGTGAAGAATATTGAGTATATCATGGACTGCCAGAAGAATGAATAAACCTGTCTTGGAGAAACTACAGCCAGAATGCTCCTTAGAAGCAAGGATGGCAATACTTTGTCTCACTTACTTTGGATGTGTTATCAGGAGGGACCAATTCCTGGACGACATCATGTTGTTAAAGTAGAAGGTCAGAAAAAGAGAGGAAGACCCTCGGTAAAATGGATTGATACAGTGGCTGCAGCCGTGGGTTCAAACATACCTACTATTGTGAGGATGGCACAGAACAGGGCAACAATTTTTCTGTTACACGGAGGGTCGATATGAGTTGGAGCCAACTCAGTGGCACCTAGCAACAATAACATAGGAAGACCTAAAGAGCTGAAGAAGTAGTTTTAAAAGAGCAATGGGTGGGGAGACAAAGAGGCTAGTCTTGTTCTACTGCTATCTTGATGTGTGATCTCATCTCTAAAACTATTTGTGTTTCTCTGTCTATATAAGGGAAAATGATAATTCTGTCCCTCTTCACTCCCTCCCCATTATAGCATAGATGACTGTGTACAGTAATGAAAAAAGCCTCTGAAGAAGGGTGCTGCATAAATCATAAAATACAAACAGCAGTTAGAAAGGCACTATTTATTATGTGAAATGATATTGTTTAAACTCTTCATCTTTAGGCAGAGTCTTTGTATAGAACCATGGGGTAATTTGAAATTCCCTCTCTTTTATGTTTTTAAACAAGTCATCTCAGCTTTGAAGTTAAAGGATGATTGAAAGTATTTGAATTTGAGGCTATGTGTGGTCAGTTCAGAAGGCAGTGTGTGCAGACAGTTTGTAAGGCGATCTGTCTTTACAGACAGGGTGGGTAAGGGAGTGGAGATGTCCTCTGGTAAAATCTGAAAGTGAAAAGCTCAAATTAACACCAGCTTAAAAAGCGGCATTCACAATAATTTCAGGATGCATGTATAGTCAGTTAGAGTCAAACAAAAATATTTGCGGTAAAACTGAGGATGCAGTAAAGAGGAGTTTCTTAGAAAAGGGACTTTAAAAGAAAGATAAAGTGCAATATTGTTATCTTCTCTGAATGCCATCACTGTATGTTATATCCTGAAAAAACTCTTACATTGAAGAATGGTAAAGTGTATTGCTGTGAAGCATTTACTATATCCATCAACATCTCAGTTATGTTTAGCTTAGTATATTTAAATAATTGTGATTACTGCCTGAAGGAGATTATTCTTTCTGATGTTAATTTCAAGCAG
The DNA here is from genome assembly GCF_000243295.1 of Trichechus manatus latirostris. Classification (NCBI taxonomy): domain Eukaryota; kingdom Metazoa; phylum Chordata; class Mammalia; order Sirenia; family Trichechidae; genus Trichechus; species Trichechus manatus. The sequence goes on along the minus strand of NW_004443939.1, from coordinate 9,653,198 downwards.
TTCTGATTTTAAATACTACAAAGACAAAAGAAAACCAATAATTAATAAAGCTATTTCCTACAGAATTTTAAAAAGTCTCAATACATTTTAGCCTCCTTCAAATCAGAGTAATACCATCAATCATATATTGTTTTCTATATATAATTTAAAAAAACAAAACCAAACAAACAAAAAACAAACCCATTGCCATCAAGTCGATTCTGACTCATCGCGACTCTATAGGAAGGAGTAGAACTGCTCCGTTAGGGTTTCCAAGGAGCAGCCGGTGGATTTGAACTGCCAACCTTTTGGTTAGCAACCAGACTCTTAACCTCTGCACCACCAGGGCTCCATATATAATCTAGTGCTTTTAAATATATTTTTTCAAAGAAAATATTTTGGATGAAACTTTGGCTTTTACATATTAATTTTAAAGTAAACCCTAAAATCCCAAACCAGAGTTTTTAGAGGTAATGTTCTAATATGTAAAATATTTTAGAAAGGTTATTAAAAAATGTATATTGAAACACTTTTATTTTTTAGACCAAAGTGTTAACATTTACAAATATCATAACCAAATTGAGTGCAGATTGGTCTTACAGGAATTGTAAAATAAGAATTTTTAGAGATGGTGTACCAAGAAGAGGGTTAATCTTGCACATAACAAAATGGTAGATATGATACAGAGAGTGCATAAGGCCATCTATAAAATAGAATATTAATGAAATCAATTGTATAAATGTTTTACAACTTTAAATATATTTCTCTAAGGTATAAGAAAACTCATTATTATGTGTATATATGTGAGTATATATACATATTTTAAATCTTACTATTTTGGAGAAAACAAATACGTCCTTAAAACTGGTAAAATAGCTGATAATAAAGAGCTGTTGATACTGGTTTTTGATCATTGTAAGTAATGAATATTGTAGTTGCTTTGCTTTTTTTCTTTTTCCTCTACCTATTCTTTGTGGTACCATGTATTCTGAGTTCTCATCTGTAAAATACTCCAAAATAATTATGAAGTGTTACAAAATTAATAAGATGTTTTATAGATAACCATAAGAAGGAAATCAGTCCCATTACTTAACAATCACATCTAACTTTTGACCTCTAATTAGTACTGGCTTGATCCCTCTTCTACAACTCACTTTTGGAAACTGTTGGCTATAATAAGAGCCATGCTGAAATAATGATAAGTTCTCATTTTTAAGGATAATCAAAAGAATGTGCTTTAGTTTGCCAGGATCTTTCCAAACAGAATTCTAAAAGTGTTTTGAGCATTTGAAAATAATTGTATAACATCCCAAGGTGATTTCTCAGGAAGACAACTCCCATCCAGACAGAGAACAGACTTAAGCAACAGTGCTTCTCTATAACTCTGTCTCTGAAATATTTCCCATATAAATATAATGCGTATTACTAAATATATTTATATGGAAAAATATATATAATCTCCCACCATGTTCTTTGAGCTGTTATACACTCCTGGCCATTAAACACAGGAGATAGCATCCACTTTCCGCTTATTAGCTCTTTATCCTGCGGTCATGAGTTGAGTGTGTTCTGCAATGTGTGTACTCCGCTATGGCCTCTCTTTCCCATTTAATGTGTATTCTGGCAGAAGCATAATGATGACAGGAGATATACAAAGGAAGGGTATCATATTGGATGTGAAAATATATTTTTAAGGCAACTTGGTGTCTTCAAGTGAAGGATGGAAGAAAAAGAGTCAGGAAGAGTCAGGAGGGCCTTAGGGATTGGTGGAAGCCTTTGACTTTGTGAAGAGCATTATAAAATCATGAAGTTCTGTAGGGGAGACCATAATTGTAGGAAAGGTAGCTGAAGATGACTGTTACCTAAGGGATACAGCGACTTCAAGGATTTGAAAAGAACAATTGCCAATTTAAAAAACATCTCCACAGGGGCAATGCTGAAACAACTCCATATAGACTGATTAGTTGGCACGCCTATTTCAGGAATGCAACCCACCCCCCTACCAGAAAAACCTAATAACAGTCTGTGATATGGGGTAGGAAAGATGCCCAGATTTGCCTTTTTCCTTAACATGAATGACAAAAATACATAGTTTGTTCTTTCTTTTGCTTTGGTTACTTAAAACAGTAGTTCTCTAAGTGGAGGTAGGAGTAACTAAGGTAGGTGAAGTGTAGGAATTCAACAGTGCTGAGGGGCTTCCAGCTTCCAGGGATCTTTCATTCTTTTGTTTGCTTCTAGCTTACTGTGAGGTTATTGCAATTAGCATGTGCTGGGTTAAGTGAATTTGTAGATTATATTACATTTAAAAAAAAGAAACAACCCAAAAAACAGTTGCCTTCAAGTCAGTTCTGATTCATGGTGACCCTATGTGTGTCAGAGTAGAACTCTGCTCCGTTAAGGTTTTCATTGGCTCACTTTTCAGAAGTAGATCGCCAAGCCTTTCTTACAAGATGCCTCTGGGTGAACTCTGTTAAAACAAAAAATCATTGTAAGCCAACAATAGGGATTGATTGAAGTTTATTTAATACAATTTCCAAATCGGGGTAACATTTCGACTAGAGAGTCAAAAATGTTCCAAAGATGAGAGAACCTCGAAATACTCTTATACCAAATCTTATCAGCATTACCATGGAAAAAAGCTTTTAAGACTCCAGGTACTACACAACAAACTAGGAGGTAGAACAGAAGCACTAAATATGTTATTAAGCCAGTTAACTGGAATGTCCCATGAAACCATGACCCTAAACCTCCAAACCAAGGAACCAAATCCCATGAAGTGTTTGGTTGTACATAAGCAGCCTTAGCAGCTACTCTTTTCTTTTTTTTGGCAGTTGTTGTGAATATACCTATCATACAACTTTTGCCAGGTCAGCTTTTTACAGGTGTACAACATATTGACAACAATTACCTTATATCAAGATAAGTTTTTTTTAGTTGTGCCTTAGATGAAGGTTTACAGAACAAATTAGTTTCTCATTAAACAATTAATACACATATTGATTTGTGATATTAGTTGCCAACCCTGCAAAGCGTCAACACTCTCCCCTTCTTGACCTTAGGCTCCTCATTACCAGCTTTCCTGTCCCCTCCTGTCTTTGCCCCTGGGCTGGTGTGCCCATTTAGTCTCATATACGTGGTTGAGCTATGTGTATTATTGTTTATTTTATGGGCCTGTCTAATCTTTGGCTGAAGGGTGAACCTCAGGAGTGACTTCAGTACTGAGTTAAAACGGTGCCTGAGGGCCAAACTGTCAGGATTTCTCCAGTCTCTGTCAGATCAGTAGGTCTGGACTTTTTTTGTGTTAGAATTTTATTCTATATTTTTCTCCAGCTCTGTCTGGGACCCTCTATTGTGATTCCTGTCAGAGCAGTCAGTGGTGGTAGCTGGGCACCATCTAGTTGTGCTGGACTCATATCAAAAAAAGTTTTTGAAATAGGGATTTATATTCAAAATTGTTAATAATAAGTCCCATTCTATTGTTGTTAGTTGCCGTCTAGTCAGTTCTTACTCATGGTGACTCTGTGTGCAGAGTAGTACTGCTCCATAGGATTGTCAAGGCTATGACCTTTTGGAAGCAGATCGCCAGGCTTATCTTCTGAGGCATCTCTGTGTGGGTTCAAACTGCGAACCTATTGTCTAGTAGTTGAGTGCTTAACCATTTGCACCACCCCAAGACAAATCTTACCCTAAGTGTGTATTATGCTTTGAGATAATTAATTCACCAAATCTTTATTGAGCACTTGTCAAGAGTCAGAGCCTGTTCTAGGTGCTTGGAGTACATCAGTGAGCAAAACAGATATAAAGATCTTGCTTCTGGTGGAACTTACTTTCTATGAAGACAGTTAGATATAATAACATTTATATATTATTTTAGAAGGCGATAGGTGCTAGAGAAAAAGGTATAGGGTAAGGGATATTAGGAGTGCTGGGAGTAGAACAATTACAATTTTAAATAGGGTTGTCAGGGTAGACCATACAGGTGACATTTGAGCAAAGACATGAAGGAGGTGTATACTTGGTATACTATCTTCCCAAGATATCTGCATGTTGTAAATTCTTTAAATTGGGGTTTATAGTTACTGAAAATAATATTATGAAAGCACTGGGCTATAGTATATCCTAGTTTAAATAGCTGTATAGAAGAAAGGAGTCCCTGGGTGATGCAAACGGTTAAGCTCTCAACTACTAGCTGAAAGGTTGGTGGTTCCAATCCACCCAGAGGTTCCTCGGAAGGCAGGCCTGGTGATCTGCTTCTGAGAGGTCATGGCTTTGAAAACTCTACAGAGCAGTTGTACTCTGCACACATGGGGTCGCCATGAGTTGAAATTGACTCGATGGCAATTAACAGCAATATAGAGGAAAGGAAGATTAACATTTATTAAATTTATCAGCCAAATATTAATTAGGCTCTTTATATACATTGTTTTGTAAAATCCTGTAGGTAAATATTATCAGTCCCATTTTATAATCAAGGATGCGGGGTACCAGGTACCTTGTTTAAAGTCACACGCTGTACATCTAAATCCTATTCTCTGTTACAATGCCAGACCCTACAAAGAAGTTTCAGCAATTGATTATGACTCCTAGGGAATTGTGTTGAGAAGGATTCTGAGGCCGAATACAGAATCCAGCAAAAAGAAATACTTTGTTCCGTGTGATATATGTCAGAGCACACGAGTACAGAGTAGCTGTATATATGTATATATATATAAATAATATATATATGTATTATCTTTACACTGCTCTGCTGGTTCTTAAGATGAACATCTCAAAAACATATGAAAGGCAATTTAGAAGCAGATGTAGTTATGAGCAGTATTTTGAAAGGTTGTGTATTTCTTATAGCAACCATATTACTCACTTTTTGAAAAACATACCTTGGATTGTCAGATCCCTTAATAATCTTCAGTACCTCACTTCTGTCTAATGAATAAACTGTCACTGATTGTGTCCCCAGCCTAGCTTCCCATCATGCTGCTTCTTTGCCTTTTTTCTGTCCATGTGCTTTTCCATGTTTAGCATGCTTACACAGCCCATCAAAATAACCCATATGTCAAATTACAGCTTCCTAGTAAAGCAGAGGCACCCTGGTGGCATAGTGGTTAAGTGCTATGGCTGCTACCCCAAAGGTCGGCAGTTCAAATCCACCAGCTGCTCCTTGGAAACCCAATGAGGCAGTTCTACTCTGTCCTATAGGGTCGCTATGAGTCGGAATTGACTCGATGGCAATGGGTAGTAGAGTACAAAGGAGCTCTGGTGATGCAATGGTTAAGTGCTCATCTGCTAACTGAAAGGTTGGCAGTTCGAACCCACTAGCCACTCCTCGGGTGAAAGATATAACAATCTGCTTCTGTAAAGATTACATCCTTGGAAACCCCACAAGGTGGTTCTGCTCTGTCCTGTAGGCTTGCTATGAGTCGTAATTGACTCGATGGCAACAGGCAGTAAAGTAGAATGCTTCTATTACTAGGAATATCGATGCAGAGAATCTGGTGGTTGTCAGTGGTAATGCAGAAGGAATAACTACACTGTATTATAGGGCATAAAACATCTTAAGGACTTTTAATAGAGGTGGTATAATGTAATGGTTATTATTAGAGGTTTTGGAGTCAACCATGCACTTATTCATTGTATATTCTGGGGAAAATTGCTTCAACTTTTTTGAGTTTCAATTTCTTCATCTGAAAAGCATCAGATTTTTTTTGATATTTATTAAAATCTTCTTTGTAATCTTTTTTTGGGGGTGGTAAAGTGTTCCATGTGTACTTGAAAAGTATATATGTATTCTCTGTTGAATTCAGAGTTATATATGATCATTAGTTCAAGCATATAAATTGTGTTATTCAAAACATCTGTATCTATACACATCTGTATCCGTACACTGATCTATTATTGCTGATGGGCTGAGTTAGAATCTCACATCATTACGGTAGATTCGACAGTTTCTTACTATGTGCGTTTTTGCTTTGTGTATTTTGAGGTCATGTTTTTAGGTTCATATAAGTTTAGAATTGTTGGATCTTCCTGTTGAAATTTTTCTTTTAGTCATTATACTGTGAATCCTCTATGTGCCTATCCATATTTGCCTTAAAGTCTGTGTTAACTGATAATAATATTCTGCATCATCTTTCCTTGGTAAGTATTTGACTGGAATAACTTTTTCCATTCCTTTAGTTTCAGTCTTTTTATGAGATATATGTTTTAGGCATTTCTCTTATAAACAGTATATGCAAGGTTTTGCTTTATTAATTCAATACGAACAGCTGTTTGTTTTTTAACTGGCAGATTTAGTTGATTTATATTAATTTGAGATGTTGATGTTTATTTCTGTCTTCTCATTTTGTGCTTTCTAGTTACCTAGATTTCTTCCTTGTTTCCTCTCCTTGCCCCATCTTTTCCTGCAATTTATTGCATTACTTAAATTTTCTGTATTCTTTTTTCTTGCACTGGCTGTTGCTTTTGAAGTTATACATTCTATTCTCTTTTTTTTTAGTGGTTACCTATATATTTCCTTGAAATTTTTATTATGAAATATTTCATACATACAAAAGAATATCTATAATGTACATATAAACTATAAAGATTAAAAAATGAAAACCTGTATAGCCAACCCATAGTTTAAAAATATAGAACTTTAACATTTCAATTGTAGCCTCCAATGAGTCATTTCCCACTATCCTTGCTAGGGAAAATTACAATCCTGAATTTTTGTTCATATTTCCCTTGCTTTTCTTTATATTTTAATTATGTTACATACACCGAGACATACTAAATTTACATGTTTTTGAACTTTAAGTGGAATCATATTGTAGGTGCTCTTTTGCAGCTTGCTGTATTCTCTCTAAATTAATATTTATAAGATTTATCTGGATTGATGTGTGCAGTTATAATTCATTCATTTTATGCTCTTAAATTTTCTTATTGATCTGGCTAAGATTTATCAATTTTATTGATTTCAAAAAGTCATCATTTTGTTTCGTTGAATTTTCTCTCTTGTATTTCATTGATTTTTCTCTCTTGTATTTCATTGATTTCTGCTCAGATCTTTATTCATTTTCATTTTCTGCTTATTTTGGGCTTAATTTGCTCTTTTTTTAATAGCTTCTTAACTTGAAAACTAAGGCTATTGGTTTGAAATCTTTTTTCTGTTCTAATATAGATGTTTTAGTGCTATAAATTTTCCTCTGAGTACAGCTTTATCAGTATCCCACAAATTTTAATGTGGGTTTTCATTTTTATTCAGTTCAAAGTACTTTTTAATTTCTTTTTAAGTTCTGTTTTTAACCTATGGGTTGTTTAGAAGTTTAGTTTCCAAATACTTGGGAATTTTCCACATGTCATTTTGTTATTGATTTCTAATTTAATTCCATTGTGGTCATAGAATACACTTTGCATGACTTGTACCCTTTTAAATGTATTGAGGCTTGTTTTATTGCCCAGATATATGGTCTATCTTAGTAAATAATATGTGTACACTTGAAAACAATGTGTGTTCTGTTATCATTGGGTGAAGTTTTCTATAAATGCCAATTAGGTCAAGTTGGTTGATAGTGTTCGTCAAGTCTTCTGTATCTGTGCTGATTTTCTGTCTACTTACTCTATCAGCTATTGAGAGAAGAATATTGAAATCTCTGACTATAATTGTGGATTTATCAACTTCTCCTTGCAGTTCTATCTGATTTTTCTTCATGTGTTTTGAAGCTTTGTTACTCAGTTCATAAATGTTTAGGATTGTTATGTCCTCTTTATAAGCTGATACCGTTTATCTTTATGAAATGCCTTTCTTTATCCCTTCACTGTGAAATTTACTTTGACATTAATTTAGCCCCTTCAGCTTTCTTTTGATTAGTGTTAGCATGGTATAACTTTTTCTATCCTTCTACTTTTAACTTATTTCTATCTTTAAAGATACAAAATGGATTTCTTACAGGCAGCATGTAATTGTCTTGCTTTTCAACATAATTTGTTAAACTCTGTCTTTTAATTGGGGTATTTACACCATTTACATTTAGCGTGATTATTAATAATGGTTAGGTTTAACTCTATCATGTTGCTATTTGCTAAATTTCTCTTTGTTCCTCTTTTCCTCTTTTTCTGCCTTCTTTTGGATTGAGTACTTTTTATTATTCCATTTTATCTCCTTTGTTGGCTTATTAGCTATAACTTTTTGTTTTGTTACTTTAGTGGTTGCTTTAGAGCTCATAGTATATATCTTTAATTTATCATTGTCTGCCTTCAAATGATATTGTACTATTTCATGGATAGTATAAGCTAACTGAAAGGTTGAAGATTTGAGTCCACCCATAGGCACCTCAGAAGAAAGGCCTAGTGATCTACTTCTGAAATATCAGCCATTGAAAACCCTATAGGGTTGGCAAAAGTTGTGGAATAGACATATTTACAACAATGACCAAAAAAAAAAAAAAAAAGAGTAGCTGCTGAGGCTGCTTATATACAAACAAATACCTTATGGGATTTGGGTCCTTGGTTTGGAGATTTAGGGTCATTGTTTCATGAGACGTCCCAGTTAATTGGTCTAATAACATGTTTGGTGCTTCTGTTTTACCTCCTAGTCTGTTGCGTAGTGCCTGGGTTCTGAAAAGCTTGCAAGCAGCCATCCAAGGCACAACAATTGGTCTCTATTCACCTGGAGTCACACAGGAAGAAGGGGAGTCAGGAATAGGAGGAGAAAGTGGAATATGTGGCTAATTGCCTCCATGAACAACTGCCTCCTTTGCCATGAGACCAGAAGAATTGAATGGTGCTTGGCTACCATTACTGAACATTTTGATCAAAGATTCTATAGAAGAATCCTGATCACAAGAAGAAAATGCAGAACAGCATTTCAAGTTCTTATGGACTCCAGACTTTCTGGAGCCATAGAGGCTGAATGAAGCCCTGAACCTAGTGCCCTGAGATAATCTTTAAACCTTAAATCAAGAATATCCCTTGAAATCTTCTTAAATCCAGCCAATAGTTTAGCTTACCTAGTAAAAAATATCTGCCTTGAGCGTTGTGCTCTTTTAAAAACTATCTATATGGGATCAAATTGACAATAGCAACTTGAAAGATTAGATAGGAACCTCAGGGGGCAGTTTATGTTAATGAGGGAGGAACAACTTAGAAAAGGAGGGTGAGAATGGTTGCACAACTTGAAGAATGTAATCAATGTCACTGAATTGTACATGTAGAAACTGTTGAATTGGTGTATGTTTTGCTGTGTATGTTCTTAATGACAACCATTTAAAAAAAAACAACAGAAAAACCTATGGAAGACTATTCTACTCTGACACGCCATGAAATCGCCATGAGTCAGAATTGACTCGACGGCTGGTTATAAGGTCTTATAATAGTATATTTCCATTTCCCCCTTCCAGCCTTTGTGCTATTGTCATACATTTTACTTTTATGTTATATACTCCAAACCACGTTGTTTATTTTTGTTTATATTCAACAAGCTTTAAGTAATAAGAAAAAAACCTCATAGTTACCATTTTGGGTGCTCTTCATTTTTTTAAATAGATCCATATTTCTGTCTGGCATCATTTTCCTTCTGCCTGGAAGACATTCTTTCACATTTCTTGTAGTGCAGTTCTTCTGGTGATGAATTCTTTCAACTTTTATATTTCTGAAGATGTCTTTATTTCACCTTCATTTCTGAGAGACATTTTTACTGGGTATAAAAGTGTAGATTGAGTTTTTTTTTTCTTTCAATACTTTATAGATACTGCTCTACTGTCTTCTTACATGCATATTTTCTAATGAGAAATCTGCTGTCATTCTTTGTAAGTAATATGTTTTTCCCCCCTCTGGCTGCTTTTAAGATTTTCTCTTATCACTGGTTTTGACCAATTTAATTATGATGTGCCTTGGTGTAGTTTGTTTTTATGCACTTGGAGTTCATTGAAATTATTGGATTTGTAGACTTATAGTTTTGATCAAATTTGGAAAAATTTTAGCCATTTTTTTCTTCACTTTTTTTTGTATCCTCCCCCCCATTCTTTTTTTTTTTGGTGGGGAGGGGGACTCCAATTGTAGATACATTAAAACCCACTGCCATTGAGTCAATGCCAACTCATAGCAGCCCTATAAGACAGAGTAGAACTCTCCTATACGATTTCCAAGTCTATAAATCTTTATGGAGGCAGACTACCACGTCTTTCTCCCACAGAGTGGCTGGTGGGTTCAAACTGCCAATCTTTAGTTAGCAGCCAAGCGCTTAACCACTACATGACCAGGACTCCTTATAGGTATATTAGACCACTTAAAGTTGGTTCACAGATCATTAATGCTTCTTTCTTCCTGCCTTCTTCCCCTCCCCTCCTTCTTACTTTTGAGTATTTTTTCTCTCTGTGTTTATTTTTGGATAGTTTCTATTGCTATGTCTTCAATCTCTTATCTTCAGCAGTGTCTGACTCACTGTTAATCCCGTCCAATGTGTTTTTCATTTCAGATATTGCAGTTTTCATCTCTAGAAGTTTGATTTAAAAAAAAACCTTTTTAACATGTTTAATCTTTAATCCAGCTTTTTGAACGTATAAAGTGTGATCATAATAACTCTTTTAATGTCATTGCTAATTCTTCTCATTATGATACACCTTTAAACTATAAACATGCACATTTGACTTAATAGTGTTAAAGTTAATCAATATCTCTAACTCCCTTTTGAGTAATACAGGGGCCATAAACACTTTAACTTCAGTCATTCCTTCCATTATACATGTTATTATTGCCATGTATTTAAAATCCACTTTGATTGTAAATTAGACATTGTTATTTTTTGCTTTATACAGTCAGTACCTATTTTGTTTTACCCACATATTTACCAGTTTCTTTGCCCATCATTGTTTCTTTGCATTGCACTCAAAAGTTTTAGATTCAATTTTCTTCTTTCTGTAATATATATTAAACAATTATTTAAGTGAGGATTTATTTCAAATAAATATCCTCAGTCTTTGTCTAATGAAAATGTCTCACTTTGCTCTCATTCTTAAATCATAATTTAACTGAGTATAGAATTCTGTGTACATAGATATTTTTTCTTGACCTTTTGAAGATACTTTTCTATTGTTTTCTGGCTTTTATAACTGCTATTGTAAAGTTTGTTTACAGTGTAATTATTGTTCCTTTATGTGTAATCTATATTTTTTCTCTGACTGTTCTTAAGGTATTTGTCTTTATCTTTGATATTCTGTGGTTTCTTACATTGTGTCTTTAATTTCATTGGTCCTATTTGGAACTTGTTATGTCTTGAATTAATTATGGAAAATTTTCAGCATTATATTAAAAATTTTCTTTTGAGATATAATTCATGTACCATAAAATTCACCATTCAAAGTGTACAATTCAGTGGTTTTTAGTGTGTTCACAGAGTTGTGCAGTCATCACCACTGTCTAATTCTAGAACATTTTTGTAACTCCAAACTCATTAGCAGTCACTCCCCATACCTCCCTTCCCCAGCTTCTAGCAAACACTAATCTACTTTCTGTCGCTGTGGATTTGCCTATTCTAGACATTCCATAGAAATGGAATCATACAGTATGTGGCCTTGTGTATCTGGCTTCTTTCACTTAATGTAATGTTTTTAAGGCTTATCCATGTATCAGAACTTCATTCTTTTTTATGGCTGAATAATGTTTCATTATACCATAATTCAAATGCGTTAATTCTTCTTAGGTCTTCCTTATTCATTGTCTAGCTTTTGCGTCTATATGAGGTGATTGAAAATACCATGGCTTGGGTCAGGTGCAGCTTAGTCCTCAAGGTGACATCTTTGCTTTTTAACACTTTGAAGAGGTCTCTTGCAGCAGATTTGCCCAATGAAATACACCTTTTGATTTCTAGACTCTGCTTCCATGGATGTTGATTATGAATCCAAGTAAAATGAAATCCTTGACAACTTCAACATTTTCTTCATTTATAATGATGTTGCTTATTGGTCCAGTTGTGAGGATTTTTGTTTTCTTTATGTTGAGGTGTAATCCATACTGAAGGCTATCATCTTTGATCTTCATCAGTAAGTGCTTCAAGTCCTCTTCACTTTTAGCAAGTAAGATTGTGTCATCTGCATATCACAGGTTGTTAATGAGTCTTCTTCAATCCTGATGCCATGTTCTTCTTCAGATAGTCCAGCTTCTCGGATTCTTTGCTCAGCATACAGACTGAATAGGTATGGTGAAAGGATACAACCCTGAGGCACACCTTTTCTGATTTTAAACCATACAGTATCCTCTTGTTCTGTTTGAACAACTGCCTCTTGGTCTACGTACAGGCCCCACATGAGCACAATTAAGTGTTCTGGAATTCCCATTCTTCACAATGTTATCCATACTTTTTGTTATGATCCACACAGTCAAATGGCTTTGTGGCATTAACACAGAGGTAAACATCTTTCTTGTATTCTCTGCTTTCAGCCAAGATCCATCTGATATCAGCAGTGATATCCCTCATTCCACATCCTCTTCTGAATCCAGCTTGAAATTCTGGCAGTTCCCTGTTGATATACTGCTGCAACCAGTTTTGAATAATCTTCAGCATAATTTTACTTGTGTGTAACATTAATGATATTGTTCAATAATTTCTACTTTCAGTTAGATTACCTTTCTTTGGAATAGGCACATATATAGATCTTTTTCAGTTGGTTGGCCAGGTACCTGTCTTCCCTATTTCTTGGCATAGATAAGTGAATGCTTCCAGTGTTGGTTCCGTTTGTTGAAGCATCTCAATCGGTATTCTGTCAATTCCTGAAAATTTGTTTTTCACCAGTGCCTCAAGTGCAGCTTGGATTTCTTCCTTCAGTTCTAGATCATATGATACTTCCTGAAATGGTTGAATGTCGACCAGTTCTTTTTGGTACAGTGACTCTGTGGATTCCTTCTATCTTCTTTTAATGCTTCCTGTGTTGTTCAATATTTTGCCCGTAGAATCCTTCAGTATTGCAACTTGAGGCCTGAATTTTTTTCTTCAGTCCTTTCAGCTTGAGAAATGCAAACGTGTTCTTCCCTTACGGTTTTCTAACTCCAGGTCTTTGCACATTTCATTATAATACTTTACTTTGTTTTCTCGAGTTGCCCTTTGAAATCTGTTTAGCTCTTTTACTTCATCATTTCTTCCATTTGCTTTAGCTATTCTACATTAAAGAGCAAGTTTCAGAGTCTTTTCTGACATCCATTTTGGTCTTTTCTTTCTGTCTTTTTAATGACCTTTTGTGTTTCTTCATGTATTATGTCCTTGATGCCTTGATGTTATCCCACAACTCGTCTGGTCTTCGGTCATTAGTGTTCAGTGTGTGAAATCTGTTCTTAAGATGTCTCTAAATTCAGGTGGGCTGTACTCAAGGATATACTTTGGCTCTCTTGGACTTGTTTTAATTTTCTTCAGCCTTAATTTGAACTTGCATATGAACACTTGATGGTCTGTTCCGCAGTTTGCCCCTGGCCTTGCCCTGACTGATGGTATTGAGCTTCTGCATTGTCTCTTTCCACAGACGTAGTCAATTTGATTCTTGTGTATTCTATCTCGTATGTTCGCCGTTTATGTTGTTGAAAAAAGGTATTTCCAGTGAATAAGTCATTGGTCTTGCAAAATTCTATCACGTGATCTTGGGCATCGTTTCTATTACCAAGACCATATTTTCCAACTACCAATCCTTCTTCTTTGTTTCCAACTTTTGTATTCCAATCACCAGTAATTATCAATGCATCTTGATTGCATGTTCGATCTATTTCAGACTGCAGAAGTTGGTAAAAATCTTTAGTTTCTTCATCTTTGGTATTAGTGATTGGTGCGTAAATTTCAATAGAATTCATATTAGCTGGTCTTCCTTGTAGATGTTTGAATATTATCCCATCACTGACAGCGTTGTATTTCAGGATAGATCTTGAAATGTTCTTTTTGACGATGAATGAGATGTCGTTCTTCTTCACTTTGTCATTCCCGGCATAGTAGGCCATATGATTGTCAGAATCAAAATGGCCAATAACAGTGCATTTCAGCTCACTAATGCCTAGGATATCAATCTTTATGCGTTCCATTTCATTTTTTACTATTTCTAATTTTCCTAGATCCATACTTGGTACATTCTGTGTTCTGATTATTAATGGGTGTTTGTAGCTGTTTCTTCTCATTTTGAGTCATGCTGCATCAGCAGATGTAGGTCCTGAAAGCTTTATTCCATCTGTGTCATTAAGATTGACTATTTTGAAGAGACAACTCTTCCCCGATTATGAATTATAGTGGTAGTGAAGAATATTGAATATAGCATGGACTGCCAAGATAACAAACGTCTGTCTTGGAAGAAGTACAGCCAGAATGCTTCTTAGAAGCAAGGATGATGAGACTTTGTCTCATTTACTCAGGACATGTTATCAGGAGGGACCAGTCCCTGGAGACGGACATCATGCTTGGTAAAGTAGAAGGTCAGCAAAAAAGAGGAAGACCCTCAACAAAATGGTTTGACCCCATGGCTGCAACAATGGGCTCAAACGTAGCGATGATTGTGAGGATGGCACAGGATTGGGCAGTGTTTCATTCTGTTATATATAGGGTCGCTACGAGTTGGAGCCAACTCGCCCGCACCTAACAACAACAAAATATTCCTTTGTATGGATAGACCATATTTTGATTATCCATTCATCAGTTGATGGGCATTTAGGTTGTTTCCAGTTTTGGACTATATGCATAATGCTACTATGAATATTTGTGTACAAGTTTTTGTGGGGACATGTATTTTCAGTTCTTTTAGATGTATACCTAGGAATGGAATTGTTGAGTCATATGGCAACTCCACATTTCACTTTTTGAGGAACTGCCAAACTGTTTTCCAAAGTGATTTCACCCTTTTTGTAACCATTATCCTTTAGATATTGTCTTTCTCCTCAACTGTCTATTCCTTTCCTGTGAAACTCCTATCAGTAATATTTTGGAGCTTTTAATTCTGAACTCCATATCTCTTACTGTGTCCTTTGTATTTTCCCATTTTTAGCTCTTTGTGTTTCATTTTTCAGATTTATTTTCCAGTTCTCTAATTGTTTTTTCAGCTGGTTTAATCTTCTATTCAAACCATTCACTGGAATGGATCCTTTAAAGTTTTAACTTTCAAGTATTTAATTTTTCACTTCTGGAAGTGCTCATTCTTTTTCCTCTCTTATCAACTTACTCTTTTTATAGTACTTCCTTTTTTTTAGGGTTTTATTCCTATTTCAGTATTCTCTTTCAGAATATTGTTTTATCATTTTGAAGTTTTGGATGTAGATTCTTAATCATTATGAATTGTTTCCTCATGTATTTTATTGTGAGCTTATCTTTGGGGCTTACTTTTTTTTGCTGAGAATTCATTGTGGCCTAGTTATGAGAGAGTCTCCCCAGAGTAGTTTTGCATTTGCTTCTACCAGTAGCTTCAGGGAGATCACCAACTATAGATGAATCTTTATGGTAACTTCTCAGGTTGAGAGCTTCTGAACCATACATACTATGTTAACATTAACCCCAAATTTGCAGGAGGCACAATAAAGTTTTTGAATTTGGGGGGATTTTTTTTTCCTTCAGCTTAAAGCCCAACAGGGGCAGAGAAGCTTCTTTATTATTTTGTCCTGGTAAGCACATTTCTAGTTCATCCTTTCACAGAGAGAGCAGCCATTTGAGGATCTTGGCTTTATCAAGGATACTCAGTTTTTCAGGCACATCCAAAGCCTCACCTTTTTTTGCTACATGAATATTAAAACCTAAGTGTTTAGGTTACAAAAAGCAATACTCCCCCAAGGCAATTGGAGCGCCACTCTGCTTATGGTTCAGCAACTTCTTCATTTTTAGGTTTAGATTTAAGATTTCTTTTCTATTTTTTTTTTTTTTCCATTCAGCCATACTTTAAAAATAATTGTTGTCTTATTTCTTTATTTCTTCCAGCTTGTCTAGATCCTTGCAGTGGACATCTGTTTTTAGATATCTTTGATCATTGTATTGTCAGAGGTTGTGGTGTCCTCATGTATAGTGTGGGATGAATAACTTATTTACCTCATTGAGTTTTTATGATTAAATGAGATAATGTATATAAAGGCTTAGCATAGTGCTTGATACATAAGTGTTCAATAAATGTTAGCTATTATAATTATTAATTGATGCTGATTGAGAAGCTGTAGATTAGAACCCAAAACCGCATAAGAAAAATTACTAAAATAAATTTAAAAAGTAATTTTTTGGCCCTTTCTTAGACTGTAATATTGGCTAATTTAAAAATTAGCTCTAATCTTGATAAAACGTGAACAACTCAAAACTTATTGCTTGACTGTATACTGTCTTGTATTTTATATCCTTTAATGTTTCACCTCACTTTTATCTTTCTCCATTTAGCGTTCAGATTAGCACAGAACAGTATGTATAAATAGTTGATGCCTGACTCAGTTGACGCGTATTTTATTTTTACATTCTACAGATAAATTTCAATTTAATTCTTTATAATTGTAGCTTATTTTTAAAACGTGTTTACAGTTTCTCTGTTAAAATAATGAACTTTTAAGTGGGCATAAAAATGGATAATTTCAAATTCATTTCATTAAGAAAAATTAATCAGTCTTATTTCTAAAGTATTTATTTACCTCAAGATAAAAATTTTGAAAATATCCCATGATTTATTAACAAGGCTATCTGTTTTGATTATTTTTGCTTAAGGATATAATTAATTTAAACAAAGGCATATCTGATTAAAATGCTCCGTGGAAGTGATCTTTTTCATGTTCTTAAGAGAGAAGAATGATGAGGAAAAAGTAATAGCTGATACTTTTAATCTGAGTTTTTATGTGATATTGAAATGGATGTTATCCTATTTCCTCTCTAAAACTGATAGGGCATTTGTGATTCTGTGTGTGTGTGTGTGTGTAGCCCCACTTTTGTTATTGTGCCTTCATTTCTGGATGAAATGAAAGCTAACCTAGAACCGTGGTCATTCCTGTGTCAGAGCTGAAACAGCTGTGGTCACTGAACAGTTACTGGCAGTTGGACTGGTCCTAAAGGGATAGTTGTGTTAGACCAAGATCTAAAATAATCTGTGGAAAGGGAATGAACTGAGTTTTCAAACTGTAATGCAGTTTGATCTTGTGTCAGTATTTAACCAAAAGAACCAGAATTTCAAACAAACAGTTTATTCTGTGGAAGGATAAAAGTTCTTGAAAATGTTTAAATTTTTTTTTTTTCCTCAGTTGCCTTTTCTTGACAATTTTGTGTTAATACTGAGATATCGGTAGAATTCTAAGAAATTACATAGACGAATATGTGGTTTCTATGGCTAAATAAAGGAGCCCTGGTGGCACAATGGTTCGGTGCTCGGCTGCTAACAGAAAGGTTGATGGTTTGAACCCATGGGAGAAAGATGTGGCAGTCTGCTTCTGTAAAGATTACAGCCTTAGAGACCCCTGAGGCAGTTCTACCCTTGTCTTGTAGGGTTGCTGTTGAGTCAGAATCAACTTGAAGGCAATGGGCTTGGTTGTTTTTTTTTTTTTTAATGGCTAAATAAAGTGCCTTTTATCATAGTGCCCGATACATAAGTGTTCGGTAACTTTTTTGAACCATCAAATTTTTTTTGAAATGTTGTATAAATAAAAACATTACTATTTTTCTTTTCTTAACATGAGATCCCAAAATACTTATGAGGTGTTTAACTGGGACAGATTATTAATACACAGGAGAAAGTAAGAAAAAATGATAAGATATGTAGCAGCAGCATCTGTATTTTCATTCTTTATTTCCAGAGACACAATAGATGTGTACTAATCCACCTATGGTTCCTTACCTTGCTCAGATCCATTGTCCAGTTGTGAGATTGTTGGCTGGAGTTAGTACACAGCTGTAGGCAAATGAATAGCTTACCTTTTTCAGAATTTTTTTTGTGTGGTTTCTTTTTTTTCTTAATTCAGCTAAGGATTTATTATCATTGTTGCAGTCAATAATAATAAAAAAATACTAACAATGGTAGTAACAAGAAAGAACTACAATTTATTGAGTGTTTTCTAGGTGTTGGGCACTGTACTAAGTGCTTCTTATGAATTATCTCTTTTAATCCTCACAGTTAACTCTCTGAGGTGTATCCCTTTTTGTTGGTTTCTTTATCCTTAATCGTTCATTCATTTAACATATTCTGAGTGCCTGCTAGGTACCAGGCACTGTGGTAGGTACGTAGGTGGTAGATAATCTGGGATCCCTTGATGAATTTCTTAATCCTGGGCAACTTTCTCCTTTTTGTCCCTCTGTTTTCTTTCAATTTTGTACTTTTGTGGTATTTTCTTTCTCTAACCTTTTTCTTCCTTACCTTTATCTTTTCCCTTCCTTTTCTTACTTTCCTTCTTTCTCTCTTTATTGGGAAACTGCTAAAGGGCTTCCCTTTCTTCTTCAAGTTGTCTATGCCAATAGATGAGACTCCTTTCTTCACACTGCATTCTTTTCCCATGGGAATTCAGAGACATTCATAACTTTTGGCCTGACTTAGCTGTGTCTATGCCTCTTCTGAGGAAAATTGGTCACCAACTGATGAGAGTATCATTTCTTCTACTGCCGTGGACTTACACTCCTTTGCCTTTCATCATGCTGCCAATTTTGTGAAGAGTGAATCCTTTGGGGGAAAGACATCTTCTTGTCTATCTCTGTAAGCAATTGTTTTTTGTTAAAACCGTTTTTTAAAAAAATTGATTTTTATATCTATGTACCTAAATGTATCTCCAGTTTGCTTCCATTGGTCACAGAATAATTTTAAAAAAAAAAAAAAAAGCAAAACACCTTATTGGCTGAATATTTTCATTTTTGTTGAGCTTCCCATAGTGAATATTACGGAGTATTTTCCACCAGTGTGGTTTTTTTGGAGGTGGTAAAGGCCTGATATAAATTCAGATGTGAGAGGCCCGTGTGGCAAGAACTGAGGCCTCTGTCAAAAACCAGCAAGCAACTCTGGCCTTCTGCCAATAACCATGTAAGTGAGCTGTCTTGGAAGCAGATCCTGTAGCTCTGATCAAACTTTCAAGTGACTGCAGTACCAGCTGATCGCTTGTTTGCAACTTCATGAGAGACCCTGAGCCACCACCACCCAGTTAAGCTGGTTTAGGATTCCTGACCGCAGAAACTGTATGAGACAACAAATGCTTGTGGTTTTAAGCTGCTAAATTTGGTGTAATTTGTTACACAACAATAGATACTAATATAATTGAGAAGACAAAAGTCGAACATTCTTAATTTACAAGTAGTTATAATAATAATAAATGTAACTGTTTTATTATGAGAGTTGACTCTTAAAAGCAAACTATCTATACTTCGCCTGTATTGAGTATTTTCATTTTACTAAACAGGAAAATGAGGCACAGAAAAATTAAAATGATTTGTTTATTGGAGAGGGGTCGGTAGCTAAGAATTGAAACATGCTTCTTTTCCCATTTCTCTTTGAAATATGCCTTTATTAAAATACAAGACTAAGTCTAAAATGACACCAACAAATTCAAAAAAGAGAATTATGATTTGAACAAATTTTATTTAGGGAGAAGTTTTCTGAAAGCTACTGTTACAGCATTTAATTCATTGTAGGTGGTCTGAGTCATTTGACCTTTATACACAGGTCAATTATGCCACTTTCAATTAATAAACCGACAGGGAATTTCAGGTAATGATTTAACTCAGGCCAAGATATGAATATTTTTTATCAATTCAGTGAACATTTCTAAGAACACCATTACTGGCGAGGGGATACAATGGTAAATAAGATACCCTCTCTGCCTGTGAATAGTTTATAGGTTAATGGTGAGGACAGATAATTTCAGTAATGTAGGAAGAGTTCTGATACAGATATTTGCAGGGTATAGGTGGAGTGGAGAGGAGAAGCACCTAATCCAGCATGAGTGTTCAGTCAAAGCAAATGACTTTCTGAAGGACACACAGCCACTTTGTATCTTTTTGAATCTGTCTTGGCTGTTTCCTAGAGATCTGAGAATGGTAGTAACAGGGTTGTATGCTGCCTGCCTACTTATTACCTTTATACATATTAGTAATGTAGTCTTTGTTTTTCTGTAAAGACCCCATTCAACAGCCATTAGCCACTGAGATATTATTCTAACTTTTTATTTTTCTTGAGAACTTCATTTTTCTTTCAGGCAGCATACATGAAATGGGAAAGAGAAACTAAGAAACAGAAACATTAAAATATAGAACAAAACCCAGGAAGTGCAGAAGTGTTAGAAACGCGTATTAGGAGACTGCGATTCGCAATGTCAAACTGTAAAAATAAAACATTTCGGGTATGGGATTCTTAAAAAAGAATTTATTAAACAATTCTTCTTCTTAGTGATTTGTCGCACGTATTTCTAGCTCCTACTTAGTAAGAAAAAAGTGCTGATTTAACTTTAAGGAAAGATTGTACCTGTGGATCAATTTAGTAGAATCTGGAACTTAATTCTGTCAGTTTAAACAAGCAAGTTTCAGACATTATAGAGCCCAGGGAACTTCCAACAATCTTTCATGAATGAGGCAGTGTGAATGAACAGGCCTTTCATAACTTCATTTTGAACTCTGCTCACAAACCACGGGTCAGCAGGCCCTTCAATCCAAAGGGGCTACAGAATGCCTGAAGGTGCTACTGGTTGTCAGTGGCTGGTCCTGTGGGATAGGCAGGGGAAAAAGAAAAAAGGAAGAGAGGACAAAAGACAAAAAGAAAGGGACTGGAAGAAGAGAGGAGAGAGAAAGAAAGAAGGAAAAGGAAGAATTAATAATTGCTGTTTGTTGAGTACTGCCAGCCACTGTGGTAAACACTTTACAAACTTGATCTCAGTCCTCACAGCAGCCCTATGACGTAGCTACTGGTAGTATCCCTGTTTTACTCATTAGGATACTGAGGCTAAAAAAGGTAATTTTCCAGAAGTCTTACAACTAAGTAGCAGAGCTGTGATTTGAACCCAGGTCTGTCTGAGTCCAGAATCTAGCACTCACAACCATAATGCTGCTTCATGCTGGTATATGAAAGACCACCATGGACAACCAACCACCTGAGCTATTCTGTGGCTGGTCCTTGAATTTTTTTTTTTTTTTAAAGTTCGTAGACAAGTCTTTAACAGAATGAAGATCCCTTAATTGGATTTGCCTGTTATCCAGTATTGCATACCACATCACATGCTGCACTTCAGTTCCCTATATGAATCAGTTAGAACCTTCCCATTTAGTCTAATGAACCCTAATTTCAGACAAAGGTAACTGTCACCTTTTGTTTCATCCTGTGCTTTTATTTTTCAAATACCAGAGCTGACCTCTGAACTCAATCTGCACTTGCCTATTCATGCATAAATATCTATAATATCACAGTAAATTAAATTCTATTTTAAAGGGTTTCTATTTAACAATCTGTCAGAACTTTCACAGCATTTGATTTCTGGTCGCCTCTGTCCAGTGACAGGTTTATCTCAATATGGCTTGATTAATGAAACTTTTATTTGGTGTAAGCACACCTGTTATTACCATAATTTCTTAATGCTTGCTTAGGCAACATTGAGGTCTGACGGTGGGGATTCTCAAAACTTCTAGCTTCTTTAGTTCCACCAGAACATTGGGTGAGATTAACGGGCTGGGAGACGGATGCCCTCCTAACGGGAGCATGGTAATATTAGTGTCAGCTAAATGATGTAGCGCTCTGTCTCAGAGGCTTGACCAAACTCCTTTTAACCTCTAGGGTTTAAAAAATGTTTCCGACTTTGTGCCAATAAATGCGCTTTACTCTCCACGATTGCTACCTTGCCCTTGCAAGGCAGGCATTGGGGGGCGTGGCTGACATCTCCCTCAAGAGCCGAGGAATTGTAATGTGCACTATAGAGCTGAGAAGTGGAATGCAGTCTAAAATACAAGAATATATTGCAAAAGAGAGTCTTAATGAAGCCAAGAGGCCAGACATTAATAGCTTTTAAGAAATAGAAATGACTTTAAGATGGATATTCCACAAGCAACCTTTTCAGAAAAGAAGAGTGTAATTGAATTATGTTTTGTTCCTGACAAGTTTTTACTTCAGAGAGGAGCTGCCATTACTGCTGGATTATCTGCTCCACGTCCTACATGCTTCGAAAATACCGGAGAAAGGATGTCTTCGATTTCACATAGACTCAGCTTTGTCACCCTATTTTACTTTGCCGTTAAATATTTAATAACGTTAAAAGTGAAACATTGAAAATAAATCTGAAATTTACTCGTGGTGCAGAAATTGTCTTTGCAGTTTTCTTATCTAGTATTTTCTGCACTGGTAAAATGATAAGCTTCTGCCACATCTTATACTGTTCCTCTGTTTGTACCCCTGTCCCCTGCTAATGCTTAAAACATTTTGTACTTTTTTTTTTTTTTTAATAGTTTGTGGTTATACTTCTTTTTCTTTTTTTATAGTTTGTGGTCATTGTGGTTTTAAGTGCAATAAAATCTTTCTGGAGAGTTTTGCTGTTGTTTTTAAACTTCCTTAGGTAGGAAAGAGAACAAGGTAGTATTGATAAATATGATTCAAGATCCTAATAAAAGATAAAATATCAGATAAACCCCAGTGAGTCTGCTATTAAAAAAGACCATTATCATAGCTAATATTCTTCCTTAAGACTTGAATATCCAAAGGGAAAATAACCCTTAAAAACATTAGAAAAAAGTATTTTGTCTGTCTGGTGACCTTACTAGCTTGATTATTAATTTGGTTACTTGAGTTTGAAGTTTGTTATTAAATATATATATGCTTATACAGACTTTGAAACACGGAAGTTTTCTTTCTGGAGTATTAGTAGTGAAAACGAAAACACTATAAGAAATATTTCTTTTAAAGGGATAACATCAGATTTTTATTATCAGCTTAGCTTTAATTGGATTCATTTTAATTATAGTGAAAAAATAAGTATGATTTAACTATATTTTCAAATTTAGATACATTGTTTAAAAATATCTCCTCAATAAAATAAGGAAGTGGGAACCTAGTTTAATTTAAAATGATGTTGAAAGTCAATCAAATAATTTTCAGTTACTTAATAATCAATAATAAAGATCTTTTATTCTATTTGAAAAATACATAACGTTTTTATTTATTAAAATTTTTTCTTTTTCAAGAAAATACAGAAAGCTCTTAATGATATACTGAGTGAAGGTTTATTATAATTCTCCAACATGTTTCTCAGATTGTAGTTTATTTCACATCATGCTTTTTAACCTTTGACAACAAATATTGTTGTACCATGAAGACCGCAAATCCAAACAATTACATATGTAGTCCAAAGGCATACACAAGAAAATCAATATTTGACATCTTTGCAACTCCCTCTTTGCAGTAGCGTTCAATAGCTCTTATTCATTATACACTTATATCTCTTTCAGATTCGCCTTTGTCACTAGAAACCCATTTTTTTTTTCTCCTTTGACTTCCACATAACTTCTTTGCCCTGTACTTTTACAGATGCCTTCTGGCTATAAATACTAATGAAATCTCTTTGCTTAATTCAATTTTGCTGGTACACTTACAGTTATGACCTAACTTTCCCACGAGAGAGACTGATTGAACATTCCACTACCTTATGGATGGGAGCAAACATTCTTACAGAACTGGACTGACAATTTCCATAATTATAGAATTCACAGCCTAATGACCTTAAAAAACAATAAAAAGATCTCTTGTTAATTCCATTTCTGTTACTGACATTCAAGATATTTCATTTTTCATGGGACAACAAATTTACTTTTTTATTTTCCAAAGAGCACTCTATCCTTTCCCCCCAGATTAAATTTTCTGAATATTGAATATTTAGCATTTCTTTGTCTTTTAAAAGTTAGAATATTTATGATCCTTAGAATGCATTTGACTGATTTATAGCAATCAATTATAAGAGTACGTTTTCAAATAGCCCTTTTAAAAATGAAGAATAGAATAATTAAAAAGATCACAAGTCCTCCTTTGCATATAATTATTTCATTATTTCATTACAGTGCAGAAATTATTTTTGCTGACTGTGAGCAATTTTAATTGAGTGAAATCTGTGTTAATATATGATAGCAAGCAGTTCTTCCTAAGAAATAAGATCATAATTGCCTAAATTTTTATTCAGTACAGTGAGTCTTATGAGTCACTTTGCAGTATAAACCTAATCAACAAAGTAGAGTGGGTACAATACATTTTCTGTAGTGTTGATATCCTAAAAGCATAACCTGCCTACTAATTTATTCCTGCAACAGGTTTATTGCCTTATTTAAACATTTGTTTTGTAGAAAATTCTTTATCTATGCACAGAAAAACTGTGATAATGAGACATTAGAATTCAGGCTTGAAGTCTATTTAAGCCGGCAAACATAAGCAAAGCTAAATCACATCTTTGATTCTTCGTAAGTATCAAAATACTCAGCACCTTAGAATATATTCTGTAAGCTTTTGGCTTACAAATAAAGACTGCTTCTCAAATAAGGAAATCTGGAGTGTGGCCAGATAGCTTGTTATTAAGTGAAGCTAAATTAAATGTTAATAATAGCCATTTTCTTGCAAAAATTTAACATTCATCATAAATGTTATAGTATCCTTGGCATATCATTTCTAAATATTTTATACATATCTAAGATATTTTCTTCCCCAAATCTGTCTTGGAAGAAGTACAGCCAGAATGCTCCTTACAAGCCAGGATGGCGAGACTTCATCACACTGTATTTTGGACATATTATCAGGAGAGACCAGTCCCTGGAGAAGGACATCATGCATGGTAAACGGTCAGCGAAAAAGAGGAAGACTCTCAACTAGATGGATTGATACAGTGGCTGCAACAATGGACTCAAACATAGCAACCATTGTGAGGATGGCCCAGGACCAGGCGGTGTTTCATTCTGTTGTACATAGGGATGCTATGAGTCAGAACCGACTCAACGGTACCTGACAACAAGAGATTTTGTTCCTCATAAATATTTTACATGTATTTATTTCTGTGGGGAGAATGTATCAATTGTAGTAAAGTCCATCAGAGCTAAAAACAGACTGTTTTGATCAGTTCTGAGTGAACATTTAAAAAAACTTATGTGTTCTTATGTGCAGTTTAGTTTTGAGTATGCTGCTGGTCTAACTTAGACCTTAAGTGAAAGATACAGTGTTTGAGTGTGTTCTTAGCTCAAATATGTTTTTTTGAAAGTAGAAATAAACTGCTTGAAAACTCAATGGTATTTATTGGTTGCTTCATTTATTATTTCAGCAAATATTTATTGAGTACCTTCTATGAGCCAGACATAAATTTTTTTTTTTTAAGATGAAGGCCTACAGAACCAAATAGTTTCTCATTTAACAGTTACTACA
>NW_004443939.1:9566118-9625903 GCF_000243295.1 Trichechus manatus latirostris | reverse complement strand
ATCAGGAATGGGTGTTGGATTTTGTCAAATGCCTTTTCTGCATCAATTGAGATGATCATGTGATTCTTTTCTTTCCTTTTATTTATGTGGTGGATTATGTTGATTGATTTTCTAATGTTGAGCCATCCTTGCATACCTGGTATGAATCCTACTTGGTCATGGTGTGTTATTTTTTTGATATGATGCTGATTTCTGTTGTCTAGAATTTTGTTAAGAATTTTTCCATCTATATTCATGAGATATATTGGTCTGTAATTTTCTTTTTTTGTGATGTCTTTGCCTGGTTTTGGTATCAGCATTATGAGCCAGACATAATTTTTAATGTTTATTTTATTATTGTACACTGAGTGAAAGTTTACAACTCAAGTTAGTCTCTTGTAAAAAAATGTAGACATACATTGTTATGTGACCCTAATTGCTCTCCCTATACTGTGATAGCACATTCCTCCTTTCCACCCGTGATATCTCATGTCCATTCAACCAGCTCCTGACCCTCTCTGCCTTCTCAGCTCACCTCCAGACAGGAGCTGCCCATTTAGTCTCATGTATCTACTTGAGCTAAGAAGCACACTCTTCACAAGTATCATTTTATGTCTTATAGTCCAGTCTAATCTTTGACTCAAGAGTTGGCCTCGGAAATAATTTTAGTGCTGGAGGCCATGCTTTCTGGGGTTCCTTCAGTCTCAGACCATTAAGTCTGGTCTTTTTACTAGAATTTGAGTTCTGCACCCCCCTTTTCTGCTGCTCCAGCAGGGACTCTCTGTTGTGTACCGTCAGGGCAGTCATTGGTGGTAGCTGGGCACCATCTAGTTCTTTTGGTCTCAGGCTGTTGCAGTCTCTGGTTTATGTGGCCCTTTCTGTCTCTCAGGCTAATGCTTTCCTTGTGACTTTGGTGTTCTTTATTCGCCTTTACTCCAGGCAGGTTGGGACCAATTGATGCATCTTAGATGGCCGCTAGCTAGCTTTTAAGACCCCAGATGCCACTCACCAAAGTAGGATGCAGAACATTTTCTTAATAAGCTGTTATGCCAGTTGACCTAGATGTCCCCTGAAACCATGGTCCCCAGCCCTCCACCCCTGCTACTCTGTCCCTCTAAGTCTTTGGTTGTATTCAGGATACTTCTTAGCTTTGGTTTAGTCTAGTTTTGTGCCAACTTCCCCTGTAGTGTGTGATGCCCTTCCCTTTACCTAAGATAATTCTTGTCTACTGTCTAGTTAGTGAATAACACTCTCTCTCTCTCCCCACCTTTGTGACCATCAAAGAATGTTTTCTTCTGTGTTTAAACCTTTTCTTGAGTTCTTGTAATAGTGTTCTTACACAATATTTGTCCTTTTGTGACTGACTAAATCCACTCAGCATAATGCCTTCCAGATTCCTCCATGTTATAAGGCTTTTCACGACTCATTGTTGTTCTTTATCATCATGTAGTATTCCATTGTGTGAACATACCATAATTTTTTTTTCCATTTGTCCATTGATGGGCACCTAGGTTGTTTCCATCTTTTTTGCTATCGTGAACAGTGCTGTAGTGAACATGGGTGTACCTATATCTATTCATGCGATGGCTCTTATTTCTCTAGGATATATTCCAAGGAGTTTGATTGCTGGATCATATGGTACTTCTATTTCTAGCTTTTTAAGGAAGCACCAAATTGATTTCCAAAGTGGTTGTATCATTTTACATTCCCACCAACTGTGTATGAGTGTTCCAGTCTCTCCACAACCTCTCCAACATTTATTATTTTGTGTTTTTTGGATTAATGCCAGCCTGGTTGGGGTGAGGTGATATCTCATTGTAGTTTTGATTTGCATTTCTCTAATGGCTAACGATCGTAAGCATTTCTTCATGTGTCTGTTAGCCTCCTGAATGTCTTCTTTGGGTGAAGTGTCTGTTCATATCCTTTGCCCATTTTTTAATTGGGTTATTTGTCTTTTTGTTGTTGAGGTTTTGCAGTATCTTGTAGATTTTAGAAATTAGACGCTGATCAAATTTGTCGTAGCAAAAGTTTTTTCCCTGTCTGTAGGTTGTCTTTTTACACTTTTGGTGAAGTCTTTTGATGAGTATAAGTGTTTGATTTTTAGGAGCTCCCAGTTATCTTGTTTCTCTTCTGGTGTTTGTACATTGTTACTTAGGTTCGTATTCTGTTTATGCCATGTATTAGGGCTTCTAGCGTTGTCCCTATTTTTTCTTCCATGATCTTTATCGTTTTCGATTTTATATTTAGGTCTTTGATCCATTTTGAGTTAGTTTTTGTGCATGGTGTGAGGTATGGGTCTTGTTTCAGTTTTTTTGGAGGTGGATATCGAGTTATGCTGGCACCATTTGTTAAACAGACTGTCTTTTCCCCAAGTAATAGACTTTGTATTATCCCCCATTTTAAAGGTGAGAATTCTGAAGTTCACAGAAGAAAAATGGCTTACTTAAGGCCATACCCACCTTACAAATTTGTTCGGAAGATAAAATTATGTAATGTACCTGTTAATGCTTTGAAAACTATTTAGGCTACATGGATATAATGATGCTGCTGCTGCTCTTTCATTATTTGTTCGTTTTGTCAGCTGCTCTAGTTTCAAAGATTTTACTGTATTGACATCCTCCCGGTAGAACCATGATGGTGCTTTGCTAGAAGGTCGCAGAAATGCAGATTTGGTGATGACAGGAAATGGTTGCTGCAGGGTCTTTTTAATTGGGTTGGACATCTCTATTGTGTCAACAACTAGCTGCTGTTGGGAATTGAGAGAGGGAGTGAAGAGGAAATAGGAATGTTTGGTGAGTAATACCCTTTGTAAATATTCTTCCTGGAGATCCTCTGACCCCTTCACAATTAAAATAGGTTAGCGCCTAGATTAGGGTCACAAAAACCAAAAAATTCATATCTAAGGCTAAGATTCAAAGCTGGAGGATCAGCCTTAACTCAAGAGTGCAAAACTAGTCATCTCTGAGTGACTAAGACCATGAGTTTTTTCAGACTCTCTTGATTTCTGTGGAGCTGAAATTCAGATTCATGATAATACAGAAAGTTAAGATATTTTAAAACTTTGTAACATAACAAAGACAGGTTTATAGTTACAGAATAGTACAGTCTCCCAGTTGGTCATTGGAGGAGTGATGAAGTCAAGTTAGAGGAGAACTGATTACCATGGGAGTTACTTTTTATTTCTGAAAACCGTATTTCTCCTTGGTTTTTAAAATACCTTCTTATGGGTCAGTTTGATTTTGTGCAATTGTCCTACTTAAGAAATTTTATAGGAGACCTGACTTAGGAGTTTGATCATTTGTTGCACATCTACACATTGACTAATAATAATGAAAGATTTGTTAGTTGTCTATTTTAGCTCAGAGAGAGAAATGAGTCACACCATAAGAGAGGGTGGGGAATCTGGGCTCAGTGCCCAGGATTTTTCTTTGCTATTTGGATCACTGTGTTTGCTAGAATATTTAATTAATCCCACCCTTGGAGTAATGCTTATTGCTGATGGCCATTGCTGAACTGAAATATTAAACCATATGTAATATTTCTTCAATAAAATTTAGATTTAAAAGTCCCTAAATGATGTATGTGTTTGACAGTCCTTAATGGAAAATGATGAAAGGAGTTTCAGAGAATGGATAGGCTTAATAGTAAGAATTCTTTTCATTCATGTGGAAGGAAGTTCAGGATTATAACATGAAACATAAGGAATTAGCATAACATTTGGAGTAGGATTGTACCAGTTCTTCTTGGATGTATAGTTTTGTTGTTGTTGTTGTTTTTGGTTCTTTGTTTATTTGTTAAATATTTGACTCTTCCGCTGTATTTCTGGCAAGGGCTTTTCCTGAAGTTCTTTAAGACAGTTCTTTTTGGACCACAGTTTAGCCATAGTTAGACCATCAGGGAACTTTCTGATAATTCTCTTTTGAGTTCAATAGATGGCATGATTTTCTCTTACTATTGAACCGATGCCTCAGCAAAGGGTTAGAGGAGTTCTGCTGTTTGTAGCGAAAATCTTGTGCCAAGAGCATTAACCTTGAAGTTCTATACACTTTGCAGGTCAGGCAATTACCACAGTTATCCTATTTACTTATTTAAGGATGTGGCAAGGAGAGCCTCCAAAAAATGGACTGATAAATGTGAGTGGAGGAAAAAAATCAATTTTTTTTTTTGAAAGGAGAGGTCCAGAATTGTAAATGATGGAAAGAATTTTAAGATTCAGTTAAAATGTCTCTTGAACAGATCAGAGCAGACAAATAGTTTTATGTATTGGAATGTGCTTATGTGGTCAAGGGAGACAGAATATTTGATATGAGATAGTACTTAAGAACTCAGTCATGCTTAAGAATCCTCAAACTTTGTGAAGTCTCAAACTCCTTTATGCAAACAAAATCTTATATACTGAATATGTAAAACATTTAAGGGGAGTTACTCTCCTTAAAGGGTGCAAATGGTTAAGCTCTTGACTACTAGCTGAAAAGTTGGTGATTCATACCTACCCAGAGGTGCCTTGGAAGACAAGCCTGATGATCTGCTTCCGAAAGGTCACAGCCTTGAAAACCCTATGGAGCAGTTCTACTCTGCACACATGGGGTCCCCATGAGTCGGAAATGACCTGAAGGCAACTGACAACAACATTCTCCTCAAAGCCAAAGAGTTCATACCGGTTCATATGCTTGCCCTTCTTCCTCCCTTCTTGCATAGCTTGAAAATCACTTATTTGACCCAACTCTTTCATTGGACATATAAGAACATTCATTTCCAAGAGGAGTGAACTGACTTGTCCGAGGCTGTATAACTAAAAAGTGTCAAGGCTGATTCCCAGACCTGTGCTCTGCTCTATTACGTACTTTCTACTTCAGACCGCTTTCTGCTTCTTGCTTGGAATTCTGGAAGGAGGAACCCTCTCTGCTAGAATTCTAGGAAAAAGTAGAGTGCTCAGGGGTTGTGAAGATAAGCGAGAAAAATGGGTCACAAATACTATTCTCTTCAGTTCCAGAGCTCAGCCCTTCATAGGGTAAGTATTTATTAATCTTCTATTATGGGCAAGGCATAGTTTGAGGCTCTGGAGAAAGTGCAGAATTCCAGAATGAAGGAAGAACTCATATCTTTACTATTCTTCATCCTTGTAGTCTCACCTTAAAAATATAAGCAAAGTGATAATCTAGAGAATACAAATTACATGTTTGCCATAGTGGTCACTGGTATGGACTTTGGAGTCAGAGTGCCTGGTTTTGAAGTCCAGCCCTGCCACTTAACTTGGGCAAATTACTTGACTTCTCAGTGCCTCATCCATAAAGTAGGAATAATAATATTACTTTGTTGTTATTGTTGTTAGGTGCTGTCAGGTTGGTTCCAACTCCTAGCAATCCTACGTACAACAAAATGAAACACTGCCCAGCCCTGTGCCATCCTCACAACCATTGTTATGCTCGAGCCCATTGTTGCAACCACTGTTTCAATCCATCTCATCAAGGGTCTTCCTCTTTTTCTTTCCTCTTTTTCTCTGACCCTTTCGGTGTCCTTCTCCAGGGACTGGTCCCTCCTGATAACATGTCCAAAGTATGTGAGATGAAGTTTCACCATCTTTGCTTCCAGAGAGCACTCTGGCTGTATTTCTTCCAAGACAGACTTGTTCGTTCTTCTGGAAGTCCATGGTATATTCAGTATTCTTCGCCAACACCCTGATTGAAAGGCGTCAATTCTTCGGTCGTCCTTATTTATTGTCCAGCTTTCTCATGAATACGAGACAATTGAAAACACCATGGGTTGGGTCATTGGCACCTGAGTCCTCAAAGTGACATCTTTGCTTTTTAACACTTTAAAGAGGTCTTTTGCAGCAGATTTGCCCAGTGCAATGGGTCTTTTGATTTTTTGACTGCTGCTTCCATGGACATTGATTGTGGATCCAAGTAAAGTGATCCTTGACAATATCAGTCTTTTCTCCATTTATCCTGATGTTGCTTATTGGTCCAGTTGTGAGTAGTATTACTTATCTCATAGAATTGTTGTGAGGATTAAGTGAATATGTATTTATTCACTTAGTACTCATAACAATAATCATTTACATATACCATATTTTTATGCAAATAAAGCATGCCTTCTACGTTTATTTGCTAACTGAGCCCTCCCCCCACAAGGTATTTTTGTAAGTCCTCTATGCTAATATTTTTTACAGCAACATGTAAAAAAAAAATTTGGCATAGCAGTACTTAAAATACCTCATGAGAGGAAGGCACAATTGGCAAACAAACGTAGGAGGTGCATGTTATTTGTGTAAAAATACTGTGTGTGTGTGTGTGTGTGTCCAAACCCAATGTGTTGAGTCACTTCTTACTTATGGTGACCCCATGTGTAACAGAGTAGAACTACTCCATAAGGTTTTTTTGGTTGTAATCTTCACAGAAGCAGATCACCAGGCCTCTCTTCTGCAGCACCACTGGGTAGGTTCAAACCGCCAATTTTTAGGTTAGTAGTTGAGTACAAACCATTTGTACCACCCATATAGTACTTAGAATAGTGCCTGGCACATAGTATGTACTATGTAAATCTTGGCTGCCATTATTATCATTATTATATCCTGTGCCACTCACAGTGACAATTCAAGGGTCTCCTCTAAATTAGTGTTTTGGCTTTCTACTTCTTGCATATATTGTTAAACAAATAATATGGAAACTATATTTTACAGACTTAAGTTATCAAAGCACTGCTGACTCAATTTGGTAATCTTCATTTCTTACATTAGCAAATGGTATGTTTAACTTCTGTATATTCTTAATGATAGCTCTTACAGTATTTATGATACATGCAATATGATATATTTCATTCACCTGTGACTCCTATGATGCTTTGCACACCTGAATGGGAATGGGAATCTCAAGACTCAGAAATATATGGCATTCACCAGCCTTATGTCATTACTTATTCTTTTCAATACATATCCTATCTCCTCAAACAAAAAGGCAGACTTTGGGCATGGACGATGTCGTATATATCTCTTTATGTTTCTAGAGTCTAGCCCTGCACCTTGTACACAGAAGGCAATCAATGGATGTTTGCTACGTGTTTGTCGTGAATTCTACTGTTAATGGCAACATCTCTTTTCAATTTCATTTTTTTTCTAATTTTAAACTGTCAGCCTAATTATAATATCTTCTGCACTAAATTTTCTGTGTTTCAGTGGATCTAAGGTTCATAAATTTGTTGAACTGTGAATAAAAGCAAAAAAACTAGCACATGTAGGTAAGAGCCATATGCATTTCTTTAATGAATAGTCATCGTGACATATGGAGGAGGACTGCCAGATGAATTATTGGGTTTGATGGAGTAGCTGCCTCCCTGCATGAGTCAGTCCAGGGGCCAATTTATAGTGGCAAATTCTGTGATGGGCTGGTCTCACTGATATACAAAGTAAATAAATGAACCAAGTTGTTTCAGTAGCTGAGAAAATTTGCTAGATTGGCATGAAAATATTATATTGCATCTTAACAAAAAGGTTTACACACCTTTAGGAAGTATGTTTAGTTTCATGGTGAAATCCCATTTACATGTGTTTTCAGTAATTTAATAAATTTCTTCAGTACACATCAACAAAATATTTTTATTTCTTTAGAGCCAGTCATATGAAATGTGAGTCACGTTAATACATAGTCAAATGAACAGGTGTTTTTTTAGACTAACTTTTAAAAATAATAAAACAAGTAAGTACTTAGGTAAACAAATTAAAACCCTGAAGTATATAAAATGAAAAGCAAATGTCCACTTGTTGTCACTCCTAACTCTCTAGTTCTTCTTTCCCAACAGTAAACAGTGTTAAACATTTCTTGGATATTGTTCCAGATATTTTTAATATATTCACACAAGCAGGACCGTATTTATTTATTTTGCTCCAATTTATATTGTTCCCTTAACAACATATCCTAGATCTCTTTCCATATCAGAACATACTGGTCTACCTCATTGAAAAAAATTATTGTGCAGTATTTATCTCTATGAATGTATAATAATTTAACATCTTCGTTATTGATGGACAGTGTATTGCTGTTACAATCAATGCTGCAGTGATTATCCTTTAAGTAACATCTTTGCACATTGATATGATTTATCTGTAGGATAAATTTCTTAAAGTGGAATTGGGCAAAAAAAGAAATGTGCATTTGAAGTTTTGATAGAAATTGCCCATACAGAATAAGATATGTGAATGTCTGTTTCCTTATTTGGTGTTTTGCCATTTGATCGTTTCAGTAGAATTTTATTTTACCTTCTAATAGCTATTTGTTGTTTTTCGTGCTCATTATTATTTCTGGGAGCAACCCAAATGTCCTTTGGAGAGCCATCTCTTATTCCATGTAGTTGGTGAGACTCCACCAAGAGTAAACCATATGACTCAATCCTGCCCAATCAGAGCACCAAATCATCGTAATAACATAAATGACTCAGGGGTGGACCCATGACCTAAGTTGTTCCAATGCCCAAGATGTGTATGGGAGCCAGGAAGAAGGTTCACTCTCTTTTGGTGGGGACTGAAACCTGAAGGATATTGGCCTGGAGTTGCTGAATTTCACATTGTCTTTTTGTGGCATCTAAGAATGCTACCGGTATGAAGGGGAGTAAAGCTGAGGGATGGAGGGAGACAGTGCCCCTAGATTAAGTTAAGATGAAAATTAGAAAAATTTAGCTTTGCATTTTTTCATTTATATGAGCTCATAAATTTCACTTTTTGCTGAATCTGGTTTAAGTTGAGTTTTGGTCACTTGAAACCTTAAGAATGGTATTGGATATATACCTCTTTCACCATGCCCCTATATACTAAACATTTTAAGTAATATTAATAATTCCCTTTTATTGAGCACCCTTTATGTGCTGGGTACTGAGCTAGGTGCCGTACATCCATTATCTCAATCGTCATAACCCTAGAAGGACATTATCCTTACTTTACAGAGCAGGTAAAAGAATTCCAGAGAACTTAAATAAATTGTCAAAACTAGACAGCTGGTAAGTAGTGGAGACAGAATTCAGATTTAAATCTTCATGGTTCCAAAACCCATCTTTTTTTTTTCCCTCTCTGCCACTCTATTACCAAGTATTAGAAATTAGAAGCTTGAAGACATGCAGTATCAGTGCTATGGATTATCTCATGTTTTATGTAATATTCCATTTGTATAATGCTTTATATTTTTCAAAAAAAAATTTTTATACATTTAAATGTATTCAAATCTCTGTTTTCTCCGAACACGGTGATGAGGTGCCTGCAGTTTAGTAGCTGTCTAGTAAATCATGACGTTTGTTAGGCCTGATAGGACCAAATGTCATACTGTGTCCAGATAAGTGAATGTTAGGAAAGCAATCCGTGTGATGTGACCAAGAACAATTTTTTTTAGGAAAAACTTGCTTAGTAAAGTAGAATTATGACTGCATTAGGTACTGATTGCTTACACTTAGTATCAATAGAGAAAATATTAGAAACATGATTTTAGAAAGACAAACTCTAGGTATATTTTTGAAAGAAGGTACTTTGCCTCTTTTACTTCAGTTTTCATCCCTATATAAGTCCTAAGAAGAGGAAGGCCCTCAACAAGATGGATTGACACAGTGGCTGCAACAATGGGCTCAAGCGTAACAACGGTTGTGAGGATGGTGCAGGACTAGGCAGTGTTTCGTTCTGTTGTACATAGGGTCACTATGAATCAGAACCGACTCAACTGCACCTAACGACAACAACAACTTATAAGTCCTACTTAGCTAACATTTCTTCATCAACTGGTAGTAAACGTCTTCAGTTCACTCTGAACTCCTTCCTACGGCAAGAAGCGTATAGGACACTGCATAGGTCTACAGAGCTGCTTAATGTGCTTTTGAAGCTGTCTAAATTAGCCTGCTCTGTTCCGTCTTTCAGGGCATTAGTTGGTGTTGAAAATCGTTCTGACTCACAGTCATGGAACTCTAGATCTGGAAGAAATGCTAGCAATCCCTTAGTCTAGTATTTCTCAAAGTGTTTTCTGTTACACTCCTATAGGATATTAATATCAGTATTTAATCTTTTTTTTAAGTTCCAAGGCCTAGAATGATATAATTAGAACTTGGCATAGCTCTGTTCTTTGACTCTGCCTTCCATTGTGTGGTTTTATTCTTAGACAGGCTCTCCTCTTGGACCAAAATGCTTCCAGCAGCTTGCAGGGCTACATTCTTCCAAGTGTGAATCCAGTGAAAAAGAATGAGCAGTTTTATCCCAGCATTCCCAGCAAAAGTCATGTGATTCACTCTCACATTATTTTCTTAGGTCATATGCCCACCCCTGAATCAATCAGCATCATCTAGTGGGTGCCATACTTAAGCCTCACCTCAGTCATGTGTCCAGAACATCGTCCGACTCATCAAGAAGGATCAATTGCTAGAGGAGGACATTGTGTTTGGTGAGGTAGAGGGCCAACGAGGGCATGGCAGACTCTTGGTAAGATGGTTTGGCACAATAGCTGTAATGATGTACTTGAACATGCTGGCAATTGAGAGGATGATGCAAGACTGGACAGTGTTTCATTCTGTTGTACATAAGGTCGCCATAAGTCAGAGCCAATTTGACAGCAGCTAACAACAACAACAGGTCATGTGTCATGCTTAGAGCCAGGGGGCAGAAGTCAATTCCACAGGATCTACATGGACTGAGAATAGGAGAAGGGTGGATTCTCAAATGAATATCAGAAGTTGTTGCTGGAAATAGGGTGAATAGATGCTGGGCAGTCAAAAACAGTGAAAACCCATTTCATTATGCACCTAGACTCTCCAAGATGGTGGATAGACAATGTAAGGGTTCCCAAACATAGATACCTATGGAACTCTCCCCTTCCCCACCCAGGGAATTTTGCCAAATACACTTTTGGAAAATGCTAATTCTGCTCCAACTGCCTTATTTTTCATGGAGAAACTGAGGCTTAGAGAGATAAATGACTTGCCTGAGAGTTCATATATGTTTACTTTATTAGAGGAAAGACAGTCTCACTTTCCGCTGTGGGCTCTGATTGCGTGTCCATGAAATCTTGATTTCTCTACTTGGGCTTTCTTCTGCTTTTCCTGAAAATACCCTTGTTCTACAAAACGGAAAAATCTCCAAGAATACCAAAGGGATTCTGCACAATCACAAGTGCATGGGACTTTTGCCTTTAAATCTAGATTTTGTTTCTTCGTATGATTATTGTCAGGATATATGTTCTTTGTGACCTCTTTATTCCCCTGTCCCAGCCCGTTTCTTATTTTAACCTGTAGAGTCTGAACTGTTTATACCCTGGAGCCAAGTATGCATCTCTGCTGTGTCACAAATGAATGATATGACTTTGAATTCATCACTCTTCTTTCTCTAGGCTTCAGTTTCCCTCATTTGAAAAATGAAAGGAGAGAGGAGTCTCGATGTTTTCTAAAGTCCCATCCAGCACTGACATTCTAGTATTCCTGGATGCTGATCCCTCAGGTGCCCTGGGTTTGGATCCCCTGGTGTGCCAAACCTATTTATTTGGGTTTTCATCTTCTCTAACTTGCCCTTCCATCTAGATCCACTGAATTTTTTTTTTTTTTGTAATATATTTTAATCTTCTTATTTTTATTAACCTTGAATTACAAAAGCAGCACTGCTCCATGTTCAAAGTTAAATAATACTGAAACATGATAAAAGCAGAAATTTTCTTTCATATACCACTTTATCTACCCCAAATCACAGTTCCCTCTTCATTAACAATTTGGTATAGAGCTCATCATATATTTTTTGTCTATTAGTGTCTTAGTTCTCTAGGGCTGCCATAACAAAATACCACAAAGTGAGTGACTTTAAAGAGCAGAAATTTATTTTCTCGGAGTTTTGGAGGCTAGGAGCTCAAGTCAGGGCATTGGCCATGTTGATT
This sequence comes from Trichechus manatus latirostris, assembly GCF_000243295.1. NCBI lineage: Eukaryota > Metazoa > Chordata > Mammalia > Sirenia > Trichechidae > Trichechus > Trichechus manatus. The sequence goes on along the minus strand of NW_004443939.1, from coordinate 9,614,042 downwards.
CCTTCTGGGAGCTTTGAGAGAGAAACTGTTACGTGCTTCTTTCCTAGTTTCTAGAGTTAGTTGCTGTTGAGTTGATTCCAACTCACGGTGAACCCACCTGTGCAGAGAAGAACTGCTCGAAAAGGTTTTCAAAGCTGTGACCTTTTGGAAGCAAGTTGCCAGGCCTTACTTCCAAGGTGCCTCTGGGTGAGTTTGAACCACCAACGTTTCTGCCAGTAGTTGAGCTCTTAACCGTTTGCACCACCCACGAACTCCTTAGCTGCCAGCAATCATTGGCATTCCTCTGCTGCTTATCGATACATCTGCCTTCATGATCAGCTGGCGTCTGTCTTCCCCCTGTATGACCCTGTTTCTGTGTCTTTCCTTCTCTTTTTATAAGACACCAGTCATATGGGATTAGGATCCACCGTGTTCTGATATGATGTCATTAACTGAGAACATCTGCAAAGAAGAACCCTATTTCCCCGAATAAGATCACATTCACAGGTACAGGGGTTAGGACTTTTTTTTGGGGGGGGGACACAATTCAATTCATAACAATTACTATTTCTCTTCTGTTTCTCTCCTGTTTTTCCCTTGGGCTGTTCTATTTTTTATTTAGATCCATTGAATTTTTTGTATCTACCTGTTTGCTCTGTACTTCAACCTCTCATCTTGCCCTACCCAGTGGTATTTGTAATCTCTAAGTTCCTGCCTCCGTACTTGGTTTTAGCCTGGTGTTTTACTTGACTCTCATCACTTTGTACTTGTCATTTTTCTCCAGGAGTCTTCGCTTTAACTCGAGTATCAGCTTCCAGAACTTATCTGGTTTTGATCTGCTCTTACAGCTGTTCCCTGGCTTTCCAGAGCAGCCCAGTACAGGCAGTAAGAGTGTGGTTTCTAGTCAGGCTCCTGGGATCTAGTGATAGCTCCATCACTTACTGGTTGTGTGACCTTGAACAAATTACTTAACTTCTCCATACCTCAATGTCCTACTCTTGAAAAAGGGGATAATGTTAGAAATCATCCCATAGTCCTTGTTAGTGTTAAAGCAGTTTCCCAGGTAGCGCTTTCGTAGTCTTATCACAACTTCCCACCCTAGTTCAGATGCTGGCAAATAGTAGGTTCTTAAAACTGTCAGTTCTTTTTGGAAAGCACTTCACATTAGCAAATTGAATAGTCCACGGTGGTAGTTACAAAAACAACAAGGAGGCCCAAAGAGGTTGAAATGACTTGCTTAAAATCATGCAGACAGCAAATGACAGAGCCAGGATTCAAAATCAGACTTATTTTTTGGCTCCAAATCTCTGTGCTTCCCATTACTCTTGGCAGTGTTGCCCAATATCTTATTTATTGGGAGTCTTTGATACTGTCCTGAAGCCTTTATAGCATTCCATCCTTGAACTTGGAATCTGGTTGGTTCGTTCTTTCTTAGGCATGTCTTAATGAGTTTCCTCTGCTAATACCAACCCCTTCTGCTATGTAACCAAGTAAAGAGGTCCCCACCCCTTTTACCCCTAGAGGACTAGGCCTAGTTTTAAAACTGGAGTTTACATTGATTTCAGAGTCATTGTTTTTCAAGGTACAATGGCTAGTGGAAAGGTATTGACTTTGGAGCTAGATGGTCTAATTTTGAATGTTGGTTGTTTCTCTTAGTAGCCGTGTGGCCTTGGCCAACTCAATTACTTTCGTTGAGCCTCAGTATTTATCCAGCGACGATGGTAATGTTAATGATGTGTGCTTTAGAGTGTAACTGTGACAAGTGTAGATAAAATAAGGTAAGTGCTTGGGTACAGTAGACACTATTAAGTTATATTAGTAGTAGTATTTACTTCCAACTTTTGAGAAACTCAGGTGTTAGATGCCTGAATAGATTTGATGTTATTTTGGGGGCCGATATTTGAGTACACGTTGTTTCCATTTTGTTCTGGGGGTAGGAGAGTAGCCTGGTGAGAAGGACACAGGGTTAGAATTTAGATAGGCCTTAATTTGGATTTGAGCTGTGGCCATTACCAGTGGTGCAAACAGGCAGATTGTTTAACCTTTTTGAACTTCAGTCTCCTCATTTGAAAAACAGGAATAATAATACCATTTGTATAGAATCTGTTGAGGATTAATTGAGACAGCATGTATGAAGCATAGCAGAATGTCCCAACATGTATGTGTTGTCATATTCATCTTTGTGCTTCTAGCACCTAGTGCTGCCATCACAAAGTAAGAGCTAAAAAAAAAAATTTGTTGAACTGAATGGGCTGTTGAGTTGAAAAGTGCAAACATTTTATTCACAAAGTTTGATTGCTCATATGCTGCTTACTCTTCTGAGGCTGGAAATCCTGAAGAATAAAATGTTAAAGGAGTTATTATGCCGAGTGTAACACCCAGACCCGGGAACTAGTGCGCATAAGACCTCAAATTTCTTTCTGGCTCTCAGTATGAGAGTCATGATTGTTTCCCTTGCGTCATCCTCCTCATGTGGCTTTTCATCTTACACTCTGGCTTTGCTCCAGGAGACGACAGACTGCCTTATGCCAGGGACCTGGTGAAAGGTCACACCCAGAGTGGTCAAACTGGGAGGAGCTCACCTAACAGTGCGGGTGCTTAACTGGCATTCCCAAGTGCTCCATCTTGTCAGGGAAAAAGCAAGAGAGAAAAATCCCAAAGGAGCCTAAAATTTAAAAATTTTGGTCTGATTGTATAACTAGAAGGGTTTTTTGCTCAGAATTGCTATAACCAGGAATGAGTGAGTTTATGTCTCCCTTCTTCCTGAATAAAAACGAGATTTTTATTTATGATAAGTAGCTGTTAAAAAGAGTGATCTGGACTTATTTTTTCCAGCCTATGAGACCCATCCCAACCTTTTACGGATAGTTTCTTTAAATACAGCTTGAGAAGCCTCAGTGTCTTCTGGAGGTTTTTGTAAATGGATGCCAGCCTAACCTTTATTAAACCGGGTTTATATGCCATATAATAGCCTGTCTTGGTATATTTCTTCTAGACTCTTTGCTTGAACAAGGACACAATGAATTGAGGATTCTCTTCTGTTGTAAATGCTGATTTTGGTGTTTGTTTTTTTGGTTGTTTTTGTTGCTTCAACTTCATCTTTTTCCATGTTGTTCCTGAATTTCTTAATGCTTCTCTTTTTTTCAGTCTTTTTTTTTTTTTTTTAATCTGCGTAGATTATGTTTGCTGAGGTTGATTCACCTCAGTTCAGTTCAAAGTGCTTCAGCAAACATTTGCTGAGCACCTCTTCTATAACAAAGCATACTGGTACTATTTTCCAAAGCTTCAGCATAAACTTTACAGCTGTAACATCCAGTAAACTGGCCGTTTGCCACATGTATCTGTTTAAATTTAAATTCATTAAAATTAAATTAAAAAATTCCAGTTCTTCAGTTGCCTAGCCATATTTCAAGTGCTCAGTAACCACATATGGCTAGTGGCTACTATATTAGCACAGATATAGAACATTGCCATCACTGTGAAAAGTTCTGTTGGTTAGTGCTGCTATAGAGTTTCAGTTATTTGGAACTATAACTCATCCATTGTTTTTCATTTGTAAGATAGTCAATGACTCCTATCTCTCAATGAGAACTTTTTAAAAGCAATTCAAATAACATTAAATTTTACTGTTATGCACTATAGTAGATATAAAGACAAATAAAATATATTGCTTGTCCTCAAGGAACTTAAAATGTATTGAGGAAAACTGACACATAACACAACTAATGAGATTGCAAGGCAGGATATGAAAAAGTGATGCAGGACAGGTATAATCAAGGTACAGTGGACTCATTCAAGTAGGGATTTATTTCTACTCTGCATCAGGACCTTCACGCAGAGGTGGCGTTGGGATTGGACCTTCTAGGAAGGAAAGGTGGTCTGGATGGCAGAAAGTCATTGTAGGTGCTGAGGGAATAGCATGTGTAAAGACAGAACAGAGAGAGTAGCTCAGTCCAAGGAAGGTAATATAGCATAGAGATGAAGAGCATAGCCTCTAGAAACAAACTGCCTAGCTTCAAAAACCTGGCTTTGCCTTTTGTTAGCAAGTAAACTAATCTTTCTAAGCTTTTGTTTCTTCACTGTAAAATGGTGCTAAAAATAGTATCCACCTAACAGGGTATTTATGAGGATTAAATGAGATGATGTGTTTAGAGACTTACTGCAGTGTCTGGCTCATTATCCTCCCTCTAGGGGAGGAGCTGGGGGAATGGGAGGTTGTTATACTAAGTGTGTATGTGGGAAAATGGTTTTAGTTGCAAATAACAGAGTCACTAATTTTGGTGGCTGAAATAGAAAATAATTTATCTTTCCGTTAAAAATCTGGAGGTAGGCAATCCAGAATTGTAGGGTGGCGTTCTGTGAAGTCCTCAGGGACCAAGTTCCTTCTAGTTTTGCTTCACCAGCTCTAGGATGTGGCCTTTTTCCTCATGGTCCAGGATGGAACTTCAATCATGACATTCACGTCCCAGTCAACAGGATGAAGTATGCACCTGTTGTCTCTTAAGGTTGCAGAAGTTGCCACCTGATATTTCTACTTCATCGCATTGGCCTGAACTTCGTCACATGGCCGCATCTAGCTGAAGGGGAAACTGGGAAACATAGTCTTTATTCTGAGTGGCGTGTTTCCAGCTAAAATTCTTACTACTAATGGAAGAAGGATGAAAAGGCTATTGGAGGAAACTAGCAGTCTGTTACAATGAGAGACAAGACTGGAGCCAGATTAAACAGGTCTTTAATACAACCTAAGGAATTTGTACTTCATTGCTTGGGCTCTGCAGAGCTGTTGAAATACTTAATGTAGAGAGTTAAAACAATTAGAATCTGTTCATGGAAATGGACTCTGACATGGTTGTTCAACTCAGCAATACTCACCTCAGCAATACTCAGATACTTTCAAGAAACAGTTAAAAAAAATTTTTTTTCCTAATAATCCAATATTCTTAACCCATGGTCCCTGCTCTTTAAGGGAAAAGGTGGCTTGAGGGGAGGAAATGTGAGAAGACAACCCTTCATCCTGGCAGCTCTCCTCTGGACTTCCTCCAGTGTATCAATGGCTCTCTAAAAATGTGCTGAGACTGGAAATCAGTTCTTCATATGGAATACCACCACCACCAGCTGCTGTCTAGTCAGTTCCAACTCATGGTGACCCCACATATGTCAGAGTAGAACTGCGCTCCATAGGATTTTCATGGCTGTGACCTTTTGGAAGCAGATCAGCAGGCCTTTCTTCTGAGGCTCCTCTGGGTGGGTTTGAACTGCCAACCTTTTGGTTAGCAGTTGAGTGCTTAACCATTTGCACCACCCAAGGACTTCATATGGGGTAGGTAGTGGGAATTTGGAGTAGAGGGAATTGGTACTTTTATTTTGATTAGGATACTGTGCTCTCTGTCCCTGAGCATTTTGTGCTTGCCTCAGACACTGCACTTACTACATGCACTCCATTACTGACTTTGATAGTAAGCAGCTTGACGGCAGAGTGCAGGTCTTATATGAGTGTATATTCTCTACAGTTACCACAGTGCCTGGTGCAAGGGTATATAAGTTTATTGAATGTCTGGATGTGTGCTGAATGTAGGAATGCTGCCTGAGATTGTGTTGGCTTTTAAACCGTGGCACTAGAGCTTAAATCCTCGTGCTGTTGATTATTGCTGAGCTTGTGGTAAAAGCATTGCAGGCAAAGCCTAAGAGAAAGACTTGTGTAAGGTAAAGAAGTACAGTAGTTGTGTTCACCTGGAGTATTGTTCTGTTTAGAGTACACAAGACAGTGAAACGGTGAGATTCTGTCAAATAACATGTTAAATCCTAAAAGACTGTCTTCTTTTTCCTTACTTTGTCTGTGTTTTTCTAGGCACTGGTTTACTAAGACGATAAAAAAATACATGGAATTCATGTGCTTTTGAAATACATCCCACGTTAAGCCCCCCAACAAGATTTTTTAATCAAGGCATATTTACTGAGTTCCAGTTATGTGTGAAGCATTGTGATAGGGACTGTGAGGAATAAAAATAAAGAAAGAAAGGAACAAATCCTTGCTTTGAAAGAATTTACAATCAACAAATGCTGTGCTAACTTGTAGGAACTCAAATATGGTTGACTAGGCTCTTACCCTCAAGGGTCTTATGATATGGTATGGAAAACAGACAAACAGATGATTACATATGTTGTGATACTAGTATTTGAATCTTTCACTGGGACAGATGTACACATCTTGGTTCAAAGTTTGATGAAATTGTTCATTTCATGTTTTGTAAAATCTGCACACACATTCAAGTTAACTAGCATGTAAGATGTTTTCAGGAAGTTGCATGTATTTCAGGAGTGGTGGTAATATGATATGCAACCAGGAGAGAGAGAAGGCAAAAAAAAAAAAAAAAGAGGGTTTGATCATTTTGAGATGACATTAAATTATCTTTTGACACCAGCTGTATCTTTTTTATAAGAGAAAATGGAAACAACTCTGTCCTTGACCTTCAAAAAGAAATTGACTTACCTAGCTTAACTATTCAAACAAACAACTGTGTACTCTCTTCAATTCCTATGATGATTTTGATTTACTGTAAATGACTGAATTTAATGAACTAAATTATGCTGTTTAAATGCATTTTGTGAGTGGTATTGTAGTTTGTTACAAAGCATTATGTCTATGCTAAATTGTGCTGTAAATGATATGGTATGGAACATATGTGCTGTATTCATAATTTAACTGTTGTTGTGGAGTGCCTTCTTGGATCGGACACACTGAGAAAGGAGTCTTTATTTACCTGGTAAAATGAAGGTGATATCTCAGCAAATCACTAGGTCTTACTGACCTTGGCAGAATTACAGTGCTAATATTTTCACATGGATGAACTGTTCTTGAACAGTTTCTCTAATGTATATGGCAGAAATAGGCTTTCCATTAAAACTGGGTATATATGGTATATCTTCTCTTTCCATTTTTTTCCCCTTCAACACACATTTACTGCAGTCATTGCAAGGATAATTCCATCTCCATTAAGGTTCATGTTTTCTCCTGGCTTCTCCGTGGTAGAGATGATAGAATACAGGAGCTTGTCCTGCAGTTAGGCTGGTGGTCGCTAAAGGGACCCACATTCAACAGTCTCCCCTTTTCTTCCTTTCTGAACAATTTGAAAAATAAAAAAAGAGAGAGAGATGCTACCTTTATTGCTAATACAGGCTAAGCTGGCTTGGTGTGAGATGCAAATGGGCTTTCTAACTAAATCCTGGCATTAGGTACAGTTCCCCACTAGGTCCAGGCTTTCTTACATGGAAGGACTGCCCAGGTACAATTTATAACATGGAAAAGCAAAGAATTTGTGTTTTCGGTGGACAGGCTCATCTCAAGAGAAAGAATAAAGTAGAACATGCCCAGTTATTCTTTACAAAATTTACCAGAAGATTAGAATGGAGTCCCTGAATGGCATGAACAGTTAAGCACTGGACTACTAACTGAAGGATAGGCATTTGAAACCCATGTGGAGGCGCCTTGGAAGTAAGGCCTGGTAATCTGCTTCTGAAAGGTCCAAATCCCAAACCCGTTGCCATCAAGTTGATTCCCACTCATAAGCAAACTTATAGGACAGAGCAGAATGGCCCCATAGGGTCTTCAAGGCTGTAAATCTTTATGGAAGCAGACTGCTACATTTTTCTCCCATGGAGTGGCTGGTGGGTTTAAACTGCTGACTTTTTGGTTAGCAGCCGAGCACTTAACCATTATGCCACCAGGGCTCCTTCTCCAAAAGGCCACAGCCTTGAAAACCTTACGGAGCACAGTTCTACTCTGCACACATGGGTCACCATGAGTCCAAATCAACTCCACGGCAACTAACAACAGCAACGTAGAATGAATAAAGAGATAGCAAGAAGCCTGAGCTCTCTTCATAGGAAAGAAACAGCAGGCAGAAGAAAAAAATCATTCCTCAGTAACAAGTGGAAATTTTTTTTTTAAAAAGTAGTTAGTTTCACATGAAAACTTCGTTGCTAGAGAGAAATCCACAGGATTTGTTACACGTTTATGATGATGCTTCCGATTTTCCTCTCTGAGTCGTATCTTCATGATAGCAGTATTTTTATTATTTGATGGAGGATGAAGAGACAGCAGCTTTTGGAGGAGGGGCAGCCACATTTATAGGTTCAGGAAAAATTGCTTGAAATTTAAGCGATCATTCTCAGTGGTTCAGTGCTGGCCACTTATAATGATCTAGCACAAGAGGAAGAGGAAAGAGACTTTGGTTTTAGGAGGTTTCATGATTATTGGCTCATTGTTTGACCTGGCAAGTGATTTCTGTTGTATTTTCCCTTCCTGTAAATGGGAGTTCATAACTTATGCTACCTCATAGGTTACCAGTATATCAAGTGAAATCATGGACATTAACACATTGAAGTGTTTAAAATGCCATACATATGTCATCATTTTTATTAATTTCTGAATCTAATAGTAGTAGACTTTTCTTGTTATTTAGCCATCCTTACTACTTTTTCTCTTACCTGGGCATTTCTTGGTAGCAGGTAGAAAAGTTGTGTAATGTCTGATGGTAGTGTCATCCCTTTAAGAAAACATCTTTTGGAGGCAGAGAACAGCATAAAGTGGGCATTGCATGACAAAAATTATTGATTTTTTTTTTTCCATAATGACTTAAAACACTCATCAACTAAATTTCACACCCAGCCAGTCCCGTGGCAAGGAATCAGAATTCAGTTTTATTTTGAAGATGTTTCTGAAGTGGAGTTTTTTTTTTCCCCCCAGATTTAACATGTTAAAGGTTCAGAGAGGAAATCTACAAAGGTTCATCTCTAATTGAACTGCAAAAGAATATCATGATCTGGACACTGGACAGAGAAAATATAGCCAGTGGAAGAGTTTTCTCATTTTCGTAAAATTGCTTCTAAATTTAGCAACCTAGAGTTAGGTATATGCAAATAACTAGATAGTCAGTTTTGATGATTTGCTATAAGAAAAGAGTTTAGTCATTTTTCTGTGTTGTATTTTGCATTTTACTAAGAGTAATTCCTTTAACATGTCTCTTGGTAATATTCTCTCTACATTTATTTTGGAAGTAGCTGTAAATGACACAACTGATATTTTAAAATATTGTGATGGCAAATTTTTAAAATTTTGAACTGGAACTCATCTATTTGCTTCTTTCTGAAGATGTGGCACAAAGAGTGGCTTAGGAGCTGGGGCAATATGATTCTTATCAGGAATGTGAAAGTGTTTGGCAGTGCAATATGCAAGCTGAAATTTGAGCTAGCATGTGAAGGTCACTGATAACTAGAGAAGCACCCAGGTCCTTTCTTTGTGATTGGCCATAACGAATGAGTGGAACAAACAGATTGAAGTCAGTTATGAACATAGCATTTCCCTTACCAGCAGCATGGAATTATAATGCTGGAGATTTTGCATTTCTCTGAATGCCAGAAACATAGGATTTTAGCTGGTTATTTTAGCAAGGTGCTAGGCTGATACAAAGGAAGAGTTGGAGACTTAGAGAAGCGAAGTCTGTAAAGTACCACTAACTCTTGAGACATGTTGAGAGTGCCCAGGCCACACTAATTCAATCTTTGGTCACTGTATTAGTTAGAATGTTTTCAATGGCAAGAAATGGAAAACCTGACTCAAAATGGCTTAAACAATTTAATGTATTTCTTGGCACACATAACTAAAAAGTCCTGAGGTATAATGACTTCAGATGGGATTTGATCCATCAACTCAAACAATGTGACCGTATCCCATTTTTTCTCTCCCCATGTCTTGGCTCTGCTTCCTTTCTCATGGCTTTCAGTGGCCTGCTTCTTAGTGTCCATGGATCTCTTCTTGGAGCTCTTTGATAACTTGTTCATATTTATTAGTATATACTGGCATTCCAGCAGAAGTCCTGAAGTTCACTCTGTTGGATCTACTTAGGTCAAATGCCCATTCCTGAGCCAATAACTGTGGCCATGGGATAGAATATGATGATAGACTTAGTTCACACTGATTGGCTGAGAGTGGAGGATGGGTAGATATTGCAATAGTTGTTGTTAGGTACCATCGAGCTGGTTACAACTCATAGAGACTCTGTGCACATCAGAACAAAACCTGGCCGGTCCTGTTCCATCCTCACATTCGTTGCTATGTTTGAGCTCATTGTTGCAGGCACTGCATCAGTCAATCTCATTGAGGGTCTTCCTCTTTTTCACTGGCCCTCTACTAAGCATGATATCCTTCTGCAGGAACTGGTCCCTCCTGATAACATATCCAAAGTATGTGAGACAAAGTCTCGCCTTTCTTGCTTCCAAGGAACACTCTTGCTGTACTTCTTCCAAGACAGACTTCTTCTGGCATTCAATGGTATATTCAATATTCTTCAACAAAACCATAATTCAAAGACATCGATTCTTCTTTGGTCTGCTTTATTCATCGTCCAGCTTTCGCATGTTTATGAGGTGATTGAAAATATCATGGCTTGGGTCAGGTGCACCTTAGTCCTCAAAGTGACGTCTTTGCTTTTCAACACTTCAAAGAAGTCTTTTGCAGCAGATTTGCCTAATGCAATACATTGTTTGATTTCTTGACTGCTGCTTCCATGGACGTTGATTGTGGATCACCTTTCTTTAGAATGGGCACAAATATGCATCTCTTCCAGTCAGTTGGCTAGGTAGCTGTCTTCCAAATTTCTTGGCATAGACGAGTGAGCACTTCCAGCGTCGCATCATTTGTTGAAACATCTCAATTGGTATTCTGTCAATTCCTGGAGCCTTTTTTTTTGCCAGTGCCTTCATTGGTCTTGCAAAATTCTATCATGTGATCTCTGGCTTTGTTTTTATCACCAAGGCCATATTTTCCAACTACTGATCATTCTTTTTTTCCAACTTTTGCATTCCAATCACCAGTAATTATCAATACACCTCGATTGCATGTTTGATCAATTTCAGACTGCAGAAGTTGGTGAAAATCTTCAATTTCCTCATCTTTGGCATTAGTGGTTGGTGGGTAAATTTGAATAATAGTCATATTAACTTGTCTTCCTTGTAGGCATATGGATGTTGTTCTATCACTTGACAGTGTTGTACTTCAGGATAGATCTTGAAATGTCCTTTTTGACAATTATTGCAACACCATTCCTCTTCAGTTTGTCATTCCCAGCATGATAGATGCCTTAGGCTGGGTTCTCTAGAGAAGCAAAAGCAGTAAAGCGTATAAGTATATATATAGAGAGAGACTTATATCAAGGAAACAGCTCATGCAGTTATAGAGGCTAGAACATTCCAAGTCCATGGATCAGGGTAGAGGCCTCTCCCAATTCACCTAGCCGCAGAAGCTGGCAAACTCAAGATCAGCAGGTCGGAGAGCAGGGCACCCACTCACAGGCTGTGAAGGTCAACAAATTCCAAGATCAGCAGGCAAGACCGCAAGGTTTCTCCTGATGCATGTACCTGCAGGGGCTGGCGAACCTAAGATCAGCAGGTCGGGGAGCAGGACTCTTGCTTACAGGCTGTGAAGATCGATGAATCCCAAGATGGACAGGTAAGCTGCTAGCTCAAGTTCCAAGAACCAGAAGTGAGACGACAAGAGGCTGCTGCTGGATCCAGAACAAGCCAAAAACCTTGGCAAGGCAAGCAGGAGGGAAGTAGCCAGCAGAGGGCAGAGAGATGAAGGCTGAGGGGGCGGTGAGCCGCCACAGGCCCTGACCCTTCTGGTACCGCTCAGCAGATTTCATCATGGGGGTGATCACATATCCAAGTTCAGCAGGGAAGTGATCACAACATTATACAGCTGCCAAAACACTGAGAATCATGGCCTAGACAAGTTGACATACAATCTTAACTGTCACAGTAGACCATATGATTGTCTGATTCGAAATGGCCAATACCAGTCCATTTTAGCTCACTAATGTCTAGGATATTGATCATTTTTTGACAACTTCCAATTTTCCTAGATTCATACTTCGTACATTGCAAATTCCTATTATTAATGGATGTTTGCAGCTGTTTCTTCTCGTTTTGAGTCATGCCACATCAGCAAATAAAGGTCCCAAAATCTTTACTCCATCCATGTCATTAAGGTTGACTCTACTTGAGTAGACTGTATGGTTGCTGTGAGTCAGAATTGACTTGATAGCAATGGGTTTGGTCTACTTGAATAGGCAGCTTTTCCCCAGTGATATTTTGAGCCCCTTCCAACCTGAGGGGCCCATCTTCCAGCACTGTATTAGACAACGTTCTGTTGCAATCCAAAATATTTTCACTGGGAAGTTTTTCCAGAAGTAGATCACCAGGTCTTTCTTCCTAATCTGTCTTAATCTAGAAGCTCTGCTGAAACCTGTCCACCTTGGGTGACCCTGCTGATATTTGAAATACCAGTGGCATAGCTTTAGCATCATAGTAATATGCAAGCCACCACAGTATGACAAACTGACAGATGCGTGGTGGCAGCTTCAGACATTTGGTGTATGTGCTTGGTTGAGGAGCCAGAGGGACAAAGTTATCATCTGTGGGATTATGACTGAATGCCTGTAAATCAGAATCCCCCACAGGAGGAATGATTGCAACAGAAATCAGGATATTGTAACCAACAGGAAGGGTAGAAGGCTGCCTTATGGTACAACAGCTAGATGTCTACTATAGTCACCTTGAAAGGAATCAGATTTTGGAATATGGGCCAAACATGGTAAGTTTTGCCATTTCTTTCCAGGTGAAGTTAGGCTAACTCAAGTATAACGATAAACCTTAAAAGGGAGGCATCACAAGAAAGTAATATTTGTTTGAGGCTTACTTGTAGAAAGAGAAAGGCACAGGTCCAGCTTTTGACCTTAGCAATGGCAATTACTTGTGGTTCCCGAATGTTTCGTATTCTCCCTCATCTCAGTGGAGAACCTACTGTTGCCTTTACCTTAAATACCCTTCCTTCTCTTTTCTCCTTGGTTCAACTCATACCGTCTTTCAAGAATTATGCCGATTGCTACTTCCTCCAAGAATCAGTTAAACCAGTTGCTGTCAAGTTGATTCCAACTCATTGCGATCCCATGTGTGTCAGAGTAAAACTGTTTCTCCATAAGATTTTCAGTGGCTGATTTTTCTGACATAGATCACCAGGCTGTTCTTCTGAGACACCTGTAGGTGGATTCAAACTGCCAGCTTTTCAGTTAGCAGTGAAGCGTGTTAACCGTTTGCACCAGCTAGGGACTCCTATCTTTAGCATACTGCCTAACATATTGTGTTGTAATTTTTGGTTTCTTTGGGTCTTTACTAGAGTGTGACATCCTGAAGACAGCATTGTACTTTTTTTTCATGTGTATGCTTTGCCCGTAGTCCCCAAACCAAACCCACTGCAATCAATTTGATTCCAACTCATTTCGACCCAGTGTATTACAGAGTAGAACTGCTCCATAGGGTTTTCTTGGCTGTAATCTTTATGGAAACAAATCACTAGGCTTTTCTTCTGATGCACCTCTGGGTGGGTTCAAATTGCCAACTTTTAGGTTAGTAGCCAAGAGCAAACCATTTGTATGATCCAAGGGCCTCTTTGCCTATAGTAGGTGTTCAATAAATGCTTATTGAATGAATGAATGGTATTTGCATAACGGCTTTTCATTTTTAACATCATAGATAAAACTACTTTCTTAACTTCCACTGACAGCCTATTTAAATCACTGCTTAGTACAGAAGTTCTCCTTTCCTGTTTACCTTAGGATGAGAATTGAATAGAGGCCTCCCTCCTTTTTTTTTTTGATAAAAATTATTTATTCATCTTCCCATAATGATGGAAAACATCTTGTTTACTTTGAATGAAATTTTAGGAATTTTGGAGGTGATCTCAAAAAATAGAACTTTGAGAATCTGAGAGATGGAAATGGTCATAGAAATCATCTTCTTCAAATTTCCCCTCTTGCAAGCAACAAAGGCAGGACCAAGAAAGATTAAGTGATTTGTTTAAAGCCATCCAAGAAATTAGTGATTGAGCCAGGACCACCCTAGATCTTCTCCTTACAGTCCAATATTTTCTATATGCAAGAAAGGGACAGGTATTACAACCATCATATGGAAAATTTAAGGCAATGGAAGCTTCATGTATGACTACCAAAGCACTTAGGATCATAGACTCAGATCATCAGAATGTTAGATTTGCCTTTAAATGTTATATAATCCAATCTCCTATCCAATGCTTACATCCAATCTACAAAATTCCTTCCAAATGGTCAGTCTGTTAATGTTTTTGTATTTACAGTGATGGGATGTTTGCCACTTTTTGAAGCTTCCCCTTTCATCTTTGGTTAGTTCAGAATGTTAGAAAGTTTAGTCTTATATTGGCCTAATCTGTCTTCCTACAAATTCAACTCAGAGGTCTCAGTTCTACCATCTGGTGATTCAGAAATCATGCAGTTAGCCATGTTGTTATTGTGTGCCGTTGAGTCAATTCTGACTCATAGCAACCGTATAGGACAGAGTAGAACTGCCCCACAGGCTTTCCTAGGCACAGTGGTTAAGCATTTGGCTGCTAACTAAGAGATCAGCAGTTTGAATCCACCAGCTGCTCCTTGGAAACCCAATGGGGCAACTCTACTCTATCCTACAGGGTCACTATGAGTCGGAATCGACTCACCAGCAACGGGAATCTTTACAGGAGCAGATCGCCAGGTCTTTTCTCCTGCGGAATGGCTGGTGGGTTCGAACTACCGACCTTTCAGTTCGCAGCCAAGTGCTTAACCACTGTGCTACCAGGGCACCTTGCAGTTAACCGTGGGAGTGTACTATCCTTTACCCTCTTTCGTATGTATTGCCCTTCCCTTTCCTTACTTTCAAAGCCCTGTTTTTTAGTAGGACATGCTCAAATAAGGGTAATGGCAAGGGAGCTAGAGTTTATTATAACTCATTTCGGCCAGCTGTTTGATTTCCTTTAGGTTCTTTACAAATGCTGATTTTCACATGGGTCTCGCTATGATTAATACAATATATTGAGCCAGGTTGACTCAACTAATTTTCTAAGGATCATTGTCTGATTTGCTATCTCTGTGTATCTTTGTGATGCTAACATTTTCTGGTATCCATGGATAGTACTCAACAAATTATGTAAGATATCCTTTTACATGATAATGTACTTTATTAACAATTTAGTTTTGTGTACCTTGTTTTAAGAAAATTTGATATATAAAATCAGATTTAGACAAAAACAAAGTCGCAATGTGACTATTCCCCCATAGAATTCCTTTCCTCCAATGCCCTTTTAAAGTGTTATTAGATTGAGGGGACAGGAAAGCTGATAATAGGGAACCCAAGATCGAGAAGGGACAGTGTTGACATGTTGTGGGGTTGTTAACCACTGTTAAAAAACAATATGTGTACTGTTTAATGAGAAACTATTCTGTAAACTTTCATCTAAAGTACAATAAAAAAAGAATAAAAGTGTCATTAGATTGAAAAAGTTCTGTTTTGACCCAAAATTTCTGGAATAGTTCAGTTACATAAAGCAACATACGGACATTTGAAAACTCCATAAGGAGGAGTAGAATTACAGTAATAAACTTATACATGAACAAATAGAAATGGGGAGGTGAGACTTAACACAGAAAAGTTATCAGAATATTCCCACATTTTTAGGCATGTAGACATGCTTTAAGCTTTACTGTTTGAGGGCTGGTGGAGCTTGAAGTTTAAGAAGGTTAAGCATTGTTTCAGTCAATCAAATGTTCACAGATTTGTAAAAAAGACAAGTTGTCAGGTGTATGCCATATTTTACTAGGATTATATCCAAACCATCTAGTCACAACAGAGCCTGAATTAAAAGACCTCAACTGAAAAAATTCCACTATTTTTGTTTTTAATCCATTCCAATGTCAGAAAATATTTCCTTACAATCTAACTTAAGCGTCTAGTTTGATTCTTATGGAGAAAGATACAGCTGGTCAGCACCTACTTTGTAAGAACCCTCCATATACATAGCTTCCATTTCTTTTTGGATTAGGAAGACCTGAACTAGTCATGGTGATCTTGTGAGGAGCTGATAAGTGGGAGGACTCTCTTACTGGTCATATGCCCTATTTTGACCAAGTGAATGAGAACCAATTAAGGGATAGAGGCAGTGCTCTCCAGCACTTATCTGGTTCAAGCTTTTGTCTCTGGCTATGGCTAGTGCCTAATATGATAGCATTTTATAGGAATGTTTCAGAGCCCTGGTGGCACAGTGGTTTAAGCATTTGGTTGCTAACTGAAAGGTCAGTAGTTCAAACCCACCAGCCGCTCCATGGAAGAAATATGTGGCAGTCTGCTTCTATAAAGATTATAGCCTTGGAAATGCTATAGGGCAGTTCTGCTCTGTCCTATAGAATTCACTGTGAATCAGAACTGACTCAAGGACAAATGGTTTTTTTTTTAGAGCTTGAAGGCTAGGTAACCTTATAGTAACAGTAAGAATAGGAAATGTCTATTTATAAAGCCAATAAGTAAAGAATAGGATTCATTATAAAAACTTCTGAAATATGTTTCATACTCAGTGGCAAAATTAATCATTTTCATTAAGTTGAAAATTTCTCATGGAAAATGTTATAAGCCAGTTCATAGGAACCAAGCATGAGACTGACTCTGGATCAAGTTTGGACCAGTATATTTTGGTTTTTGCTGGAGACAGTTAAAATGTATTTAAAAGTCAGTGGTGGTTTACCTGAAAATATGCTGAGTGAAATAAGTCAGTGACAAAAGGACAAATACAGTATGGTTTCACTTATATGAAACAGGCAAATGTCTAGAAACCAAAGCTTATTAGTGGTTCTCAGGGGTGAGAAGGAAGTGAAAAGGGGGAGTTACTGTTCAGGGGCACTGAGTTTATGTTAATGGTGGTGGAATAAGTAGAAAAAAGGATACTGACAATTGTTGCACAACACGAAGATTGTAATCAATGATGTCGTTGAATTATATATGTAAAAATTGTTGAATTGACAAATACTTTGTTATGTATGTTCTCACCACACATAAACACACACACACACGTCAGTGGTGATTTAGTGGTAGAATTCTCCCTTTCCATGCAGGAGACCAAGGTTCAATTCCTAGCCAATTCACCTCCTGAGCAGCCACCACCTGTTTGTCAGTGGAGGCTTGTGTGTTGCTGTGATGCTGATTAGGTTTTTGTGGAAATTCCAGACAAACACAGACTAGGAAGAAAGGCCTTGTGATCTACTTCTGAAAATCAGCCAATGAAAACCCTATGGATCACTATGTCCACAGCATTTTGTTCCATTGTGCAAGGGTTACTATGAATCAATGGCTAACTCAACAGCAGCTAACAACAACAACATATTTTAGGCTATTTCACTTATCATATGCCTTTGTGTAGCTTTCTTCATATTTCTTGAGTTTATAGTTTTTGACAAAAATTTTTTGGCTATTATTTCTTCAGAATTTTTTTCTTTCCTTCCTTTCTCTCCTTCTGGGGCTCCAGTTACTCATGTATTAGGCTGCTTGAAGTTGTCCCACAGCTCATCCATTCTTTGGCCATTTCTCCCCCAATTTGCAGTGTTGAACTACTAATTAATTCTATCTGGTCTATTTTTCATCTTATATATTGTAGCTTTCATCTCTAGAAGTTTGATTTGGGCCATTTTTGTATGTGCCATGTCTCTCCTTAACATGCTTAAAAATTTTCTCTATCTTCTTAAACATACGGAGTATATTTATACTAGCTATTTTAATGTTTTTATCTCCTAACTTATCATCTGTGTAATTTCTGGGTCTATTTCTATCGATTGATTTTCTTCCTCATTATGGATGATGTTTTCCTATGTCTTTTATGACTGGGAATTCGGGTTATCTCTATGCATATTTTTGAAATTTGTTCTGGTGCTTTCAACTTACTTGAAAATTGGTTGACTCTCTCAAGGTTTGCTTTTAAAGTTTGTTAGGTGGGACTAGAGCAACCTCTAGTCTAGAGTTACTTTGCCCCACTACTGAGGCAGTACCCTTCTGAGCTCTCTATTCATTGCCTTACATATTTTGAGGTTTCTTAACTCTGGCTGTTGGGAATGTGAACTATTCTCAGCCCTCTGTGAGCTCTGGGGATTGTTCATCTGTTCTTTCCAGTGGTTCTTTTCCAGCCTTGTGTAATTTCCTCATGTGCATATACTGATCAACACTCAGCTGGAGAATCGAGGAGTACACTCTCAGAGATCTCCTTCTCTGTATCTCTCTCTTCTCTGGTACTCTGCCCTTGGAATTCTAGCTATCTTGGCTTACCTGAATTCTGAACTGTCTCTTCAACTTCAGGAGACCACCTGGTTTTATTTCCCTTCTCTCAGGGATCATTGTCCTGTACTGCTTGTTGTCCAGTGTCTGAAAATTATTGTCTCATGTGCTTGTCTCATTTTTTAGTTATTCCATTCTAGCCAGAAGTAGAATCTTATAAGTCAGTATATTTTAGGGCTCTTCTGTGAGAAGAATGGTTTCCAACTTCTATTGGTACAACCTAATGTTTAATACACAATATTTAAAGGCATTTATATAAACAATTGAAATCTTTCTTTGGGGAAATTAAAACAAAACTTGATTGCATGATTTCATATTTTGCAGATGTTGATATTTAATCATATGCAGAGTCATTTAGCTTAAGTGCATTAATGTAACTCATTTAAAAGAGGCCAGTAATTGTCCTATTAACTCCCAGTCTGGATGTTATCTGCTCTGCCCTGCTGGTAAGGCCAGAGGAGGACTCTTCTATTGGCACCCACAGAGATTGTTCTGATCTGTTGAAAATCCTGTTAAAATCTAATTACTTAGGCGAATCAGCCAGGGAATATCTAATGAGCTCTAGGAAACCCACTAGTAGAAATTCTGTGTTACTAACGAATGAAATGTCTTATGTCTTTCAGTTATACTAGGACCACATGAACATAATTGCCGCCTTATAAAATGTGACTCTTGTTTGTTGGTTTTTAATTGTGTGTCATGAATTTTTTTAGTCATACGAAAATAACTTAATTTCCTATGGGGAAGAAATGATGGTGTAAAGCTTAAATAAGTATACTTCATTTCCTCATAAGTATTTGAGTCTCGTTATCAAATGCTTAAAAAAAAATGTGCGTACATTATTTAGTGAAAGCATTACCCAGGTGTGAAAAACTTGACGAATCAAGAGTGAAAAACATGTTAATCAAGAAACTCTGAAAAAGGTCATTCCCTGCAATTATCTTAAAAATACTGCCAAAAGAATTGGATTTATTAAAGATGAAAATTAATTTGTCTCACGTATTTTGTAAATATATTTTTGAGAATCTTAGTTTAGTTTACATTTTTTCTCTCTTTAACAATTAGTGACTTTTAAAAAAAAGTCCGACCTAATCCTTTCAACTTCGTTCATTTTCTACTTCTCTCTAGATAGGACTGTTTTCTAAAAGTTGGATGGAGCATGGGTTAAGAACATGGGTTTTGGAGTCAGATAGATCTGAGGTATTCAAATACTGGCTCTTCTATTTATAACTAATTTCTTAATCTTCTAAATCTCAGTTTCCATTTCTATACAATGGGGATACTAATTGATACATACAATTAATACATTATGCATAAGATTGTTGTGAGGATTGAGTGAAGTAAAGCATATGAAGTGCTTAGCACAGAATCCTGCATGTTGTAAGAGCTCAAAAGATGGTAGTTATTATTTTTGAAGACTAATTAAATTTTGGAATATGGAAGAATTGTGATATCTAAGATTCATTAAAAGCTAATGTAGGGTGAATTTCTATTAT
This sequence comes from Trichechus manatus latirostris, assembly GCF_000243295.1. NCBI lineage: Eukaryota > Metazoa > Chordata > Mammalia > Sirenia > Trichechidae > Trichechus > Trichechus manatus. The sequence continues at coordinate 9,594,354 of NW_004443939.1, read as the reverse complement.
CCTAATGTACTTCTATCACCATTTTCATATTAAATTTGTTGAAAAAAATTAAAATGGGTCTATTTTTAGTAGCATGTCGGTGAAGTTCATTCCAAAGTTTATCAAGTTTTTAGCCAATGTGTCATTTTATAACATGGATTGATTTCAGCAAATGACACCAGAAACAAAATGTGGTTTGGTGATACATTACTTAGAAAAATACCTGTCTTAGTGATAAATTATGATTGGAATATTATATAAGATTTTAATGATTGAGGAGAGAAAAGGGCTATTACATATTATTTCAACAATTAACAATGTAACTATTATTTAAAATTATTATCTGGCCTGTAGAACTCCAGCAGCTGAAATGCTTGAGTTGACAATGCTTTTTATTTTCAGTCATTTGATAGTGTGTTAAAATTAGGTTTTCTCTTTTGCATGATGTATGTGATTAAAACACTTTTTAATTAGACTGTTTTGAAGTTGACATACAAGTTGTCTTATAAAGTGATTTTGTGCATTGTAATTGGACAAGGAAGTAGAATTATTATAACAATATTCTCACTTAAAATAGGCTCTTTGTATTTAAAATTCCTTTCTTGTATAATTCATTAATTCTTTCAGTAACTTTTTGATGCAGTAAAAGGAGACAGAATTTTGTATACAAGTAGCCCAGATTACATTTCTAGTATAAAGAGAGGATTAGATAATGTGTGATAACATATAAATTATTGTTTCAAAAATGGTATTTAAATGTTTAAAATAATTTGTTAATGTTTTTAGTTTAACACTTTACATGAGTTTGATTTTCCTCTTGAAAAAAAATCTGTCAGTTCAAGGAATAATGGTGCTATTTGGTAGGAGAAGATATTAAAATTAATGAATTTATGGTGACTTTCACTATTTGTTAAAAACATGATAAATAAGCATTGTGAACTTATTTTATCTAGCAGGAATTATTTATGCTATAATCAAGGACTAAACACCAGCTAATTTGCTTATTCAGCAGATATCTATTAATGGCTTATTATTTGCCCAAATGGGAATGTAGCGTTGAACAAGACAGGCAGGGAAGAAGAATTAGCAGATTCATTACAAAAGCTAATATTTTGCCACGATGTCACTTCATGAAACTGTTCACTCAGCCTAAGTCCCTGCCAGAAAGTGCTTTGACTGCCGATATTAGCATATGAAACCACTGGCTAGGCCTGGTCTTGCTGTGGAGTTCATATACATAACTTAATCAAATTAGCACATCTTTATTAAACTAATTTATGTTGGCAACAGAAAACAAACGCTTCACTTTGACAAATAAAATTAAAGCAAAAAAGAGGTAGCCCTACTTCTTTCCCTGTTCTTTTCTGAGAGTAACACTCTGCTTGTCAAACTTCAAGGTTCAGCTTAATGTCCAAATCTCTGTGAAGCATGTGACATTGCTCCCCTCCTCCTCTTCTTCTACAACTTGGTATATCCCTATTGTATTGTGGTGGCATAGTGGTTAAGAGCTTGGCTACTAACCAAAAGATCGGCAGTTCGAATCCCCCAGCCGCTCCTTGGAAACTCTATGGGGCAGTTCTGCTCCATCCTGTAGGGTTGCTATGAGTCAGAATTGACTTGACGGCAATGAGTTTTATTGTTACCATACTTTTTTGGTTTACATGTGTCTCACACCAAATAATGTGAACTTCTTGAGAAAAGGGATTGGGTCTTATTTTTCTTCAAATATTAATACTAAGAGCAATGCTGGGCAGATGGTAGGTGCTCAATTAGTTATTGAATTAATTGTAATTAATAATTCTGTTATTCTATTGGTTTGTATTCCTGACTCTCTTGTTGATTCCTCTGTGATAATCTGGCATAGAGACAGATCACAGGATCCTTTAATTTTACTGTATAAAAATGTGTATGATGTTTTCTATAAGAGCTATAAAAATGTACTGAGGTTTCTGAGGTATTAGCTGAGCTATATGAAATTGCTGATATTTGATCATTTTTTTTTTAACCTACAAAAACAGACATTTCATGATTCAGCCTTATATTTTTTTCTGGGTCTTTTAGCCTGACTAAAAATGTAATATAATTATCAAAATAACCATGACTCCAAATACGTTAATTATATCACTGTTTATCATTTTCTTCTTCCTTTCTATCTATTTCACCTTGATTGCTGATTTTGGCCTTTCTTTCACCACTGAATCATATTTTACTTCCAAAAAATTAATTGCACAATATACCTGTCACTCCAAATACTAAATTACATATTTTTAATGTTAATGAGTCTAGAGTCCAATACACTAGATCTAGCAAGCAGTATTATGTGACTTCTTTAAGGACTTTAGACATCAGGGGCTAGCGGGCAATGTTTAATTTCCAAGTTTAGTTAACAGTTTTAAAAATACTAATTTTTCTTTCAATATTAGAAAGTACATATAAAACTAATTTTCATGATTTCTGATAAATTAGAAGATTTCATTAGTTTATAATTTGAAAATTATTACTGTGTTTATTCTATAAACTAAAATTTTAAGCCCTGGTACTGATTTAATCTAATAATACGATAGTATAATCTTACAAACTTCTCAAAATATAACCCAAAAAGACCAAGCCCACTGCAGTTGAGTTGATTGCGACTCATAGCCACCCCAGAGGGTTTCCGAGGGTGTAAATCTTTTCAGAAACAGACTGTCACACCTTTCTCCCAAGGTGCTGGTGGTTTCAAACCTCTGACCTTTCAGTTACCAGTCAATCGCTTTACCCACTGCACCACCAGGGCTGCTTTCTCGAAACATAGTTATCACAAAATGAAATTTTCTCCAGAAATTTATGATTCTGAAGAAAATGAAAATATAACTAAAGTTATTTTTTTCTGGAAAGGTCACAGATGGTCATTTTTTTTTCTTTTAAATAAGAAGCAACCCTACTAAATGAGTTGTGGCTTAAGCTCTCCGAAGTTAAAGCCTGAGCTGCTCTTTGTTTCATATCTTTTGAGTAAAGCCAATATAATTTAATTTGCCTAACATAGAGCTTCTGGGAAAGAGGGCTGGAGAAGGGAAGTGTAACCTGGTTCTTTATACAAATACTGGAAAGCCCTTATAGATACTTGTCAGTTAATCCAGGAACCCTGACTAAGTAACTCAAGCCAGTGGTCCCCAAATTTGTGGGCTGTGACAAGGCTTTCGCTGGTTGGCAGTAAAATGAGAAAAATAAGGACAACGTAAATTTTCCATAAAGCAAAATTTACTGAATTGAAAGAACTGCCCTTTTATTTTTTTGTTGTTAATGTAGTGTATCTTTTATGAAATTATAGTAGATGATTTTTTTCCGCATTCCTATATGCCAAAATGGAGCCCGGGTGGCACAGTGGGTAAGAGCTTGGCTGCTAACCAAAAGGTCAGCAGTTCGAATCCATCAGCCATTCCTTGGAAACCTTATGGGGCAGTTCTGCTCTGCCCTATAGGGTCGCTACAAGTCGGAATTGACTGTAGTGGGGGTGGGGTGGGGGATATGCCAAAATACACAGTTGGCAATCCCGTGACTCCTCAAAATATTTTTTGAAATGTCATTGGTTCTTGAAATCTAAAAATCTTGAAACCACCTATTACTTTTACAGCAAAACCCATGAAAGCTGGAACCTGTGTAAGGCGAAGTCTATCAGAGGAGTGTTGTAGAGCAAAATGGCAGAGTCTGGTTGAAATTGAAAGTAAAGAGTTTTTATTGAGAGGCAAAGCAATTTGCAAATTGGGAATTACAAGGTCCAGAGTATTCAGAACTAAGTGATTCAAGGAGGAGACAGTTTAGGGAGTTTTTATAAGAAAATACAAGAAACTTCAGTAAAAATTCAGTGATTGGTTGATATTTAGGTAATGGTTACAAAGCTGAATGAGAGTACATCTGATTGGTAGGAGATTAAATGCGTTTCTAAATTTTTTTTTTTTAAAGTTACAGAATAGTCATTAAATTGGGTACGTCCGGCCTCAAAACAATCATGAGACCCTCCTTGCGTGACTGCAGGGAGGACATGCGCAATTCTAAGGTTTATATTGAGTAAGCATCCATTCTGAAAATTGTTTTGGACCCAGTTTACTGAGCAGGATATATTCTTAAGTAAGCAAAACCCTTAAGCAAGCAAAATCACATTCTTCTCTAAAAAAATTGTTTGGCAAGTAATTTTCTCAGGGTACAGTGGAGAGTTACAGAAATGACAGGCTGCATTCTTGATGCAGAAGTTACTGTTGATTCAAAATGGAGTTTTGGCCTCAGACCTTAGCATTGCCACCATCTCGTGGTAGGAGTCGTAAGTTAATTTGGGGTGCTCTTACTCAGAAGGAAAATTCAAATATTTCCCACTAATAGAGAACGATCGAGAAGTGGTAAGACTGCACCCTGTCAAAGGCAGAAGGCTTGTGAGAACTGGAAAAACAAGGCAGTTCTGGCTCTCACTGGTTTTGCTGTATATGTCTGTTTTCTCACTTGTTAAATGGAGGTAATGATCCTTATTTCACTGGATTATTGTGAATATTAAGTGAGGTACAGAGGCGGAAGTGCCTAGGACAGTCCCTGGTACCGGGTATAGGTTCCAGGGTTTCATCTAGTTTTCTTTTGTGGAAAGTGAAGTTAATAACTTCAGATTGGGACATGGTGCATAATAGGTGCCAAATAAATGTTTTTTTAGTCTGTGGGATACTAAAGTAGAGGCGTTTTGTAGGCAGACAGGTATACAGGTCAGGAGTTCAAGAATGAGTTCTGAACAGATAATCTCATTAGTGCATAGATAGTATTGAAATCAGGAAAGTATGAAGACAAAAGGAACTGGGGCAGACCGTCATGATTCTAAAGCCCCTGAAGCCATGTTGCTTTCTCGACACACATGCAAAGGAAGCATAGGGGTTCAGGACATCTCACAACAGTCTCATAGCAGTGGTTCTTACCCTGTCCCTATTAATTTTTTGAATCTTAGATGAACATCTGGAAGTCTTTGAACTCCTCTTGTTGAATCTTTAATTCCAGTGATTGAGCCTCTTTTCCTGTAAGGCTTGGCCACTCTGGGTGGAAAAATATGGTGTCAGAACTAAGAGATTATATAACAGGCTCTTGAATAGGACTATTCCCTGATAAGTATGCTCTTCTCTGAAGAATCGTCCATTCTATTAGAGAAGGATACCTTCTTCGACAGACCAGGCAGCCAGAGAAGAGATGCACATGGAAAGGTAAGGCAGGAAGGAGAACCTAGCCTAGCCAGCCAGAACTAATGAAGCCAGCCTGGCAATCAATGGGGTGACAGATGTTGCAGCCAGATCACTCTCACATCCAACAGAGATGTATGGTTTTCTTACCCATGTGTAAAAGGGCAGCCAGAAAGACCTTTGTGCAGCTGGGCCTTTGTTACCAGCTGTCTGGCTGTTGGTAGGACTTGTCTGTTTATGGTACCCTCCTCATCTCATCCCAAGGGACACATTTATTACACAAGCCTCATTCTCATGTGCTGGGTCAGTCTGTGGACTTGAATAGTTTTAAAGTTTTCTTGGCCTGATTTCATTTCTTGGGATTGTCCTTATTGGGATTGGGCCTCCTGCTAAGTTGTGAAGTTGGCAAAGTTCACTGTCCACTACTCTGGGATTCTTTCTGTGGCCTTCTCTCCCTAGCTCCCTGGTACCTTTTTCCTTTCAAGAGACCATACGCCATACTTATAGTCACTGCCTTCAGAGAGACTGGGGAGACAGTCTGATAAATCAATAAATTACAATATTTATGGTAAAGGCAGCTTTCTTAGATCCCTAACAAACTAATCTGCATTCACACCCACCCTTTTCTTCTAGTTTCGATGTAAAGGACCCACAAAAAAAAACAAACAACCTCATTGCCGTTTAGTTGAGTCCAACTCATAGCAACTGTATAGGACAGAGTAGAACTGCCCCATTGGGTTTCCAAGGAGCAGCTGGTAGATTTGAACTGCCAGACTTCTGGTTAGCAGCCGTAGCTTGCCATAGCTGTTAACTGCTACTCCACCAAGGCTCTGAATATTAACTCTAAGGCTGATCCCTCTAATTGTGCTCTGGCTCTCATTTCCTCTTCCTGCTTTAGGTTCCTTGCTTTACCAATGATCTCCTTTCTCTCCTTTCATTCTCTTCCTCTCTTAGAATATCTTTGAGTTCTAACTTTGGTTTTGCCACTCACTTATTGTGTGACATTGGGCAAATGCTTCCACCTCCCTGGGCGATAATTTTCTCATGTGTAAAATAAAAGGGTTGGACTAGGTGATCCCTGAAATCCTTTACACCTCTAACTTTCCGATTTGAAGCTATAAACTCATGAAACTGAAGTTTACCTTTGCATCCTCATATATTGAACTGCTTGTCTTAGTGATAAATTATGATTGGAATATTGTATTAGATTTCAATGATTGAGGAGGAAAAAAGACATTATTTCAACAATTAACAATGTAACTGTTATTTAATTATCATCTGCCTATAGAGCTCTGGCAATTAAAATACTTGAATTGATAGCACCTGTCAGGTGCTCAGTGCTTTAATATTGTTTTAGTTCTTTTTAGAAAACAAAATAATTTTGTAACTTAGTTTACACTGAAGTGTTATTTATTTATTTATTTATTTAACACATTTTCTCTTGTTAGTCAGATTTCTTCTTGTTGTAAGGGACTGAAACCCAGTTCAAACCAGAGTAAGCAAAGAGATTTCTTAGGGGAGTAGCTAGCTTCGAGCCTAGATTGCTCTATGGACTCAGTGTCACTGGGGCTTTGTATTTCCCTGTTAATCAAAGTAGACTAACTTATATTACAAAACAACCCCCAAATCTCAATCACTCAACACAATAGAAGTTTATTTCTTGTACACATAATAGTTTAATGAGGATGTTTGGTGAGTGGCTTCCATGTGGTGATTTAAAGCTTCAAACACATTCTATCTTGTAACTTGCTACTCTTAAGACCCTGGAATCCTCTGCTGGGTCTGCTACATCTAGCCAACAGATTGGGGTTGGGGGAGAGGAGCACAGAGGATCACTTCCACTGGCTAAAGCTCAGTCACATGGCTACGATTATCTGCAAAGGAGCTTGAGAAATGCAATCTCGCTGTGTACTCAGAGGGACAAGACAGGTTTAGTGAGCACATGGAAGTCTCTGTCACACCTTTTCTTCCTTTTTTTTTTGGCTGTATTGTTTCGCAGTGGTTAAGAGCTGGTCTGCTAACCAAAAGGTCGGCAGTTTGAATCCACCAGCCGCTCCTTGGAAACCCTGTGGGGCAGGTCTACTCTGTCAGATAGTGTTGCTGTAAGTCAGAATCGACTTGATGGCACCAGCTTGGTTTTTTTGGTATCGTTTCTCCTGTGTCATTACTCACCAAGTTCTTTCCATGTGGAAGCAAAAATAACTGCAGGTAGCTACAAACTCAATCCTCCTGCCTTAGGGTTCTCTAGAGAAATAGAACCAGTGGTATATATATGTATGTATGTATATATGACAGAGACAGAAAGAGAGAGAGAGAGATTTACTTCATGGGATTAGCTCACAAGATTGTGGGAGCTGGCAAGTCCAAAATTTGTGGGTTAGCTGGCAAACTGGAGACTCCTGCTGGCTCACAGGACCGTATGAGGCTTGCAAGCCCAAAATCTGTAGGTCAAGCAGCAGGCAATGGAAAGAGTGCAGAGTGGAGAGAGAGAGTGAGTTCTGTTAAAATATCTACTTATAGTCTGAAGCCAGAACACACCCTCAGGAAACTCCCTTTTCAACTGATTGATTGCATTACATTACATTAGCTTACATTATGGAAGGCAATTACATTGCATTAGATTACATTGTGGAACAGCAACTAGTCTAGTATTTGGCCAAACCACTGGGAAGCATCACACCTCCTAACTTAGCAACCTCAGTGGAAGAGACCATCTTCCTTGTTAGCTCCAGCATAAAAGTCCCACCTCTGGGCCAATAATGAAGCTAGTGGAATGGGTCACCCCATCTGGCCAGCATTTTAAAAGGATTATACACCATGACTAAGTGGAATTTATTCCAGGAGTGCAAGGGTGGTTTAACACTAGAAAATCAGTCAATGTAATTTACCACATTAATAGAACGGAAAAGAACCACATGATCATCTCAATCAATGCATAAATAGCATTTGACAAAATCCAACACCCTTTCATGATAAAACCACTCAACAAACTAGGAATAGAAGGGAAATTCCTCAATATGATAACAGGCATTTATGAAAAACTCACAGCTACCATCATACTCAATGGAGAAAGATCGAGAGCTTACCCCTTAACATCAGGAGCAAGTTAAGTATGTCCGCTCTGATAACTGCTATCCCATATTTTATTGGAAGTCTCAACCAGAGCAGTTAGGCAAGAAAAAGAAATAAAAAGTATTCAAATTAGGATGGAAGAAGTAAAACTATCCCTAGTCACAGATGACATGAGTATATATACATATATCCCAGCAAATTCACAAGAAAGGTCCTAGAGCTAATAAATGAAGTCAGCAAAGTTTCAGGGTACAAAATCAACACATGAAAGTCAGTTGGGTTTCTATACTTGAGAACTGAGCAATCTGAAAAGGAAATTAAGACACTAAAAGAATAAAATAGGAATAAATTTAACCAGTACACTGAAAACTATAAAACATTACTCAAAGAAATTAAAAACCTAAATAAATGGAAAGACATTCCATGTTAATGGATTGGAAGACTTAATATTGTTAAGATATCAGTGCTGCTGAAGATGATCTATAGACTCAACACAATCCTTATAAAAATTCCAGCAGCCTTTGCAGAAATGGAAAAGTCAATCCTCAGATTTATATGAAATTGCAATGGGCCCCAAATAGTCAAAGCAATCTTGAAAAAGGACAAAGTAGAAGGACTCACATTTACCAACTTCAGAATGTACTTTAAAGCTACAATAATCAAAACAGTGGTATAAGGATAGATACGTAGACCAATGGAATAGAGTTGAGAGTCCAGAAATAAACCCATACATCTGTGGTCAATTAATTTTCCTTAAGAGTGCTAAATCCATTCAATGGGAGAAGGAATAGTCTCTTCAATAAATGATGCTGGGACAAGGGATAGGAGGAGGAGGGAGGGGCAATCACTTTCTAGATAGTAGACACTTGTTATTTTTGGTTATGGGAAAGGCAATACCCAATATGGGCAAAGTCTACACATCCTAACCAGGGTAAATGAAAACACTAGAAGCATGCAACAATAAGGAACAGTTTTGGTAAAGGCTTTAACATATACAATTTTGCAATAACAGTAATAACAACCAAAAAATCTGTGTGTGTTTGCATATATGTGTCTAGGAAGGCATATGAGTACATATGCATGCATGTATAGGTGTATCTGTAGGCATATGTATATGCATGTGTGTGCTGCATATATATTCTATATATATATATAATAAAGCATATAGGGGGCATAGTTATGGATACTTCTTAGGCATAATCAGACACCTTGCAGGACTGCTTTACTGAATTTGAAGGCTTAAGACCATAGTCTCGTGAGACAACTCGGCCAACTGGCATAACATAGTTCATAAAGATAATATTCTACATCCTAGTCTGGTGAGTAGTGTCTGGGGTCTTAAAAGCTTGTGAGCAGCCATCTAAGATACAACTATTGGTCTCTACTCATCTGGAGCAAAAGAGAATGAAGGAAACCAAAGACTCAAAGAAGAAACTAGTCCACTGGACTAATAGCCCACACAAACCACAGCCTCTTCTAATCTGAGACTAGAAGAACTAGATGGCTCCTGGCTACCACTACCCACCTTTCTGACCAGGGACACAATAGAAGTTCCCAGATAGATGGGAGAAAAATGTAGGACAAAACTCAGATTCCTAAAAAAGGCCAGATCTATTGGACCGATAGAAACTAGAGGAACCCCGAGACTTACCGCCCTAAGATAACCTTTGAACTTGAATTTTCAGCTATTTCCACATGTCACCTTTCAGCCAAATAATAGATTAGCTTATAAAATAAGCAATATCACCCGTGAGTAATGTGCTGCCTTAAATAATCAACTGTATGAAACCAAACGGTCAACATTTACCCGAAAGCAAAGATGAGAAGACAAGGAGGGGCAGGAAAGCCAGATCAATGGAGACAGAACAAACAGAATGGAAATGAGAATGCTGACACATTGTGAAAATTGTAACTAATGTCATGGAAAATTTTTTTAAAATTTTTAAATGGGAACTTAATTTGCTGTGTAAACTTTCACCTAAACACAATAAAATATTTACATATATTCAAAAAAACTTAAAAAAAATGATGCTGTGACAGTTGAATCTTCATATGCAAAGAAGCTAGACTGATATCTCATACAGTATAAAAAATTTAACTCAAAAGAGTTCAGTGATCTAAATGTAAAAACTAAAACCATAAAACTCTTAGAACAAAGCACAGGGATAATGCTTCGGGACCTAGTTTTCAACAATAGATTCCTAGATATGAAACTAAAATCATGAGCAATGGAAGACAAAATAAATAGGGCTTCATCAAAATTAAAAACTTTTGTGCACCAAAGGACTTTATCAACAAAGTGAAGAGAAAACCTACAGAATGGGAGAAAATATTGGCAAATCATATGTCTGATAAGGGTTTATTATTCAGAATATATGAAGGACTCCTACATCTCAGGAACAAAAAGACAACCCAATCAAAATTCAGCAAATGACTTGAATAGACATTTCACCAAAGAGTATATACCAATGGCCAATAAGCACATGAAAACATGCCCAATGTCATTAATCATTAGGGAAATGCAAGTCAAAACTTTACCACCACTAGAATGGCTATTATCAGAAAAATGGAAAACAGCACGTGTTGGCAAGGATGTGAAGCAACTGAAACCCTCATATATTGCTGGTGGGATTGTAAAATGATATAGCTGCTGTGGAAAACAGTTTTTTGGTTCTTCAGATAGCAAAACATCAATTACCATATGACCCAGCAATTCCACTCCTAGGTATATATACCCTAGGGATGGTTGTACAACATTGTGAACATAATTGTCACTGACTTGTATGGGTAAAAATGATTGAAATGTCAATTTTTTTTACATATACATAATAAAAATGTGCCAAATATTAAAAAATTAATGAACTAAAGAGTTAATTCAAGAAGTTAGAATCAGGATAAACCTTAAAAAAGGAGAGGAAGAAATGATAACGATAAGAACAAAAGTTAATTAAAGAGAAAATAAAAATAGAGAAAAATCTACAAAAACTAAAAGATGATTCTTTGAAAGGATGAACAACATAGAATACTTCTTACCACCAGTTGCCGTTAAATCTATTCAGACTCATGCAACCTCATGTGTGTCAGAGTAGAATTATGTTCCATAGGTTTTTTCCAATGGCTGTTTTCTTTGGAAGTAGTTCGCCAGGCCTTTCTTCCAAGGTGCCTCTGGGTGGACATGAACCTTCAGCTTTTCGTCCTAGCAGCCAAGCACAGTAGCTGTTTGCACCACCCAGGGACTTCCAGCATACCTCTGGATAGATTTTTTAAGAGGAAAAATAAAACAGGAATGACAAGAAGGGAGTGGTTTATTAAGTCAACTGCCTCAGAGATGTCTAGTAAGATGAGGTGTCTTTCCGAATCAGCAAGTATGGAATGGCAAGGGCAGTCTCAGCAGAGTGGTAAGGTCAGAAGCTTCATTCACTGGTTTTTGAAATGAATAAATTAGGAAGAATTAGAAATATTGAGTGTAGATAATTCCTTCAAGAAAATTGGAAAGGAAAGGAAAGGGTGTGAGAGAACAAGAGGAGTGAGAGAATATGAGCCTGAAGGGAACATAATTGCTCTAATATTCATGGTTGAGAGATTTTTCTCCTAGTGTTCAGCAACTTGTGTGAAAGAAGGAAAGAAATTGTTTAGGATTTCTGCCCAGCTGATAGTCTCTGCTTAGGTGTAAGATTTAGCAGCCATATTTTTATCATGAGACCCTACCCTTCCCGGTCATAGCTTGTTAGTGTGGGATGGGTGATCATTCAGATTCTCTCTCAAGAATTTGTGCTAGGAGACAGAGATTGTAGCCTATTGGTGGTAGGTTCTGAAATTTTAAGTTCATACGGACTTAGGGTTGACAGCCATGCAGTTTGTGCACTCAGAGGAAGCTTGTTTAGAGAAGCTCACTGAGAGAGAGAGAGGTAGCAGGAGAGGGAAGGGAAGGAAATAAAAAATCAAAAGAAGAGGTGAGAAAGACCATGGGGCCTCTAAGAGAGAAAATTTAAGAAAAATTTTTTTAAAGCTTTCTTTCTTGCTCTTGTTTCCATGAAGTCTGGCTCTATCAATTTCTGGGTCAGCAAAATTGCCCTTCTAAAGCCTTAAAATAAAGCCTTCAGTAATTGAACGAGATTTAGTAAATATCTATCCCTAGCAACAAAAACAGCTTGACAAGTATGGTATTATCTTAGGCAGTGAGAATAGCATGAGTAAGACCGTAGTGGTGTTAATTAAAATGCAGTTGAACCAAGGGGAAAGCATAATGGGAGTGGCACCTACCAGCAATGAAATTTAAAATTGCTGGGGTCAGCCACATCAGGTCCATAGTAGAAGTAAAGTGAGGTATAGTCAACCAACCAGCTCAACCGACCAGCTAATCAATCCACTTATCAGTCTCAGTGGTAACTTTCACCAACATGTTATCTGCTTTCTTACTAAACCAGGCTTTCCCTTTTATTTAAAAGTAGTTGAATAAAATTCTTTGAAGAAGGTACTTTACACAAGGTGCAAGTAAATGTCAGCCACAGTTAGTAGCAGGTTTAGAAGAAAGGGATGGAATAAGATGAAGCTTTTGGCAGCAGGGCAGCTATGAGTTGGAATCTACTCGACAGCAACAAGTCTTAGTAATTTTTTTTTTTTTGGTTTTGGCAGCAGGAGACACGTTGCTTATGGCATTTTATATTTTCCAAAGATAGTCACAGCAATATGTATCTCATCCCACATGTTATCCTTTCCTTCTTACCATGTGACATTGACATTGAAAGATGTGATCTGTGTGTCCTCCACTTGAACCTGAGCAGGCCTTTGTAACTACTTGACCAATAAAATGAAGCAGTGGTGATGTTGCATGGTTCTGAGGCTGGTCATAAAAGTTGTACAGATTTCACCTGGCTCTCTCCTTTGAGATGCTTGCTCTTACAACCCTGCCACCATTTTGTGAGGAAGCCCAGGCCACAAGGAGAGGCCATGTATGGGTGTTTTGGCTGACATCCTCAGCTTGACCTTCAGCCAACAGCCACCATCAACTATGGGTAAATGAGCCTTCAGATGATTCCAAATTTCAAGTTTTCTAGCTGAGGCTGTAGAAATCATGGAACAGATGCTATCCCCACTGTGCTCTGTCTAAATCTTGACCCACAGAAACTGTGAGACATGATATACGATTATTGCTGCTTTCAGACACCAAGTTTTGGGGTAATTTATTATGCAGCAATAGGTAACTAATATGCTGCTCACATCATAAACCCCAAACTATAAAGCTGGTGCTGAACCAGACAATGCCAAACTTTCTTGAAAGAAACAAATATGTTTATTATTATGCATAACTACTTAAGTTAGTAACGTTCCTGTCTAACTTTGCCTTTGGGGAATAAAAAGATGGTTTGTTATTTTGACTTAGAAAATCACTTTCTATTATAGCCCTTTCTGACAGAATCCCGAATCTAGATGATAGTCACTGTTGCAACATTGACATCTCAGTGAGTTACCAAACTTTATTTCTGTATTCAAAGAATCTCACCTAATACTGGCACACAGTAGGTACGTAATAAATACTGAAGCAAACTGAGGTTTTCAATATAAAGCATGTCATTTTATGGGGCACTAGTAGTGAAAATGCCAGGATTCCTGTGAGAATGGAAGGCCTGTAAAAAAAGCCATCAGACAATAACATTTTGAACAGTATCATTAGTGGCAGCAAAAGAGTTGCCTGGGGTGGCAGTAAAGCCTTTCCTTCATAATGTCTATTAGACAACCCTCAAAACCAAAAAACCAAACCTGCTGCTGTCGAGTCGATTCTGACTCATAGTGACCCCATAGGACAGAGTAGAACTGCCACATAGGGTTTCCAAAGAGCAGCTGGTGGATTCGAACTGCTGACCTTTTGGTTAGCAGCCAAGCACTTAACCACTGCATCACCGGGACTCCAGACAACCCCCAAAGCCACTCCTAAATAAATGCAGTCTAATTAAAAACACTGTGCTGGCTCTGCAAATGCAACTTTAAAATAAATTTTCTGGTGCTACCTCCTCCTTCAGCCAGATTGCCAACCCTCAGCCCTCTCAGTGTAGATAGTCTGGAGCTACTCCAGATAGGCTTTCTGGCTTCACACTATAAAGTTAATTTCTCTTCCACTGTTGCCCATGGCCCTTTCAAAATTCTTCTTTAGCCCGTGTGAGCTCAGGTAAATATTAAAGAGAAAGCAATCTGACTAAATAATGCTGTATGACAGCCCTGACTGTAGCTGACCCATATAAAATCACTTGCCTAATAGTTAACATTCATTGTGCTCTTAGCATTTGTACAAAGAACTTTATAGGCATCTCAATTAATTCTCACAAGTACTCTAAGAGTAGATACCAGTATTTCCATTGAGTAGACAAGGAAACCAAGAGTCAGGGAAATTCTGTGTATTACCCAAGTCACACCGCTACTAAGTGATAGAATTCTTATATACCCATTACACTTAATCCTTACACTTAAGGTTTCTCTAAGGGCAAAAAGATACTATACTTTTAGTGTGATGAGCAATCCCATTGAATTCTGTATAAAGACTAGTAGGTGAGAATTTTCACAATACAAATTGGATATATGGAGGTACAGTAATTAGGGAACATGATTTGTATCACACACTGCTATTGCTTATACATCAGTTGCAGGAGAAAGGTGGTTATTCTTTGGGAACACGTGCCTGCTTGTTTTGAGTGGCTGGCTATTCATTTGGCAAACTTTCTTTTTTCAATTATGAACTGTGCTACTGTTTATTTTGATTCTGTGCTTTGCAAAATACCAACTTATTAAAAATTTCTACTTTATTTCTCATTTGATAATGGGTTCAAAATCTCATTGATTCTGATCCAGTCTTATGTGCTGTCCAGGAATTGCTTAGTGATGATTCCTGTCAGTTTTGATCAACTAACATATTTTTAACTTCCAAAACTAAAATATTCTTAGGTATTATAAATCCTATTACTGCTCCTTGCTGCTAGGAACCGGAAACTCTGCAGCTGATAAACCCCTTTTTTCCCATTGAAACACTGTTTTTACAATTTACAAAGAAGTGCGAAGTATTGCATAATTACAGAACAGAAGCTGTACTTCACAAAAATGCACATCTAATAGAGAAGGAGAAGAGCCTTATAACTTGTGAAAACCGGGGAAGATTCTTCTCAGAAATCTTTCTCAAAGTCACTAGGTTCAGAGATCTGGTAGAAAGCTTATTCTAGTTCTGGTTCCTTGATATCTGATAGAGGAAAGAATACCAAAGTTGCAGTCATGGAGGCCTGGATTTGAAATCATGTCTTTATTATTTACTAGCTCTGTTAAAGTCTGAGGCTTAATTTCTCTGTGCACTACGAATGATGATACCTCACAAGATTGTTGTAAAAATTCATAGAGATAACACACACACAAAGCACTTGACACATAAGTGCTCAGCAAATAAGTTTTCTGAAGTAATTTACCTTCCATGTAAATTTCCTGTTCTTGAAGCTATTTTCTCATTCTTTATTTAGATTGTGAGAGGAAAAATAAAATCACTTTGTGTTGAAGCCAAAATTAGAAAAATGGAAGAATATTCTCCAGAAGTAAATTAGAAAAATGTGGAATGAGCAATGAATACTAACACATAAATTGTATCCTATCAATACATTGGTTTGAATTGTACACCAATTAATATTTTATCTCTCCATTCATTCATTTATTCAGGAAATACTTAATGAAAGCCTATTACGTGCCAAGCGCTATTGTGGGCACTGAGAATACATCAGTGAACAAGAGACAAAAATTCCTGCTTTTTTAGAGTTTACATTATAATTTAATGAGATATAATTGCCTGCTGACTTGCTTTATCCACTACTAGAATAAGTTGATTAATATACTGATTTAGTCAATAAATATTAATTGAGTAGCTGATATTGCCAGGCACTGTGATGAGTGCTGAGGATCAACAGTGATGAGCAAAAACAAGCACAAATCTTACTCTCATGGAGCTTATGGTTCATTGGGTGGAGATAGACAATAATCAAATAATGAGTGCTGAGTGCTAAGGAGATGTTCATGGTTCTATGGGAACATATAAAGGGAGATTTGACCAAGGGAGGACAAGAAGGGCTTCTCTTAGAAAGTGACAAATGAGCTAGGATGAGTAGGAGCTAATTAGGTGAGGAGCTCCAGGTAGAGGGAATAGCACGTTGAAAGGCCCTGTGGTAGTAGGAGGGACCATGGCACTTACAGAGGATCTAAAGGAAGGTTAATGTGGCTGAAGCACAAAGAGGAAGGGGATTAATGAGTCTGGAGAAGTAGGTAGGGCCAGACCACGCAGGCCTTTCTAGGCCATATTAAAGAGTTTGTTGTTTATCTTTACAACAACTGGAAGTCATTGAAGTATTTTAAGCATGAGGGGCAACAAGACCATATTCGGGTTTTGAAAAGATCACAGTTATTCCAAGAGTGGAGTCAGTGCAGTCAGCAGGTTATGACAGTAGTCTATACAAGAGATGATGCCATCGTGGATCAGGGTGGTGACAGTGGAGATGGAGACAAGTGGATGGATTCTACAGGATTTAGTGTTAGTTTGGATGTGGGCAGTGATGGAGAGGATGTGCCAATGATAACTTCCTTGAGACCGAAGCTAGATCTTGTTCACTGAAGTAGCTCCAGCTGCTAGCACAGTGTTTGGCACATAGTAAGCACTGCTGGCAGAACTGAGACTAGAATGAAGTCACATAACTCCCAAGGTGATCTGTCTATTGCTTTTCCCCAACTGTTGGTGTTTCATGCTTTTGTGGTTTCAGAACAGACTTAAGTGAAACAATGTCTTCAAATCTCTGCATTATTGGGGCTGGTGGATGGCCTGGGTGAGAATGCAAGTTAGGGGAGAGGGTGGGTGAGTGAGAGGGGAAGTGGAATCATGAAAGATTGCTTTTCAGTAAAAGAGACCCTTTCTATAGATTTTCAGGGCATAACATGTATATTTAATTCTTAAACCACTTACTGTTAAGCAGAAGGAACTGGTGTTTTATTTTCAAATGCTTCCTTCTGAATATCTAATCTGAGCTTCATAATAACCCTAAGAGATGGGTAGGCAAGAATTATCCAATAGAGGAATTGTGGCTCAGAGAGCTTTAGTGTCCTGCTCAAATCACAGCACTAGTAAGTGGAACTTGAATTCATTTCTTTGAATTCCAGGTTCCGTGTGCTTTTTCTACTAGGCTATACCCAGTATAGAATCTTACTGCGTTTGGTGTTTAAACTTGGAAGTAAATTTGTTACAGGAATATTAAGGATAATTTGTTAAAATTTGAATGAGCCTGTAAAGGCCTAGGGATTATGATCCCAAATTATGTGAAATTATGTATTCGTGTTCCCCTTAGAGGGGATTTAGATTTTCAGAAATACTAGTTGATTCTTCCAAGCAGCTCATTTGCGTTGTGTATGACTATACCAGCTTTCCAAATAGACTCTTGCAGAGCAGATTATTTGGCTGTCATTCAAAGTTTTCGGCTTCAGAAATTCTATTCTAAGCAGACATAACTCTTAGGTGAAAGGACCAAGGTTGTAGGATCAGGAGACAAAGGACCTTTGGCAAGCTTTCTGCTTCCCCAGACAGCGCTCTACCTTGCTATTGCTGCGCGCCACCCCCCCCCCCAACCCCCGTTTTCTCCTCAAGAGCTTTCTATAGCCTACTGACCTTTCTCCTGGACAAGGCAGTCTGCTGTTCACCAGCATCTGCTGCCTTCCAGGACTGGTAGAGTTTGGAAGGCTGTAGATTTATTGTGATGAATTGAACATGTAAGTGTGTTAGCAACTCAATCTGCTGCCACCGGGAGATCCACACGTTTTAATTATGAGTTTAGTTTCTTAGGCTTTGGAATTATAGGATCTGTGCGTATCCCTGCTTTACACGTTTAGGAATGTGTTCTCATTTCAGTTTGTGAGAATTTACGTGCACAATACCCATTAGCATTAATGGGAGTTGCATATATAAATTGCTAAACATCAAAATGAGAATATACCCTTTAGTCTCAAGGATCAGTTAGTCACATCTCTCTTTCCAGGTCTCCTTACTAGGTGATCTTCAGAATTTCTTTGGCAAATTTTTGACCACCTGATAGTTGGATTTTGGGTAAGACCTAAATATAGCACAAGATCATTTTATTTTACCAGTTATATAAAAAAAGATACGTGCAGTATATGCATAGAATTTTTTTTGGAACATTTTATTGTGCTTTAGGTGAAAGTTTACGTAGCAAATTAGTTTTCCAGTCAATGATTCTTACACAATTTGTTCTGTGACATTGGTTGCAATCCGCATTTCCTCCCTGGGTTCTGTTTCCGTTAGTCTGATTTCCCTGTCCCTCCCGGCCTTCTCATCTTTGGTTTTGGGCAAATATTGCCCTTTTGGTCTCTTATAGTTGATTGTTCGAAGGAGCACATTCTTCACTGGTGTTATTTTTGGTTTTATAGCCCTGTCTATTATTTGGCTGAAAAGTGGCCCTGGGAGTATCTTCAGTTTCAAGTTAGAAAGTTGTCTTAGGTTAATAGTTTAGGGGGCTCCTCCAGTCTCTTTCAGACCAGTAAGTCAGGTCTTTTTTTTCTTTTTTTAAATTTGAATTTTGTTTTACATTTTTTACACATTTTGCCTGGAACCTTCTATTGGGATCCTGGTCAGAGTGGTTGGTGGTGGTAGCCAGGCACCATCTGGTTCTTCTGGTTAAAGGAGGCTGTGGTTCATGTGGGCCATTCATCCTTTGGGCTAATTGCTTCTTTGAGTCTCTGGTTTTTCTTCGTTCTCCTTTGCTCCAGGTGGGAAGAGACCAATAGTTGCTTCTTAGATGGCCGCTCGAAAGCTTTTAAGACACCAGATGCTTACTCACCAGACTAGGGTGTAGAACATTATCTTTATGAACTGTGTTTTGCCAATTGACCTAGATGTCCCCCGAGACTATAGTCTTTAGCCTTCAAGTCCGGTAGTTCCGATGTCTAAGTAGTTTCTATAACTGTGCCCCCTATGTGCTCTATTATATATGTGAGTATACATGCAGCATTTACAAACAAGTATGCAGAAATTCCACAACCATACCTATGTATGTACTCGGGTATACTCTTGTACTACCTCCCTCACCTATTTAGCATACATATTAGCCTATGTATCAACTCACAAATTATTGTTTGTTACTACTGTTGTTGCAGGATTGTATATGTTATAGCATTTACCATGTTATTGTTGTTAGGTGCTATTGAGTTGGTTCCAACTCATAGCGACCCTATGCATAATAGAACAAAACACTGCCCAGTCCTGTGCCGTCCTCACAATTGTTGCATTTACCGTAGTTGTAATCTATTCTTGTGTACCTCTCAGTGTCTTCCTTTGCCTCAGTCACATTGTGCTGACTTCCCCCATGTTGTGTATTGCCTTTACCTTCACCAGAATTAACACTTATCTACTGTCTAGTTAGTAATTCTCTCTCCTCCCCCTCCCATCCCTGGTAACCATCAAAGAATGTTTCTTTCTGTGTGTAAACCTATTCTTGACTTTTTATAATAGTGGCCTCATACAATATTTGTCCTTTCGTGATTGACTGATTTCACTCAGCATAATGTCCTCCAGATTCATCCATGTTATGAGCTGTTTTGTGGATTCATCATTATTCTTTATTGTTGTGTAGTATTCCATTGTGTGTATGTACCAGTTTGTTTATCCATTCATCCATTGATGGCATTTAGATTGTTTCCGTCTTTTTGCTACTGTGAATAATGCCGCAATGAATATGGATGTGCTTATGTCTATTCATGTTACAGCTGTTATTTTTCTGGAATATTTTGCTAAGAGTGGGATTGTTGGATCCCATGGTAATTCTTTTTCTAGCTTTTTGAGGAAGCACCGTACCGTTTTCTATAGTGGTTTTACCATTTTGCATTCCCGCCAGCAGTGTTTAACAGCTCCAGTCTCCCCACAACATTGATAGCATTTGTTGTTTTCTGTTTTTTTGATGAGTGCCGTTATTGCAGGGATGAAATGGTATGTCATTGTAGTTTTGATTTGCATCTCTCTAATGGCTCAGTGAAAAAGAGGAAGACCCTGTACAAGATGGATTGACACAGTGGCTGCAGCAGTGGGCTCAAGCCTAACAACGATTGTGAGGATGGCGCAGGACGAGGCAGTGTTTCATTCTGTTGTACATAGGGCCGCTATGAGTCGGAACCAACTCAGTGGCACCTAACAACAACAACAACAACAACGCTAATGGTTGCAAGCATCTCTTCATATGCTGGTTAGCTGCCTGAATGTCTTCTTTGGTGAAACGTCTGTTCATGTCCTTTGCCCATTTTTTAATTGGATTGTTTGTCTTTTTGTTGTTGAAGTGTTGAAGTTTTCTATAAATTTTAGAGATTAGACCCTTGTTGGGTGTGTCGTAGCCAAATTTTTTCCCCATCCTGTAGATTGTCTTTTTACTCTTTTGGCGAAGTCTTTTGATGAGCATAAGTGTTTAAGTTTTAAGAGAGCTCAGTTATCTAGTTTATCTTCTGGTGTTAGTGCATTTTTGGCTATGTTTGTTATTCTACTTATGCCATATATTAGGGCCCCTAGTGTTTTCTCTATTTTTTCCTCCATGATCTTTATTGTTTTAGGTTTTATATTATGAGTTAGTTTTTGTGTATGGTGTGAGGTATGGGTCCTGTTTCATTTTTTTACAGGTGGATATCCAGTTAT
This sequence comes from Trichechus manatus latirostris, assembly GCF_000243295.1. Lineage (NCBI taxonomy): Eukaryota > Metazoa > Chordata > Mammalia > Sirenia > Trichechidae > Trichechus > Trichechus manatus. The sequence continues at coordinate 9,573,420 of NW_004443939.1, read as the reverse complement.
GCCAGCACCATTTGTTAAAGAGACTGTCTTTTCCCTGTTTAATGGACTTTGGGCCTTTGCCAAATATCAGCTGACCATAGGTGGATGGATTTACATCTGGGTTCCCAGTTCTGTTCCACTGGTTTATGTATCTGTCATTGTGCCAGTACCAGGCTGTTTTGACTACCATGGCTGTATAGTAGGTTCTGAGACTGAGGAGTGTAGGGCCTCCTATTTTGTTCTTCTTCTTCAGTAATGCTTTGCTTATCTGAGGCCTCTTTCTTTTGCATATAAATTTGGTAATTAGTTTTTCCATCTAATTAAAGAATGTTGTTGGAATTTGGATCAGGATTGTATTATATTTGTAGATCACTCTGGGTAGTATTGACATTTTCACAATGTTAAGTCTTCCTATCCATGAGCGTGGTATGTTTTTCCATTTATGTATGTCTCTTTTGGTTTTTTGCAGTTGTGTTTTGTAGTTTTCTTTGTATAGATCTTTTACCTCCCTAGTTAGGTTTTTTCCTAAGTGTTTTATCTTTTTGAGGGCTATTCTTTTTTTTTTTAAAATTTTTTTTTATTGTACTTTAGGCGAAGGTTTGCAGAACAAATATTTTCTCATTAAACAGTCAGTACACATATTGTTTTATGACATTGATTAACAACCCCACGACATGTCAACGTGCTCCCTTCTCAGCCTTGGAGGACCTGTTTTTTTTCTGGTGAAAATATACATAGCCAAAGATACACCATTTCAAAAATTTCTGCATGTACAATTCAGTGACGTCGATTACATTCTTCCAGTTGTGCTGCTATTCTCACTTTACATGAAGGTTTACAGGACAAAATAGTTTCTCATTAAACAGTTAGTACACATATTGTTGAGGGCTGTTCTTGATTTCCTTTTCAGAGCTCTCTTGGTTAGTGTAGAGGAATCCAACTGATTTTTGTATGTTGATCTTGTACCCTGCCACTTTGCTGAATCTTTCTATTAGCTTCAGTAGCTTTCTTATGGAGTCTCTGGAATTTTCTGTGTATATGATCATGTCATCTGTGAATAGGGATAGTTTTACTTCTTTTTTTACCAATTTGTATGCCCTTTAGTTCCCTTTCTTGCCATATTGCTCTAGCTAGGACTTCCAGCACAATATTGAATAAGAGTGGTGATAAAGGGAATCCTTGCCTGTTTCCTGTTCTCAGAGGGAATGATTTTAGTCTCTCTCCATTGAGAATAAAGTTGCCTGTTGGTTTTATATATACACCCTTAATTATGTTGAGGAATTTCCCTTCTATTCCTATATTGAGAGTTTTTATCAGGAATGGGCATTGGACTTTATCAGACACCTTTTCTGCATTGATTCTTGTCCTTTGTTTTGTTTATGTTTGGATTGATTTTCTAACATTGAACCAGCCTTGCATCCTTGGTATAAAGCTCACTTGGTTGTAATGTATTATTTTTTGATATGCTATTGAATTCTATTGGCCAGACTTTTATTGAGAACTTTTGCACCTATATTCATGAGGGATATTGGTCTGTAATTTTCTTTTTTGGTGATGTCTTTGCCTGGTTTTGGTATCAGGGTTATGCTGGCTTCATAGAATGAATTCGGGAGTATTCCTTTCTTTTCTGTGTTCTGGAATAGTTTGAGTAGCATTGGTGTCAACTCTTCTCTGAATGTTTGTTAGAATTCTCCGGTGAAGCAGTCTGGGCCAGAGTTTGTTTTTGTTGGGAGTTTTTTTTTTTTAATGACCTCTTCAGTTTCTTCTTTTGTTATGGGTCTGTTCAGATTTTCTACCTCAGTTGGGTAAGTGGCGTATTTCTAGACATTCTTCCATTTCTTCTGGGTTTTCAAATTTGTTGGGGTATAATTTTTCATAATATTCTGTTATGATCCTTTTTATTTCAGTTGTTTCTGTTGTAATGTCACCCATCTTATTCCTTATTTGTGTTATTTTCACCTCCTTTTCTTTTGTCAATTTGATAAGTGGATTGTCAATTTTATTGATCTTTTCAAAGAACCATCTTCTAGTCTTGTTGATTCTTTCGATTGTTTTTTTTGTTTTCTGATTAATTTATTTCTACTCTAATCTTTATTATTTCCTTTCTTTTGCCAGCTGTGGGATTCTTTTGCTGCTTTTTTTCTTTTTGTTCAAGTTGTAGAATTAAGGTATTTATTTTGGTCTTTCTGTTTTGATGTATGCATTTATTGCTGTAAATTGTCCTCTGAGTGCTGATTTTGCAGTATCCCAAAGGTTTTGGTATATTCTGCTTTCATTTTCATTTGATTGTAGGAATTTTTTAATTTCATCTATTACCCAATGGTTTTTAGCAAGGTGTTATTCAGTTTTCATGTATCTGATTTTTTTTCCCTTATTCTTCCTGTTATTGACTTCTAATTTTATAGCATTGTGATCTGAGAAGATGCTTTGTACTGTTTCAGTATTTTTGAATTTATTAAGCCTAACTTTGTGGCCTAAATATGGTCTATTCTGGAGAATGATCCATGTGTGTTGGAGAAGAATGTGCTGCTGTTGGGTGGAGTGTTCTGTATATGTCTGTGAGGTCAAGTTGGTTGATTGTACTGTTCAGATGTTCTGTATCTTTGTTGAACTTCTTTCTAGTTGTTCTGTCCTTCATCTAAAGTGGTTTTTGAAAGTCTCCTACTATTATTTTGGAACAGTCTATTTCTCTTTCCAACACTGTTAGAGTTTGTTTTATGTATTTTGGAGCTCTATCATTGGGTGCATAAATATTTATTATGGTTATGTCCCCTTGGTGAATTGAACCTTTTATCATTTATATAATGCTCTTCCTTGTTTTTTGTAGTAGATTTTGCCTTAAAGTTTATTTTATCAGAGATTAATATTGCCACTCCTGGTCTTTTTTGGTTACTGTTTACTTGATATATTTTTTCCATTTTTTGATTTTTAGCTTATTTATATCTTGTGTCTAATGTGTGTCTCTTCTAGACAACATATTGATGTGTCGTTTTTTTTTAATCCATTCTGTTACTTTCTGTCTCTTGACTTGTGCATTTAACCCGTTTATGTTCAGTGTGATTATTGATAGGTATGAATTAACTGCTGTCACTTTGTTGTACTTTTTTTGTGTGATGTTGATGGTTTCTTTGTTCTGCTTACTTTTCTGTACTGAAGTCTTTTTTGTTTATGGAGTTTCTTTTCATTCCCTTCATTTTGTGTTTACTGAATCTTTATGATTTTCTTCTTTTTTATTTTGGTGAATAGGTTTATTAATTTTCTTCATGATTACCCTGAAATTTACCTTTATCTTCCTAAGTTTAAAACAGTCTGTTATATCTTAATATTGCCTTCACTTCCTCTCCATATGGAAGTTCTGTAACTACACCATTTATTTTCTTTTTTTTTTTTATTTTGAAGTTGTTGTCATTTACAGATTGATGTCTCTGGTTCCTTTTTTCAGCTTTGTAGCTTTATTTTATTTTTGAGAATTCTTTATCTTGGTTGGTATCTGAGTGCTACTGTCATGTGTCTTAATCTTAGATTGTTGTCTGGTGTTGTTGTTTCTCTATCCAAAGAACTCCTTTTATACTTCTTATAAGGTTGGTCAAGAGTTTACAAATTCCCTTAATTTCTGTTTGTCTGAAAATGTCCTAGTTTCGCCATTGTATTTATGAGACAATTTTCCTGATGTACTTTTCATCTCACATACTTTGGACATGTTATTGGGGGGACTAGTCCCTGGAGAAGGACATTGTGCTTGGTAAAGTAGAGGGTCAGTGAAAACGAGGAGGACCCTCAGTGAGACGGATTGACACAGTGCCTGCAACAATGGGCTCAAACATAGCAATGATTGTGAGGATGGTGCAGAACCAGGCAGTGTTTTGTTCTGTTGTACCTAGGGTCACTGTGAATCGGAACTGACTCGATGGCACCTACTGACAATAACATAAAGATATATATATACGTACATATATATATATATATATATATATGATGTTCTTGATGTCATCTTAAAACTTGTCTGGTCTTCGGTCGTTAGTGTTCAATGTGTCAGATCTATTCTTTTTTTACTTTAGATGAAGTTTTGCAGAGCAAATTAGTTTCTCATTAAACAATTAATACACGTATTGTTTTGTGACATTTCTTGCCAATCCCAGGACATGTCAACACTCTCCCCTTCTTGTCCTTGGGTTCCCCATTACCAGCTTTCCTGTCCCCTCCTGCCTTCTCATCCTTGCCCCTGAGCAGGTGTGCACATTTAGTCTCGTTTTGTTTTATGGGCCTGTCTATTCTTTGGCTGAAGGATGAACCTCAGGAGTGACTTCAGTACTGAGTTAAGCATCAAATCTATGCTTGAGATGATCTCTAAATTCAGGTGGGATATACTCAAGGCCATACTTTAGCTCTTGTGGACTTGTTTTAATTTTCTTCAGCTTCAACTTGAACTTGCATATGAGCAATTGATGGTCTGTTCCACAGTTAGCCCCTGGTCTTGTTCTGACTGATGACATTGAGCTTTTCCATCCTCTTTTTTCACATATGTAGTTGATTGAATTCCTGTGTACTTCATCTGGCGAGGTCCACGTGTATAGTTGCTGCTCGTGTTGTTGAAGAAAGGTATTTGTAATGAATAGGACATTGGTCTTGCAAAATTCTATCATGAGATCTTTGATGTCATTTCTATCACAAACGCCATATTTTCCAAGTACTGATCCTTCTTTGTTTCCAATTTTCATATTTCAATTACCAGTAATTATGAATTCTTTATATATATATGTATACACAGATATACATACAGTAATGAGCCACATAATATCTGTGTGGGCAACTTCCAACTGCATATACATCCATGGCCCATAAGATCAGAAATCACAATCGAAAAACAGGATGTACCAGATGTAACCAGATTTAGTGAGCTCAACAGCTTCCCTCACGTGCTGCGTGTATCTCCTGCCTCTTGTATACAAAGCAATTGTGCTGTCAGGCACCCATTTGTTATTATGAATCATTGTACTTACCTTGCGTTTTTAACATAATAGGCTTTACAGCAGTTAGTTTATAACTACAGGTTATACGTAAGTTGGGCATTTGTAACTCGGGGACTGCCTGTATATAATATGGTGTTTGCACAATGTCCAAATCCTATTTCACAGAATGTATCGTGGATGTTAAACAAAGTATGACTGTATATATATATATAGTTGTTGTTGTTAGGTGTCATCCAGTTGGTTCTGGCTCATAGCGATCCTATGTACAACAGAACAAAACACTGCTGGATTCTGTGCCGTCCTCACAATAGCTGCTGTGTTTGAGCCCATCGTTGCAGCCACTGTGTCAATCTATCTTGTTGAGAGTCTTCTCTTTATCACTGACCCTCTACTTTACCAAGCATGATGTCCTTCTCCAGGGATTGGTCCTTCCTGATAACATGTCCAAAGAACGTAAGACAAAATTTAACCATCCTCACTTCCATGGAGCACTCTGGCTATACTTCTTTCAAGACAGACTTGTTCATTTTTCTGGTAGTCCATGGTATATTCAATATTCTTCGCCAGTACCATATATATACATGTATATATATATGCTCCATATAGATGTATGTGTCTACATAGAGATATGTAGATATCTAGATATGTAGATCTCTAGATAGATAGCTATCTATATAGCTTTATATATACCTGTTGCCATGGAGTTGATTCTGACTCATAGTGACCCTACAGCACAGAATAGAACTGCCCTAAAGGCTTTCCAGGGCTGTAATCTCTAGGGATGCTGACTGTCACATCTTTCTCCCACAGAGTGGCTGGTAGGTTCAAACTGCGGACCTTTCTTTCAGTTAGCAGCCGAACACGTTTAACAACTGTACCACCAGGGCTGCTTAGCTTTCTATATATAGCTTTCTCTCTCTCTATATATATATGTAGCTTTATATATATATAAAGCTTTTTTGCTGACCATCTTCTCTACCAAGCATGATGTCCCTCTCCAGGGACTGGTCCCACCTGATAACATGTCCAAGTATGTGAGATGAAGTCTTGCCATCCAAACTTCTAATGAGCATTCTGGCTGTACTTCTTCCAAGACAGATTTGTTCATTCTTTTGGCAGTCCATGGTATATTCAATATTCTTCGCCAACACCATAATTTAAAGACATCGATTCTTCTTTGATCTTTATTCATTGTTGAGCTTTCACTGCATATGAGGCGATTGAAAACACCATGGCTTGGGTCAGGTGCACCTTAGTCCTCAAAGTGATATCTTTGCTTTTTAACGCTTTAGAGAGATCTTTTGCAGGAGATTTGCTCAGTGCAATGTGTCGTTTGAGTTCTTGACTGCTGCTTCCATGGGCGTTAATTGTGGATCCAGGAAAAATGAAATCCTTTACAACTTCAGTCTTTTCTCCATTTATCATGATGTTTCTTATTGGTCCAGTTGTGAGGATTTTTGTTTTCTTTATGTTGAAGTATAATCTATACTGAAGGCTGTAGTCTTTGGTCTTCATCAGTAAGTGCTTCAAGTCCTCTTTACTTTCAGCAAGCAAGGTTGTGGTGTCTGCATAACGCAGGTTGTTAATGGGTCTTCCTCCAATCTGTATGCCGTGATCTTCATATAGTCCAACTTCTTGGATTATTTGCTCAGCATACAGATTTGATAAGTATGGTGAAAGGATACAACCCTGATGCACACCTATCCTGACTTTAAACCATGCAATATCCCCTTGTCTGTTCGAACAACTGCCTCTTGGTTTAAGTACAGGTTCCTCATGAGCACAGTCAAGTGTTTTGGAATTCTCATTCTCATAATTTGTTATGATGCACACAGTGGAATGCCTTTGCATAGTCAATGAAACACAGGTAAACATCTTTCTGGTATTCTCTGCTTTCACCCAGGATCCATTTGACATCAGCAGTGACATCGCTTGTTCCACATCCTCTTCTGAATCCGGCTTGAATTTCTGGCACTTCCTTGTCGATGTGCTGCTGCAAGCGCTTTTGAATGATCTTCAGCATAATTTTATTTACATGTGATATTAATGATATTGTTCAATAATTTCTGCATTCTGTTAGATCATTCTTCTTTGGAATGGACACAAATATGGATCTCTTCCAGTCGGTTGACCAGGTAGGTGTCTTCCAAATTTCTTGGCATAGATGATTGAGCACCTCCAGCGCAGCATCCATTTGTTGAAACATCTCAATTGATATTCCGTCAGTTCCTGGAGGCTTGTTTTTTGCCAATGCCTTCAGTGCAGCTCGTGCCTCTTCTTTCAGTACCATCAGTTCGTGATCGTATACTACCTCCTGAAATGGTTGAACGTTGACCAATTTTTTTTTTTTTTT
>NW_004443939.1:9556018-9557031 GCF_000243295.1 Trichechus manatus latirostris | reverse complement strand
AGTTTTTCAGATCTTTGTTGTGGAGGGACGGCGTGGTGCTTCTGCCTAGACCGCCATCTTGCCGGAGTCCACGTTGACCAATTTTTCTTTTTTTTTTTTTTTTAGATGCCATTCCTCTTCAATTTGTCATTCTGGTATAGTAGACCAGATGATTGTCTGGTTTAAAATGGCCAGTACCAATGCATTTCAGCTCACTAATGCCTAGAATATCAATGTTAATGCATTCCATTTCATTTTCGACAATTTCCAATTTCCCTAGGTTCATACTTTGTACACTCCAAGTTCCTATTATTAATGGATGTTTGCAGCTCTTTCTTCTCATTTTGAGTCATGCCACATCAGCAGATGAAAGTCCCGAAAGCTTGAGTCCATCCATGTCATTAAGGTCTCCTCTACTAGGAGGAGGTAGCTCTTCCCTAGTCATCTTTTGAGTGCCTTCCCACCTGAGGGGCTTATCTTCTGGACCTATATCAGACAGTGTTCTGCTGCTATTCATAAAGTTTTCACTGGCTAAATTTTTTTTCAGAAGTAGACCACCAGGTCCTTCTTCCTAGTCTGTCTTATCTGGAAGCTCAGCTGAAACTTGTCCACCATGGGTGAACCTGCTGGTATTTGAATATCGGTGGCATAGCTTCCAGCATCACAGCAACACACAAGCCCCCAGAGTACGACAAACTGACAGACACATGTAGGTTTATATATATATATATATATATACATATATATATGTAAGATGCCCTAGTGGCACACTGATTAAAGCCCTTGGCTGCCAACCAAAAGGTCAGCGGTTCAAACCTACCAGCTGCCCAGCAGGAGAAAGATGTGGTAGCCTGCTTCTGCAAAGATTGCATCCTCGGAAACACTATGAGGTAGTTACACTCTGTCTTACAGAGTCACTATGAATTAGAATTGACTCCATGGCAACAGGTTAGGTTTCTTTTGGTGTGTGTGTGTATAAATATATATATATATATATATATATAGCTTTATGTATATATATATAACTATATATA
>NW_004443939.1:9535013-9554837 GCF_000243295.1 Trichechus manatus latirostris | reverse complement strand
GATGAAGGTTTGCAGAACAAATAGTTTCTCATTAAACAGTTAGTACACATATTGCCCTATGACAATGGTTAACAACCCTATGACATGTCAACACTGCCCCTTCAACCTTGGGTTCCCTATCACCAGCTTTCTTGTCCCCTCCTGCCTATTGGTGCTTGTCCCTGGACTGTTGTGCCTCATTAGTCCTATGTTGTTTTATGAGGCTGTCCAATCCTCAGCTGAACGGTGAACTTCAGGAGTGACTTCACCACTGAGCCAAAAGGATGTCCGGGGGCCATACAGTTGTGAGAATTTTTGTTTTATGTTGAGGTGTAATCCATACTGAAGGCTGTAGTCTTTGGTCTTATCACTAAGTGCTTCAAGTCCTCTTCACTGTCAGCAAGCAAGGTTATGTCATCTGCATAAGGCAAGTAGGTTGTTAGTGGATCTTCTTCCAATCCTGATGCCCTGTTCTTCTTCATATAGTCCAACTTCTCAGATTATTTGCTTAGCGTACAAATTGAGTAAGTATGGTGAAAGGATACAACCATGACACACACCTTTCCTGACTTTAAACCATGCACTATCCCCTTGTTCTGTCTAAAGGATTGCCTCTTGGTCTAAGTACAGGCTCCTTGTGAGCACAATTAAGTGTTCTGGAATTTCCATTCTTCAGTATGTTAATCCATAATTTGTTATGATCCACACAGTTGAATGTCTTTGCATAGTCAGTGAAACACAGGTAAACATCTTTCTGGTATTCTCTACTTTCAGCCAGGATCCATCTGACATCAACAATGATATCTCTCGCCCACATCCTCTTCTGAATCCAGCTTGAATTTCTGGCACTTCCTTGTCAATGTACTGCTGCAACCACCTTTGAATGACCTTCAGCAAAATTTTACTTGTGCATGAAAATAATATTGTTCAATAATTTTGGCATTCTGTTGCATCATCTTTCTTTGGAATAGACACAAATATGGATCTCTTCCAGTCAGTTGGCCAGGTAGCTGTCTTTCAAATTTCTTGGCATAGACAATTGAGCCCCTCCAGCACTGCATCCATTTGTTGAAACATCTCAATTGATATTCCGTCAGTTCCTGGAGCCTTATTTTTCGCCAGTGTCTTCAGTGCAGCTCGTGCCGCTTCTTTCAGTACCATCAGTTCTTGATAATATACTACCTCCTGAAATGGTTGAACGTTGACCAGTTTTTTTTGTACAGTGACTCTGTGTATTCCTTCCATCTTCTTTTTATAACTCCTGTGTTGTTCAGTATTTTGTTGGTAGAATCTTTCAATATTGCAACTTGAGGCCTGAATTTTTTCTTCAGTTCTTTCAGATTGAGAAATGTCGAGCATGTTCTTCACTTTTGGTTTTCTATCTCCGTGTCTTTGCACATGCCCTTATAACTTTGTCCTCTCTATATAAACTTGTATATTCAATATATAAAGCTTTATATATATAAAGTTATATATGTAACTTTATGTATATAACTTTATATATATATAAAGCTTTATATACCATATGTACAAGTTTATAAAGCAGCTTTATATACATATAAAGCTTTGTATATATATGTATATATATACATATATATACACACACACATATGTATGTCTTTGGAGGTTGGAAACATTACATATAAACTTACAGATATATTTTATCACGTACATGTTGTTGTTGTTGTTTGGTACCATCAAGTCATTTCCGACTCACATTGACCCTGTGTACAACAGAATGAAACACTACCCTGTCCTACCCCATCCTCACAATCATTGCTGTGCTTGAGCCCATTGTTGCAGCCACTGTGTCAGTCCATCTTGTTGAGGGTCTTCCTCTTTTTCACTGACCCTCTACTTTACCAAGCATACCAAGTATATACATACATATACACACACGTTTGTGTATATGTGTGTGTGTATATTGTATATATGTATGTATGTATGTGTATACATACATACATATACATACACACTATGTGTGTATGTATATGTATGCACATATATACTGTATATACAGGTAGTTGTTGACTTACAATAGCACTCCGTTTGGATGACTCCGTTTTAAGTTGGTTCTGAGGTAAGTCGAATACTTCTTTTTTTTTCTTAGTTTTTATTATTATTGTCTTTTGTTTTCACTATTTTTATAAATCTGATCTTTATTTGTCTTTGGAGGTTGGAAACATTACATATAAACTTAAAGATATATTTTAATACATACATGTTGTTGTTAGGTACTGTCAAGTCAGGTCCGACTCATATTGACCCTATGTACAGCAGAACGAAAAGCTGTCCAGTCCTACACTATCCTCACAATCATTGCTATGCTTGAGCTCATTGTTGCAGCCGCTGTGTCAGTCCATCTCATTGAGAGTTTTTCTCTTTTTCACTCACCCTCTGTTTTACCAAGCATGATGTCCTTCTCTAGGGACTGGTCCCTCCTGATAACATGTCCAAAGAACATGAGACATAGTCTCATCATCCTTGCTTCTAAGGAGCATATATATATATATATCTATCTATCTATATATATATATATATACACCTATATGCCTTGTGTATATGTCTTTATATATATATCTTTTTATTTTATGTATATATCTTTGAGGTAAAACTGACATAAAATAAACTACATATTTAAGGTGTACAATTTGATAAATTTTGACATATGTGTATACCTGTGGTGAAGCCCTGGTGGTACGGTGTTAAGAGCTTGACTGCCAACCAAAAGGTCAGCATTTCATATTCACCAGTTGCTCCTTGGAAACCCTATGGGGGCAGTTCTACTCTGTCCTGTGGGGTCACTATGAGTCAGAATTGACTTTACAACAAGAGGTTTTTTTTTTTTTTTAATTTTATATATCTGTGAAACCATCACCACAATCAAGATTATAAATTTATCTATCACCTACTTAAAGTTTCTTCGTGCCCCTTTGTAGTTCTTCCTTTCTGATCCCCTCACCTCCTGCTACCTCTGTCTTCAGACAACCACGTATCTGCTGTCTGTCATTATAGATTTGTTGACATTTTCTAGAATTTTATATAAATGGAATCGTACAGTATGTATTCTTTTATCATTTAGCATGATTATTTGAGTTTCATACATTCTGTTATGTGTATCAAAAGCTTTTTCTTTTTTATTGCTAAGTAGTAGTCCATTGTATGATATATCACAATTTGTTTATCCATTCACCTGCTGATGAACATTTTGGTTGTTTCCAGTTTTTGGCTATTATGAATAATGCTTCTACGAATACTCATGTTCAAATTTTTGCTTGGGCGTATGTTTTTATTTCTCTTGGATATATGCCTAGGAATGGAATTGCTAAGTCATACGGTAACTCTATGTTTAACCTTTTGATGAACTGGTAGACTGTTTTCCAAAGCAGCTGCAACATTTTACATTCCGATACTGTATGAGGATTCTGATTTCTCCACATCTTCACCAACATCTGTTATTATCTGTCTTACTAGTTATAGCCATGACTAGTGATAATGATGTTGAGCAGCTTTTCATGTGTTTATTGGTCATTTGTATATCTTTTTTTAATAAAATGTCTATTCAGATCTTATGCCCATTTTTAAATTGGGTTATTTGTCTTCCCATTGTTGAGTTGTAAGTATTCCTTATATATTTTGGATACAAGTTCCTTATTAGAGATGGGATTTGCAGATATTTTATCCCATTCATGGGTTGTCTTTTCACTTTCTTGATTGTGTCCTTAAAGAACAAAAGTTTTTAATTTTGATGAAGTCTAAGTTATCAATTTTTTTTCTTTCATCGCTTCTTCTTTCGGCATCCGTAAGAAACCATTGCCTAACCCAAGGTCACAAAGATTTACACGTATGATTTCTTTCTAAGAGTTTTATAGTTTTAGCTCTTGCATTCAGTTCTGTGATCCATTTTGAGTTAATTTTTGTATATAGTAGGTGGTAGGGGTCCAACTTCTTTCTTTGGCATATGGATATCCAATTGCCCAGCACCACTTATTTAAAAGACTGTTCTTTGTCCATGGAATTGTCTTGTCATTCTTGTTGAAAATCAATTCATCATAATGTAAAGGTTTGTTTCTGGGATCTCCATTCTATTCTATTGACCTATATGTCTATCTCTATTCTAGTATCATACTGTCTTGATTACTGTAGCTTTGTAATAAGTTTTGAAATCAGTAAGTGTCAATTCTCCAACTTTGTTATTGTTTTTTAAGATTGTTTTGATTATTCTAAGTTCCTTGTATTTCTGTATGAATTTTAGGATTAGCCTGTCAATTTTTTAAACAAAATAAGTCAACTGGAATTTTGGTAAGGATTGCACTGACTGTGTAGATCAATGTGGGGAGTATTGCCATCTTAACAATATTAAATCTTCAATTCATGAACACAGGATGTCTTTCCATTTACTTAGATCTTCTTTGATTTCTTTCAGTAACGTTTTATAGTTTTTAAGGTACCTGGTTAAATTTATTCCTAGGCATTTTTTAAGGTGCTATTATAAACAATTGCTTTGTTAATTCTCTCTTCTGATTGTTCATTGTGGGTGTATAGAAACCAATTGATTTTTGTATGTTGACTTTGTACCCTGCAACTTTGCTGAATTCATTTATTAGCTCTAGTATCCTTCTTCTGAATTCTTTAGGATACCCTATATATAGGACCATGTAGTTTGTAAACAGGGATAGCCTTCCTTCTTTTCTTGTGATTTGGAAGGAAAAGAATAGATAATTAGGACTTCACCGAAATTAAAAATTTTTGTTCTTCGAGGACACCATCAAGAAAGTGAAAAGACAACCCATGAATGAGAGAAAATATTGGAAATCGTATCTCTGATAAAGGACTTGTATCTAAAATATATAAGGAAGTCTTACACCTCAACAGTGAGAAGAAAATAACCCAATTTAAAAATAGGCAAACAGTCTCTTCAATAAATCGTGCTGAGAAACTGAATCTCCACATGCAAAGAATGAACCTGAACTCATAGGTCATACCATGTACAAAAATTAACTCAAAATGGATCAATGATCTAAATGCAAGAACTAAAACCATAACACTCTTAGGAAAGAAAAAATAGGGCTAATCTTAGGGACCTAGATTTTGACAATGGATTCTTAGATATGACACCAAAAGCATGAGCAACAAAAGACAAAATAGATAAATTGGGCTTCATCAAAATTAAACTTTTGTGCATCAAAGAACTTTACCAGCAAAGTGAAGAAACAATCTACAGAATGAGAGAAAATAATTGGGAACCATATATCTGAAAAGGGTTTAATATCCAGAGCATATAAAGAACACCTATAACTCAATAACAAAAAAAAACAGCCCAATTAAAAATTGGGCAAAAACTTGAATAGACATTTCACCTAAGAGGATATACCAATATGTAATAAGCATCTGAAGTGATCCTCAACTGTCATTAGTCATTAAGGAAATGCAAGTCAAAATCACAATGAGATACCATTTCACTTCCCCCTTCTCCTACTAGAATAGTTATTATCAGAAAAATGGAAAATTACAAGTGTTGTCAAGGATGTGGAGAAATCGGAACCCTCATCTGTTGCTGGTGGGAATGAAAAATGGTGCAGTCCTTGTGGAAAATAGTTCGCTGGTTCCTCAAAAAGTTAAACATGGAATTGCCATATGACCCAGCAATTATGCTCTTAGGTATATACCCAAAAGACTTGAAAGCAGGAATGCAAACAGATGCTTGTACACCAGTGTTCATTGCAGCTTTATTCACAGTAGCCAAAGGGTGGAAACAAGACAAATGCCAATCAACAGATGAATGGAAAACAAAATGTCAGATGCACTACATACAGTGGAATATTATTCAGCCATAAAGACAAATGAAGTTCTGATACATGCTACTACATGGATGAACCTTGAAAACATTTTGCTGAGTGAAGTAAGACACAAAAGGAAAATGTGTATGATCCCACTTAAATGAAATATCTAGAATAACCAAACGTATAGAGACCAAAGTTTATTAGTGGTTACCAGGGGCAGGTAGGAGGGGGAAATGGGAAGTTATTGCTTAAAGGGCACTGAGTTTCTGTTAAGAGTGATGAAAAAATTTGGAATAGTGCTGATATTTGCACAATATGGTGAACATAATTGATGACATTGAATTACATAGGTAAAAAGTGGTTGAAATGGCAAATGTTCTGTTATATGTATTTTACCACACGCATACAAGACTCACTTTGGCTGTCTTTTGTAGGATAAAATGTAGGATCCAAAAGTAAAAGAGGGAGAACATTTAGAAGACTACCATAAAGGCCAGATATGAGATGATGGTGACTTGGAATGTGGTAGTAGTGATGGAGATAGAAATCCAAATAGAAATATATGATCTGGCGTCTGTTTTGAGGGTAGAGCTGACAAGATTTATTCAAGAGTTGAAAATGGGAGAAAAAGAGAGGAGTCAAAGAGTGACTCCAAAGTATTGACCTGAGCAACTACGAAGGTAGAGTTACCATTTACTGAGATGAGGAAGACTAAGAGCAATATGTTTGTGGTGATGGGGAAGAGGAATATCAGGAGTTCAGTTTTAGATGTTTTAAGTAGGAAATGCCTATTAGACATTCAGGCTCAGATGTTGGATAGGTGTTTAATATAAGAACATAGATACTCAGGGAGGAGGTCCAAACAGTGCATATAGGTGATATTTAAAGCCTGGAGACTAGATGATATTAGCTAGGGAATGTGCCTAGGGAGAGAAGAGGTCTCAGATCTGAACTTTAAGAGACTGCAGTGTTAAAGATTGTGTAGGTGCGGTGAATCCAGTAAAGAAGACTAGAAAAAGCAGTCAGTGAGATGGGAGGAAATTCAAAGAGAACATGGTGTTTCAAACGGAGGGACTGATCAAGTGTGTCAGATGCTGCTGATAGATTGAATAAAATGAAGACTGAGAATTGATCATTGGGCTTGGCCGTGTGAAAATCATTGATGATCTTGCCAAGAGCTGTTTGGAAGGTGGTAAAGTTTGGGGAGTAAAGCCTATTTAGAGTGTATTTAAGAAAGAATGGGAAGAGAGGAAGTGGAAACTTCAAATATAGACAACTCTTTACAAGGAAATTTATTGTAAATTGGGAGCAGAGAAATGGAACGGTAATTACCTTGATACGCTGTCAAAAGAGATTTGAAAATTTTTTATTTAAAAAAAATTCCAAATCTATAGAAGAGTTGAAGGGTGCTGGGGCACAGTGATTAGGCGTTTGGCTGCTAACCAAAAGGTCAGTGGTTTGAACCCACCAGCCACTCCACGGGAGAAAGATGTGGCATGGCAGTCTGCTTCCCTAAAGATTACAACATTGGAAACCCTATGGGGCAGTTCTACTCTGTTCTATATGGTCGCTATGAGCCGGAATCAACTCGACGGCAACAGGTTAGTTAGGAAAGTTGAAAGAATAGTACAATGAACTTACATATATCCACCACTTATATTCACCAGTTTTTAATTTTGCCACATTTGCTTTCCTTCTCTCTTTTCAAATTGTTTGCTGAAACATTTGAAAATAAGTTACAGACATCATGACACTTTATCCATTAGTACTCCACTTGCATATCCCAATAATAAGGACATTTTTCTATAGAATTGCAATACCATTATCATATCTATGAAAATTAATAATAATTCCACATCACCTACTATCTAGTTATATTCGCGTTCTTTCAGTTGTCTCAAAAAATCTTTTATAGCCTTTTCAAAAAAACCCAGAAGCCAGTCAAGGTTTACACATTGCATATTGTTGTTATGTTTCTTTAGTATCTATTAATATAGAATGGTCCTCCTGTTTACTTTTTTTTTAAGTGACTTTTACTTTTTGAAAAGTCCAGTCCAGTTGTTCTATGAAACCTGTTGCTGTTGAGTCGATTCTGGCTCATAACAACCCTATAGAATAGAGTAGATCTGCCCCATAGTGTTACCAAGGAGTGGCTGGTGGATTCGAACTGCCAACCTTTTGGTTAGCAGCTGAGCTCTTAATCACTGCGCCACCAGGGCTCCAGTTGTCCTATGGAATGTCTTTTATTCTAAATTTTTGTAATTGTATGTTCATGGTATTATTTAACTTCTTTTTTGCCTGTATATCCTATAAACTGGAAAATAAGTCTAGAGGCTTAGATTCAGGTTAAACATTTTTGGTGAGAATACTGTTTCATTTATATTGTATACTGCATATTAATACTATCAAGAGGCACGTGGTGTTAGGTTGTCCACTGTTAATGATGCTAAATTTAATTTCTTGGTTAGAATGGTGACAGCTAGCTTTCTCCACTATAAAGTATCATCTCCCTTTTATAAGTAGTAAAAAAAATTGTGGGATATTTTAGCACTATGCAAATATCTCAGTCATCAAGAGAAGGCTTCTTTTTTAAAGATAGAAGTAATTAGAGCATGTTTGTATTCTGATGAGAATTATCTAGAAAAGAAGGAAAATTTGATAGTGCAGAAGAGAGAAGAGATAATTGCTAAAGTATTGTTTGTAAGTAGAGGCGAGAGAATAGGATCCAGTGCATACCTGGGTAATTAGACCTTCGAAGCATGGATGTTCTCCATAGTAACTGGAGGGAAGTAGATTATATCAGTATGGATGCAGGTAAGATGGTGTATGTGGTGGTGGCAGCTTTTGGAAGTTCTTTTCTAATTACTTCTATGTGCCAATAGAATTCAAGGAAAGTTTAGTTAAATTAATGATTATTTCCAATATACAGCCAAATTTAGGACTCTAGCCCTCCCCCTCCTCTCTATGGTATCATCTACATTCTTTGGAGCTTAAATTTGCTATGGTCTAAGGAGAAGGAAGAATCTGGTCTGTGAACATTTTGTCTCTGCTAGTCATTAGTCACTCTCGCACCTGCTTTAGTGTCTATTGTCTTAACATCTCTGGTTAAGCACTCAGCTGCTAACTGGAAGGTTGGCGGTTTAAACCCACCACCTGCTGCACAGGAGAAAGATGTGGCAGTCTGCTTCTGCAAAGATTACAGCTTTGGAAACGCTATGGGGCAGTTTTACTCTGTTCTGTAGGGTCACTGTGAGTCGGAATCAACTCTATGGCAACAGGTTTTCATGAGTTTTATCATCACCTGTCACTTGTACAGTCCCGTCTTATGGTACCTCTTTGTCCTTCAGGTCAACTGACCTTTTATTGTCACTTCTGAGGTCAAAGAAGACTTGGGTAACTGCCACACTTTCTAGTCAGGGGTTTTCTCTGTGAAGCTTGCTGTCTTTCTGGGCTTTATTTAGGAAGCAAGGTACAGATCTCTGTTCTTGGAATCTCCCAAGGCTATCTGAGATTTCTATCGTCCCTCCATTCAAGCTCAGCTAGGGGGAATCAGAACACAGGGTCCTTCTCAGCGACTCACATCAGTGCCTAAATTCATGGCTCCCCTTTCCATTCTCAAATTTTTCTTCAGCCTAGCTTTCAAACTTCTGTCATCATGCCTTCTTCCCAATTCTGTGGTTTCGATATGGGATTTATCTTCTGATAACTTTATACTCCTTACCTTTTAAGAGAAAACCTTTTCTGCCTTTTAAAATACAAACACCTGACAAACCATACAAAAAAAAAATGTGGCCTTTCAATTATTTCTGTGAGGGATTTAAGGGCCTTTTTCCAAACAAAATGAACTTAACTCTATTTTCTGACTTATACCTTCATTTATAAGCTTTAGCATCAAAGTTTCATTTAATGGTAGAAGGGTAAAGGAAATCCTGAGAACAAAAAAATCATTGAGTAATATTTAAAATATTATTGCATTATACATTTATTATATTTTAATACATATATTTTCCCACAATTATTCTCTGTTGTTGGTATATTAATTAGAATAGTGATTATCTACTTTTAAAAGACCACAGGAAGCATTTCAGAGTGTCCAGGGAATGAACGACAAAGTAGGAAAAGAGAGACTCCAAAAAGAATGCAGATTGAGATTTAAGGTGGAAGCGAAGATAGATGCTCTGTCTTCGTGCACATCGCTGATATTCAATCATTACTGGCCAGTGGAGTGGCAAATATAAAGGGAATAATTTGAAATGGCATGAGCTCGTCAAGAAATGGACTGGGTTCCTTTGGAACCACATCTTATTTTGGCCCTCCTAAAGCAGAGAAAGCAGCGTCACATCACCCTTCTGATATTCTCAGGGAAGCTTGGTAATTACCATTTGGTTCTGCCTGACCCCTTTAATATGTACCCAAGTGGTGTGTCTCAGCATCATATTAATTTCAAAATAAGTACTGTACTATTTATTCAATTTTTTTTTTTTTTTGCATACAAAAAGAAATATCTCCTGGCTTAAAGTCAATCTAGCAATATTCTGTTAAAAAGAAATAATGTCAGAGATTTGGAAGCTCTCTTTATAGAGTGTAGTGAAAAATGACAATTCACTTTTAAATTACTTCTCTTCATACATAAATATTAGCTCTATCAGCATATTTATAAATGCATATGATGTTACTGGTTATATTATACTTATGCAGTAGTATGTATTTGTCATGAGACATATTTATGGAGATGCCCTAAAGTTATGGAATCTTGGAGGACACTGGAATTATAAATCAATCCCACTGCTTCAAGATATGTTGCTGAATAGTGGAGGGGTAGTCTCTCCTGGAGAGTTCACTGGAATACTCTGTCCTAGGGGCAGATTTTGTTTCTTAGGTACCTGATTGATTTTAGGACTGATTTTTTCACCGCAGAAGCACTTGGAATACTACGTGGTTGAAAATGGTCAAGCAACTTTTGTCAGGGTGTATAAAATTGCTTATACGAGAGTCCTTTATAATGTATGTATACTGAAAGACACATTTGAGTTTCTACTATTCATTTTTTTTATTGTGGTAAATATATATGTAATAAAACATTTACCATTTCAGCATTCTTCACATGTACAATTCAGTGACATTAATTATGTTCATCATGTTGTGCAACCATCACCATTAGCCATTTCTACCAGCCTTAATGGAAGCTCAGTGTTCCCTAAGCGATGAGTCCCCCTTTCCCTTCCCTCCCTCTTGCTCCTGTACCATTTATTTTTATACTTACATCCATTTAAGGTGAATGTCTCTAAAAATCATTTGTATATGCTGATTGTAAATACGACCTTTTACTAAATGGTGCAGGGCGCATTGGTGGTTCACTGATAGAATTTCTTGCCCTCCATGTGGGAGACCTGAGTTTGATTCCTGGCCAGTGCACCTCAAGTATAGCCACCACCTGTCTGTCAGTGGAAGTTTGGGTGTTGCTACGATGCTAAACAGGTTTCAGCGGAGCTTCCAGACTAAGATAGACTAGGAAGAAAGGCCTGGCAGTCTGATTCTAAAAATCAGCAAATGAAAGCACTATGGATCACAATGATCTGATCTGCAACCAATCATGGACATGGCACAGGACTAGGCAGCCTTTTGTCCCATTGTGCATGGAGTCACCATGAGTTGGGGGCCAACTTGATGATAGCTAACAACAACAACTAGAGGATACACAGCTGTGGGATTGCAGCCTGTGTCTAAAATACCTCCCCCACTCTTCTATATCCACATAAATTGTACCCATCCCTTTAAGGCCCAGCTTCATCTTCTCCATGAAGCATTCCCCGATCCCATTAGTCTATAGTGATTTCTTTCTCTGTCTCTTGGAGCATTTACTGTCTGCCTCATCCCTTTGGTTTTTCTCATTTAGGCCAGTCCTGTTTTCATGTCTATTTAAGTTTTTCTGTTTATATGTCATGTCTTTTCAACTGGATTGCAGACTCTTTGAGATTATGGACCACGTACAGTATGGTGCTCATATGCTTGACATCTACTTACACTGCTTACCAAAGAGTGAATGCTCAAACTATATGAAGAAAACGTCAGTTTCGCACACCACTGCACACAAGAGGGCCATTTACACATGTGGTCTGTGAGCTAGTATTAGCATAAGATACATGTTTTCAGAGGTTCATGGAGTCTCAGGATTAGAAGACACTTTAGAGGCCACCTAGTTTATCCAACACCCTAATACTTACATCTCCTCTGCAGGACACAGTTGTTCCCCTCATACTGAACATCTCCTGTCATTCAGAAGGAACACCTTAAGTGACATGAAGTTTTGAGGTAGATGCGCAGTGATTAAGAGTTACAGCTGCTAACCGAAAGGTCGGGAGTTCAAATCCACCAGCCGCTGCTTGGAAACCCTGTGGGGCAGTTCTACTCTGTCCTATAGCGTCACTATGAGTCAGAATTGACTGGAAGGCAACGCGTTTGGTTTGGTTTGGTTTTGGTTTTCCCATTGAGCAGAGCCCAGTGGCACAGTGGTTAAGAGCTATGGCTGCTAACCAAAAGGTGGCCAGTTTGAATCCACCAGCTGCTCCTTAGAAACCCTATGGGGCAATTCTACTCTCTTATATGGTGACTATGAGTCAGAATCAAGTCAATGGCAACAGGTTTGGGTTTTTTTGGGGGGTGGGGTATAATAAAATGGTTAAGCATGGAACTTCTTCAATCAGATTGTCTGAGTTCAAAGCCTCTGTTCCTTTCTATCTCTGTGGCCTTGGATAAGTTCTTAAGTTTTGTCTTAGTTTCTTTATCTGTAAAATCAGGATGGTCATATAAGCCCATAACTTATTATTTGCAATTCTAAAATCGAAAAATCTCTGAAAACAAAAAGTTTTTTTTGTAACTCACTTGGCAGTAAAACCTGCCCTGATCTAAACTCATGAATCTAACTTGAACCGATATGAGGTTATTTATAATCTTCTTGTATCCACTTAATGGTGAACATTCATATATATCCCTGCAGAAATATTAGTGTTTGACTATAGGGTGCTGCCCCAGATCCTTCCAGGGGTGTTACATATAGTATAGGTAACCTATTAATTTTCTGACGAGTTCTGAATACCAAAATGTATCTGGCTCCCAAGGACTATTGTTGATGTTGTTGTTGTTTTTAGGTGCCATCAAGTTGGTTCTGACTCACAGCGACCTTATGTACAACAGAACAAAATACTGCCTGGTCCTGCACCATCCTCATGATCATTGTTATGCTTGAGCCCATTGTTGTAGCCACTGTGTCAGTCCATCACGGTGAGGGTCTTCCTCTTTTTCGCTGACCTTCCACTTTGCCAAGCATGATGTCCTTCTCCAGGGACTGGTCCCTCCTGATAACACATCCAAAGTATGTGAGATGAAGTCTCGTCATCCTTGCTTCTAATGAGCATTCTGGCTGTACTTCTTCGAAGACAGATTTATTGGTTCTTTTGGTAGTCCACGGTATATTCAATATTCTTTGCCAACACCACAACTCAAAGGCATCAAGGGTTAAATGAGATAATAGATGTGAATCATTTAGCACACTCAGTGCCTAGCGTATAAGAAGCCCTTAATAAGTGTAAGATAGTGTTACTGGTACTTGCACTTTAACTTAATCACATCAGGCTTTTTGTGAAAGTTAAGTTTCTTTCAGCATTTTATATTTAGTGTCTGTAGAAGTACTGCTGTTTTTCTTATTCTCTAATGAACAAATGATTTCCCAGGGGAGCTAGACTTTCAACATCTTTTAAAAATAAAATTATATTCATGATTGAGTTTTTATTATTGATCCTTATCTGAGAAGAGCTCTTGGGGATGTATTCATCTTCTTCATTTATTGTTAGCTTATTCATTCATTTTATAAAAATGTATTAGGCAGTTTGCTAGTTACTAGAGATGTGACAATAAACAGACGTTGTCTTTGCCTTCATAGAGCTTACAGTCTAGTGGAAACTAATTAATACTTTTTTTTCTGTTGATTCATCTTTCATTTATTCAACAAATAATTTTTGAGAACTTACTATATACCAGACTCTGTTCCAGCCACAGGGGATACCAAGGCAGACAACGTCCTTGCCTCCATAAAATTTATTTTCCTAGTCAGGATAAACAGACAGAAACACATAAGCAAACAAACACTGTATTTTTAGATGATGATAAATTCAGTGAAGGAAATAAAATAGGCTGATGTGATAGTCAGTGACATGTATGTGAGGGTGGAGCTACTTTCAATAGGGTAGTCAGGGAAGGCATAGTGAGGAAATTATATTTGAACCAAGACCATATATTAGGTATAAATTTGAATGCATATGACAGAGACTCAAAAATAACAGACATAAAGCATGATAGATGTTAAATTTTTTTTTTCCACCAAGTTTTTTGGTAGTTTTGCTTCATCAAGTTTTCTAGGGCCTAGATTCTGTCCTGTTGCTCTGCCATCCCTAGAGTGTCATCCACATGATCCAAGATGACTAACCACCAGGCAGGTCCACACTCCAGCCAATAGAAAAGGGAAAGAGGATGAAGAAGGGCATGCCCTTACCCTTTAAGTGAATAACCTGAAAGTTGAACATATCATTTTCCTCATATTCCATTGGCCAGAGCAGGGTCACAGGGCCACAGCTAGTTTCAAAATTGACTAGGAAATACAGTTTTTACTTGGTCAACCCTGTACTCGGCTACAAATTCTATTACCATGGTGGAAGGGAAGAGTGGATATTGGAAGACTAGCAGTCTCTGCCCTAGGCCTGAATAATGAGAAGGAGCGTGGGGAAGAGCATCTTGGGCAATAGCATTCCAAGCAGAAAGAACAGAATTTCAAAGACCCCGGGCAGAGGTGAATTTTCTGTGAAGATAAATGAAGTTTAAGCATCAGGGCACCTCGCTTGCATGGACCCCTTCCAACATCCTGCACTTAATTTTATATAATTGTGCCTAAACAGAATAAGCTTCACGCTCTACAAAACTTTGATCAGCCCTGGCTCTGAGGAAGAGAAGTGGTTGATGTATTAGGAGTTAAAAGGAGGCTAGTATGTATGGCACAGTGGTTAAAGCGCTTGGCTGCTTGCTAACCAAAAGGTTGGCGGTTTGAACCCACCAGCTGTTTTGTCGGAGAAAGATGTGGCAGTCTGCTTCCATAAAGATTTACAGCCTTGGAAGCCCTATGGGGCAGTTCTCCTCTGTCCTAGAGAGTCACCTATGAGTTGGAATAGACTTAATGGCAACGGATATGTATGGAGTAGAGATAGCAAGAGGGAGAGTAGACTAGATGAGACCGGGGAAGTAAATAGGGATTAGCTCATATAATATGGTGTATGGAAAGAAGGTTGGATTTTATTTTAATGTAATGGGAAACCACCGGAGGAATTTAAGCAAATTACATTTTAAGAAATATAATTTGATTTATGTTTACTCTGAAGGAGGTGCATAAGAGAATGTTCAGTGAAATATTTAGAACAAACCCACAGTGGTTAAGAGCTTGGCAGCTAACCAAGAAAAAGGTCAGCAGTTCGAATCCACCAGCCACTCCTTGGAAACCCTATGGGGCAGTTCTACTTTGTCCTGTAGGGTTGCTAGGAGTCAGAATTGACTCTATGGCAGCAGTTTGGTTTGGTTTTTGGTAATGTCCATCAACAAATAATGGGTTAATAAATTTTCGTACATTTATAAGTGGAATATTTTATAGTAGTGAAAATGAATGAATTAGAGTTACATATATCAATGCAAGGGACCTAGTGGAACAGTGGTTAAAAGCTCGGGTGCTAACTAAAAGGTCGGCAGTTTGAATCCACTAGCCACTCCTTGGAAACCCACCCTTATGGGGCAGTTCTAATCTGTTTTATAGGGTGGCTATGAGTCAGAAGTGACTCGATGATAACAGGTTTTTTGGGGGGTTATATCAATATAGAATTTCAAAAATATGATATTGAGGGGGAAAAAAACCAAATTGTAGAAGGTGACACAGTATAATTTCATTTGTGTATGATTTCATTTATATAAAGTTTAAAAGCATTCAAATCAATGTTATTTAAGGACACATATTATAGAAAAGATTGCTAGTTTCCTATATAATATCTATTCTCTCCTTTTTCCATAGTAGCAGAACTCTACTTTTATTGGGGATGAGAATGTGTCCAAGTAAAAAACTACGTTTTTCAGATGCAGATATGGGTTGTGACATGGTTCTGAAAAATAGGATGTTAAGTGGAAGTTGTTGGGTAGGGTTCTTGGAAGAGATCCTTAAAAGGAGAATGGACCCGGCTGACAGGTGGTTTTTTTTACCATCAGCCCTTCCTCCTTTCTCTTGCCTAGAAATGGGTCATGATGGTTGGAGCTGGAGCAGCCATACCATACTCATTAGAAGAAAACCAAGAGAACCCTAAAGAATTTAGCCCTGATCTTTGAGACACCAAACTGACCTTATCAGTTGTTTACCCCAAGTCTCTCTGTTATGTGAGAAAAATAAAATCCCCTTTTTCTTTAAACCACTGTTACTTAGGTTTTATGGTATATGCAGCTAAACTCAATCCTAACTGATACGTGTAAATCTGTAATAAAAGTAAAATCCCATCCATGGAAATGACAATCTTAAATTTAGGACAGTAATTACCTCTGAAGTGGAAGTAAAGAAGATGCAGCTGGGGAGAGGTACATAGGTGCTTTAACTATATGTTATTTCTTAAAGAAAAAGATCTGAAGCAAATATATTAATATTTTTAAAAGTTACATGGATACATGAGTATTCATGAATACATGAATATTAATTACTTGTTTTTACTTTTTTGTATGTGTGAATTATTTTATTAAAAGGAAAGATCTGGTTGCTGTGTGCAGAACAAGTGGAAACATGGAAGTTAGAGGCTTTTGTAGCAACCCAGATGAGAGATGGTACTTATTCAGTCTGTATGCTGAGCAAATAATCCTAGAAGCTGGACTGTATAGAGAAGAACGCGGCATGAGGATTGGAGGAAGACTCATTAACAACCTGCAATATGCAGATGACACAACCTTGCTTGCTGAAAGTGAAGAGGACTTGAAGCACTTACTGATATTGATCAAAGACTACAGCCTTCAGTATGGATTACACCTCAACATAAAGAAAACAAAAATCCTCACAACTGGACCAATAAGAAACATCATGATAAATGGAGAAAAGATTGAAGTTGTCAAGGATTTCGTTTTACTTGGATCCACAATCAATGCCCATGGAAGTAGCGGTCAAGAAATCAAATGATGTATTGCACTGGGCAAACTGCTGCAAAAGACCTCTTTAAAGTGTTATAAAGCAAAGATGTTACTTTGAGGACTAAGGTTCACCTGACCCAAGCCATATTTTCAATTGCCTCATACACATGCAAAAGCTGGACGATGAATAAGGAAGATCGAAGAATTGATGCATTTGAGCTATGATGTTGGAGAAGAATATTGAATATACCATGAACTGCCAGAACAATGAACAAATCTGTCTTGGAAGATGTACAGCCAGAATGCTCCTTAGAATGTTATGAGGAGGGACCAGTCCCTGGAGAAGGACATCATGCTTGGTAGAGCATCAGTGAAAAAGAGGAAGACCCTCAATGAGATGGATTGACACAGTGGCTGCAACAATGGGCTCAAACATAGCAACAATTGTGAGGATGGCACAGAACTGGGCAGTGTTTCATTCTGTTGTACGTAGGGTCACTATGGTTTGGTACTGACTCGACAGCACCTAACAAGAAGTCTAAAGCCAGAACCTAAGGAAACTCCCTTTTCAACTGATTGACTGATCACATCACACTAGATTACATACATTCTGGAAAGTAATTGCATTACATTACATTAGATTACATTGTGGAACAACAACTAGTCTAGTATTTGGCTGAACCACTGGGAGCCATAGTCTAGCCAAGTTAACACATAAAACTAACCATCACAAAGAAAAATCAAGGTTGACTCCTGGGTTTTTTTTTTTTTTTTTTTTGGTTTGAGCAACCTGGTAGATGGTGGTGCCATTTATTGTTAAATAGGCAACTTAATATAGGAGACTGTGAATCTAGGACTTGATCAAAGACTTCAGAAAATGGAATCCAGTTTGTTTTTTTATCTTTGCATCCACGTAGAGTCTTGTTTATTATCTCCCCTTTGACCTATTTTGATAGGTATTTGGAACTTGCAAAAAGGAATGGCTGTCAGTGGGGGACAGTCAATTATGACAGAGCTAGAATAATTCTCTGTAATTCTGTCATAAGGAGATTTGGTGGTGCAGTGGTTAAGTGCTTCACTGCTAACGGAAGTTCAGCAGTTTGAACCCACGAGCCACTCCGCAGGAGAAAGATGTGGCAGTCTGCTTCCATAAAGATTACAGCCTTGAAAACTCTATGGTGGCAGTTCTACTCTGTCCTATAGAGTCACTAAGAATTGGAATCGACTTGACAGCTCACAACAGCAAGCCTGCTATACTCTTTTTCAAGTGGCTCCTTGGAAGTAAGTACAAGAAAATAGTGCAGAGTTTAATAATCAGTGATTAATAATATATATTTCACTGCATTCTTTGTTCATTTAGACAAGAATCTGGACTTTTAACCTTGAAAGTGAGAATGATGATGGGGCATCAGTCTAATTTATTCTGCTGTGCCTAAGATTGTGTTTAGCCAAATATCCTTCCTAAGTCCAAAAGGGCAAAGAGTCTAATATTTAATAAGTATTGTAGTTAAAATAGTGTACAGGTGTCTGAAGATGTTAAAGTGAAAATTTCACTGAAGTATTCTCAAGCCTTTTAAGCAAGCTCTTTTTACAACATGTAAAAACAAATGCAAACATTTATTGAAAGTCTGGCATGTACCAGACACCTTACATGTATTAACAACTTGAATGCTTGTAAAACTTTTATAAAAGAGGTAGGTACTATTATTATCCTATGTTACCAAACCTTTCGGGGACTCAGTTTTGTCATCCCGAAAACAAAGATTATGATAACATGTATGTTAAAGATTTTTTGCTACAAGTAAATTTAGATCAAGCTGGTACCTGTAGAATATTGTAATGCCATAAATAGAAGCTAAAAAGAAATGAACTGAATATTGTCTGAGAAAAATAATAGATATAGAAAAAATTCAGGCTTGAGTGAAGGGCTCTAATTCTTATCTAGAAAGAGCACTTTTATTGAAATACAGCCATATACAGTGGCACAATTTTAAATAAATTGCTTTAATGTGTAAAAATCCAGTGTAGGGAAACCAAACTGTGATTAAAATTTAAAAGGTTTGATAAATAGCTTTTAAATTAATTGTGTGTGTGTGTGTATGTGTGTGTGTGTGTCTGTGTGTGTTATTTCTGGGTAGAAGTTTTCTGGCTTGCAATAGAACCTTTTATCCAAATAGTCATGGATTTTTATGGTCTTCTGA
Organism: Trichechus manatus latirostris; assembly: GCF_000243295.1. Classification (NCBI taxonomy): domain Eukaryota; kingdom Metazoa; phylum Chordata; class Mammalia; order Sirenia; family Trichechidae; genus Trichechus; species Trichechus manatus. Next base: position 9,535,684 of record NW_004443939.1, on the reverse strand, counting down.
ATATTTTCCAATTTCAGGTTTTAGCTGTAGAAAAACAAATTACCAGAAATGTCAACATAAAAAGGCTGTAGTTAAATGTAAACATTTAAATGCTCAGGACCAAAAATAATAAGATCACCGCTATGAAATTAGAAGAGACTCATCAAAGTAAAAGTAGCTGTGACCAAGAACTATGAAAATATAAAGGGATTAACATATGTGATAATAGGCTAATTAAACCTTAGCTTTTCACTGTGATGATTTTATAGCATCTTCTTCTTGTTGCCAGTTTGGAAGCTGCCAGCAAATATTTTCTTAATTGCAAAAGGAGACAATATGTGTTCCACCATCTCATTCATAACATTTAATGCAGACATTATTAGGATACTTTGTGGAGGTTGAAAAGAACCATATTATTTGGAGAACCTGGAGGATGACAGGGAAGGAGGAAAGAGGGTATGCTTTAAAACAAAAACCAAAACAAATCCTCAGAAGAAATATTTAACTAGAATTTGCACAGAAAAAGTCTACTTGTCTTGATAGACTAGCCTGCCCCTGTAATAAAACCTCCCAAAGTCAACAGTTCATAAAGTCTTTTGTTCTAGTAAAAGGGTCTTTAATTTTTAACACAAACTCACACTTTGGTATGCATGGGCTTAAGTAAAATTAGAAGACATGTATATAATAGGATT
>NW_004443939.1:9500013-9532513 GCF_000243295.1 Trichechus manatus latirostris | reverse complement strand
GGACATTCTCCAAAAGATCAGCCAGGAAAAGTCTCTGGATGCCAGATACCAGGCAGAGGCTCTTAGACCAGCAGGCCACTGGTGTAATTCATTCCTCCTAGAAATGGGCACAAAGTAAAGGTTAATTCACACCACTTGGCAAATGCTTGATTGCCCACTGAAGTTGTACAAACCAGTCCATGTTGATTGACTGCAAAACTACATCTATTTTATTTGGTCTTTCACCAGTGTAACCCAGCTGAACAAAACCAGACCCTGACTGAAGAATAATTAGAGTTTATAAGAAATTACGCTAAGAACAATTGAGAATTGGAATTAAATTTATTAACATACTTTCAGGGTGTTAATATACATTATGAAGACAATGAATTTTTTTTAATTGAAAGGAACTGTAAAATGCTAGAAGATATTATGAAACCTATCTTTAATACCTTTTTAAAATTAGATTTTGAATCCCCTTGTGCTGAAATGTAAGCAGACTTAAAAGTATCATCTCACATGATCTCATTTGAGTGTGATGTTATGGAAAGGGGATGGGATTTGTAATAATAATACCTGCTGTTTATTGACTGGTCTGTGCTAAGTACTTTTTAAAACTAGCATTATCTTATTTAATCTTCAAAAAACCCTCTGAGGTAGGAACTATTATTAGCCTCATTTTACAGATAAGGAAAATGAGACCTAGAGAAGTGAAATAACTTGGTCAAAGTCGCATAGCTGGTAAAGGGCAGAGTTAATGTTTGGACTCAGGTCAGATTCCAAAGCCTGTTGCACTTAACCACTGCACTGTATAGTGCCTCCTTAAATAAGGGGGCTCCAAATGCTCCGTTCTGTCATGTGTTTGCTATGTATATAATCTCGGGAAAGCCACTAACCTCTCTAAATTCAGTTTCCTCATCTTTAAAATGTAGATACAGTAATAATACTTGCCTAATAGGCTTATATGTAAAAGTACTTATAAAAATGAAACCCTATATACAACTAGTTATTATTATGATAAAAAAAAGATGGCTCCAACTTAAGCAAATATCAACACAGTTGCCAAATAATTTTTTTTTTAATATCATTTTCATAGTAACACGATCCTTCTCCGTGTTCTGTAATGGCTCTCTATTGTCTGTTAGGAGCTCTGGTGGCGCAATGGTTAAGTGCTTGGCTGCTAACCAAACAGCCCACGCAGAGGCTTCGAGGGAGAAAGACCTGGCGATCTGCTCCCATAAAGATTACAGCCTAGAAAACCCTATGGGGCAGCTTTACTCTGTCACACACAGTCACTATGAGTGAAAATCAACTCCACAGCACCTAACAACAACAACAACATTGCCTATTAGAACAAGTCCAGACTCCTTAGCGTGGAAAGAAGCTTGGTTACTCCTTACCCATTCAGTCTGTGGCCTCACAGGGACAGAACCTTCTCAGAGCCTTTTTACTGTTACCTTTTGTGGTAGGCTGAGTAATAATCCTCCAAAGATGTTTCCATCTGAATCCCTGGAACCTGTGGAACCTGTGAATATGCTGCCTTACTTGGCAATAGGAATGATGCAGATGAGATTCAATTAAGGATCTCGAGATGGGAAGATTTTCCTGGATTATCTGGGTGGGCCTGAGGTTACAATCACAAAGGTCCTTACGAGTGGGAGGCAGGAGGAGCAGAGTCAATAGTAAGAGATGTGACAACAGGAGCAACAGGTCAGAGTGATGTAAGGAAGGTGCCCTGAGCTAAGGGATGCAGGCGACCTCTAAACCAAAACCTAACCTTTTGCTGTGGAGTCGATTCTGACTCATGGCGACCTCATGTGTTACAGAGTAGAACTGCCCATAGGGTTTTCTTGGCTGTAGTCTTTAGGGAAGCAGATCAACAGGTATTTCTCGTGCAGTGTTACTGAGTGGGTTCAGACTGCTGACCACTAAACTTTAGTTTAGTAGTTGAGCACAAAACATTTGTACCACCCAGTTCACCTCTATGTTGTGTGTCATCTAGTCGATTGCGACTCATAGTGCCCTATATGACAGAGTAGAACTGCCTCATAGGATTTCCTAGACTGTAATCTTTACAGGAGCACATTGCCAGGTGTTTTCTCACATAGAGCAGCTGGTAGTTTCGAACCAGTGACCTTTTGGTTAGCAGCCGAGCACTTTAACCATTGTGCCACCAGGGTTCCTTCAGATGACCTCTAGAGGCTAAAAAAAAAAGGGCAAGGAAAAGGATTTTCCCGTGAAGCCTGCTGAAGAACCGAACCCTTCCCCGTCAACAGATTGATTTTAGACTCCTGACCTCCAGAAATATAAGAGAATAAATTTGTGTTGTTTTAAGCCACCAAATTTGTGATAATTTGTTACAGAAGCAATAGGAAATGAATACACTTTTCATGCCATAATTATTGCCACTGCTACTCTTTTGCCCAGGCTGTTCCCTCAATTAAAATATCTTTTCCTTCTCCCTCTGTTTTTTTTTCTTTTTTTTTACTATTATTTTTTATTGTGGTAAAAAAAAAACATAGATAACAAAATTTACTGTTTTAACCATTTTCAAGTGTACAGTTCAGTGACATTAATTACATTCTGTGTTGTACAATCCTAACCATATTTATTCCCCCAAATTTTCATGACCCCAAACAGAAACTCTGTACCCATTAAACAATAACTCCCAATCCCCCATATCCCCCAGCCACCTTGTAATCACTGATATACTTTCTGTCTATGAATTTGACTATTCTAGATATAAATGGAATCACATAAGAATTATCCTTTTGTATCTGGCTTATTTCACTTAGCATTATGTTTTCAAGATTTATCCATATTGTAGCATGTATGAGAACATCATTTCTTTTTATGGCTACATAATATACCATTGTATGTATATACCACATATTATCTCTCCATTCATCTGTTGATGGACCCTTGAGTTGTTTCCTCCACATTTTGGTTATTTTATGTACAAGTATTTGACTCCCTCTTTCCAATTCTTTTAGGTATATTCTTAGGAGTAGAATTGCTGAGTCATATGGTAATTCTAGAATTGGTTGACATTCATCCATTTCAGGAGGTAGCATATGATCAAGAATGGGTGGTATTGAAGGAAGAAGTCCAAGCTGCACTGAAGGCACTGGTGAAAAACGAGGCTCCAGGAATTGACGGAATACCAATTGAGATGTTTCAACAAACAGATGCAGCAATAGAGGTGTTCATTCATCTATGCCAAGAAATTTGTAAGACAGTGTTTGTTCTATTGTGCATAGGGGCACTTGAGTTGGAATCGACTGAATGGCACCTAACAACAACAACATGGTAATTCTATGTTTAACTTTTTAAAGAACTGCCGAACTGTTTTCTACAGCATCCACACCATTTTACATTACCACCAGCAATGTACAAGAGTTCTAATTTCTCCACATTCTCATCAGTACTTGTTATTTTCTGATTTTCTTCTGTTTTTTAATTATAGGCATCGTAGTAAGTGTGAAATTGTATCTCATTGTGGTTTTGATTTGCATTTGTCTAATGACTAATGATGCTGAGCATAGTTTCATGTGTTTATTGGCCATTTGTATATCTTCTTTGGAAAAAAATGTCTATTCAATCTTTTGCCCACTTTTTAATTGGTTTGTCTCCTTGTTGTTAAGTTGAAGTTCTTTAAATATTCTGGATATTAAACCCTTATCAGGTATATTATTTGGAAATATTTTCTCTCATTCTCTGAGATGTATTCACTTTCTTGATAGTGTCCTTTGATGTACACTTTTTTTTTTATTTTGATGAAGTCCAATTTATCTATTTTTTCTTTTGTTACATGTCCTTTTGGTATCATATTTAAGAAACCATCAGAAAATACAAGATCTTAAAGCTTTACCTCTCTGTTTTCTTCATAGTTTTAACTCTTAAATTTAGGTCTTTGATCTATTTTGAGTTAATTTTTGTATATGGTATAAGGTAAAACCCCAACTGCATTCATTTGGATGTGACTATCTAGTTTTCCCAGCACCATTTGTTGAAGAAACTGTTCTTTCCCCCACTAAATTATCTTCACATGCTTGTCAAAAGTCAGTTGGCCATAGATAGATGCGAGGGTTTATTTCTAGGCTGTCAATTTTATTCCACTTGTCTGTCAGTCTTTATGCCAGTACCACACTATTTTGATTACTATAATTCTATGTAGTTTTGAAATCAGGAAGTGTGAGTCTTCCAAATGTTCTTTTCCAAGATTATTTTGGCTATTTGGGGTCCCTTGAAATTCTATATGAATTTTAGGATAGGTTTTTCCATTTCTGCAAAAAATGCCATTGGGATTTGTGTGTTAAGGATCAGCATGAATCCAGTCTTCAAAATTGTGGAGATTGATCCATTCCTCACATTCCCACTTCTCCATCCTTATTGCCAGCCGCCCCCATGGTACTCTCTCTCAGACCGTAGCTACCCAGAGCTAGGTCAGAGCTCACAAGTTAAAAGGACACTATTCTTCAGACTGCCAGATAGGCCAATGCCAGCCACAAGTTGAGGGAGTCCACATGACACCCCAACCTTCTGACCTGCTGGCCACGAATTTGGGGCTGGTTTCCCACTACCCCTTTAAAATGCTAACTGCAAGCTTGGCAGCCCACATGATACCCTTGTTTCTGACCTGCTGGCTCCGACTACTCTTTTGGGTTCAGTAATTCACTGGAATGACTCACAGAATTCATGGAGAGTGTATGCTGTACTCACAACTACAGTTCTATTATAGCCAAAACAGATACAAACAAACTGACACATAGGGCAAGGTCTGGGAGGGTTCCCAGTATGGAGCTTCCATGTCCCAAGGGATGTGCTACCCTTCCGAGAGCAAACATTGTCTCAACAAGGAAGCCCTCCATGCATTAGCGTTCAGGGCTTTTATCAGCCAGTTCTGCATGATAGGCTAAATCATGCCTCCTGAGGCTAGTTGATATCGGCGTCCCAGGTGAATCTTTTCTGGTCTGGCCAGCCCCCATTCACCAGCACAAATTCTTAGGTGTGGCCTGGAAGTCCCAGACCAAAGTACCTCAATTACTCCAGTGGTTATTTCTCTGGAGCCGAGGACAAAGACCACATTACATAGGGTAATATTAGATCCTTTACCCCGTAGGATTTTGATAGGGATTGCATTGAATTTGTATATCACTTTGGGTAATATTGTCATCTTAACAATATTGTCTTCCAGTCCATGAGCATGAAACGTCTTTCCATGTATTTAGGCTTTCTTTCATTTCTTTCAGCAATATTTTGTACTTTTCAGTGTACAAGTCTTGTGCCTCCTTGGTTAAATTTATCCCTAGGTATTTTATTCTTTCTAATGTCATTTAAATGGAATTGTTTCTTAATTTCTTTTTCAGATTGTTCATTACTAGTGTACAGAAATACAACTGGTTTTTGTGTGTTGATTTCATATACTGCAGCTTTGCTGAATTTGTTTATTACCTCTAACCGTTTTTCTCTGTATGTATGGATTCTTTAAGGTTTTCTAGACATACGATCATATCATCTGTAAAAAGGATAGTTTTACTTCTTCCTTTCCAGTTTTGATGACTTTTATTTATTTATTTTTCTTGCCTAATTGCTGTGCTAGAATTCTAGAACTGTATTGAATAGAAGTGGTGAAAGTGGGTATCCTTGTCTTGTTCCTGAAATTAGGGAAACACTTTCAGTCTTTTACCATTAAGTATCATGTTAGCTGTGGGATTTTCCCTCTACTTTTCTACATCTTACTTTCATCCTCCAGTTCAGTCTAATGGCTACCAAAAAAAAAAAAACAAACCCAAACCTGTTGCCATGGAGTTGATTCCAACTCATAGTGACCCAGTAGGACAGAGTAGAACTTAACCATAGGGTTATCTAAAGGCTTCCATACATAAATTGTTTGCCAAAGAATCAACAGATCACCTGACCATATCCTATCATATATTGCTCATTTATTCACTCGTTATTCAAGTACTTATTGAGTACCTACTAGGTTCTGGGGACACAAGCCTTCAAGAAGGACATCATCTAAGAAATGACTTATTAATCCAGCTATGAGAGAGGTGAAGATGTAAGGCTATGTAGAGGAGAACCTGACCTATATGGGGTGGGCAGGGAAGGCTTCATGGAGGAATTGGTGCCTGGGAAGAATTTTGAAGCTTCAGATCTCAAATTGCTTCCTAGTTCCAATCTTAGCATGTCTAAAAAGACTGGAGAAGAATAGTAGTAAGGTGGTTAAGAGTATGGCTCAAGAACTAGCGCATCTGAATTCAGATCCACATCCTGCCTCTTCATGATCAGTTTCTCCATCTGTAAAATAGGGATAATTGTAATAATAATAGCTACTTCATGATTTATAATTCACTTACAGCAATGCTAGTTGCGTAGTAAGCATTCAGTAAGTGTTCATCATCATAATAAATTCCTCAAGGACAGAGACTGCCCATCATATTAGCCTCCTTTTGCATTTATATAGTGTTGTATACAGAAACTGTGAGTCATTGAGAGCAGACATCTATGTATCTATGTATCTATCTATGTATGTATCTATGTATGTATGTATCATCTATCTATCTATAGCAGATGCTCTATGAATGCTCAGAGTTGATCTGGGGCACCAGAAAATCCCATCCGTTGTTTCATAGTTGGCAATGGTGGTGCTTCTTTTCTTGCTTATTTCACTCATCTGCCTTCTAGGTATTTCAGTTGGGAGTCTTTGTTTTAAAAACAGAGCTCATGCTCATGCCTATTACATAGTGGCAGAGATGAATTTACCTTGCAGCTAAAGACAGATTTACTGTGAAGCCAATAAAACACAAGTTTTGAATGGGCCCCTTCCAAGGCCCTGCCCCTAATAGTGTATTTGTAGTTTTGTATTCTTTTTTCCTCAAAGAGGGTCCCTAGAATTGTAAGAGCTCCGTGCCCTACAAAACTTGGATCTCCTCCTGCATAGTGGCTGATTAAGCCTGTCAACTCTGCAGCCAGACTGCCTGAGTTCAAAGCTAGCTCTGCACCTTATAGCTGTATAGTCTTCTCTGTGTCCTAGTAAAATGGAATTGATAACAGTGCTACCCGTTTTATAGAGTTATTGGGTGGATTAAATAAACTAATCTTAGAAAGCATCCAGGAACTGTTGGCAATTATCATTAATTATGGAGACCCTTAGGAAGTTTCCAAGGCTGTAAGGTAGAAATAGTAGTTAGGAGAGTTGGCTAGAGTGGAGGCTTCATAGGAACAAGAACCATTTTGTCATGTTCACCTCTATATTCCCAGAACGTTAAAAAAAAAAAAAAAAAAAAAGAATCCATATTGTATTCTGAAACCACTCTGCCAGCTTGCTTCTTATTTTGGTCTTATGCTTTTATTTGTCTTGTCTCCCAGCTGGATTGTGGTAATAACAGTTTACATATATATAATGTAGGATTATTCAATCTTCAAGTAAATATTTATGGCACATAGTAGGTACCCAGTAAATATTCTTTGAATTGAATCATTACTAACCTATCCAAATGCCAAAAGTTGAGCCTTGGTCTCTTCTGCCTAACTTTTGTTTCTTGGTGAAATTTACATAGGCTCATTGCAAGGTACATTTTGGCATGGTAAGAAATCTATTAACTACACAAATAGATGAAATCAATACCTTGAGTACAGAGGGATATCACTGTTGTCCTCACCATCAAAAGAGTTATTGATAATCTACTTTGCACAAACACCTGCTATCTAAGATATAATGCAGGTGGGGTCTAAGAGAGGGAAGACAGAGGATGCCTGGTAGTGTGGTAGAAGGCACTGATTTAGGAATTAGGAAACCTTGGCTTCACTCTCAGTTTATTTTCTGACTAGCTTTGTGACCTTAGTCAAATCATTTAAAATCTCTGTGATGAAATGAGTTCCTTTATGTGGGCTTTTGCCTCAGTTATTTGGTAAAACAGCTTGAGAGATTGTCCCCCTAAATCTTGAGGAGTTACCTTTGCCCTAGTTTTCTACCCCAGAGAGTTTGTTACACTTCCTAGGTAGGCTGTAAACAAAGATGGTTTGATACTTTTTGCCTAGCCCTGGACTGTAACTTGCCCTGTGATTGGTATGCACCTTGCAGGGATTGGTCAATAGACTATGAAGATGAAGTGACTATGGACATGTAAATGACTTTCTATTGTCTACTATGCAAATTAAGTGTCTGTGGCCTACTGAGAGGGGATTGGTTAGTTTGTGGCCCCGCTGGGGGAGGGCATCCCTTGAAACTGACAAGGAGTTGTATATTTAAGCAGCCAGCCCCACAGAGGCTTTTTGAGAGAGAAAGAAACAGGAAGAGAAGCAGCAGGAAGAAACAGAAGGAAGAAAGCAGAGAAGAAAGAAGAAGCAGAGAGAGAAGAGGCAAGGAACCTCCTAAAAGAGCTGTAACATAGTCAAGGGCTGTAACACTGAAGACAGCAAGAGGCCCTGAAGGGGTCCAGTGGCAGAACTGGCAGTGACAGAGGGCAGGGCCAAGAGGAGCTTGTCAGGGGTGTAGAGGAGTACTGCATAGCAGAGAGAAGTGTCTGCTTCCTTGCATGGCCAAGAGGAGCTGAAAGAGCTGTCCTGCACTGAAGAAGAGTAGGATGTGCTCTCCACTTTGGGGGAGTCTTCCAGACTTTGCCTGCATGCTTCCTGATCCTGATACTGAGGTGTAGCCTGTTGATCCAGATCCCAAGTTGTACCCTGTTGCTTCCTTAATAAACCACCTAACTGTAAGTATGGTCTGTGAGTCCTGTGTGGCCACTGCAAGAGATTATCAAACCCAGAAGAGAAGTAAAGAGTGCCATGGAAGGGATGGCTGGTGACAGTATTAGTAAAAAGGTTGGAGAGTGGAGGTATGTCTGACTTTCACCTCACAGGGATCAGCTTTGGGCTGATACTGATTCGCATTATTCCCCCTGAAGTTAGACAGGTTCTGATGCTACTACTCCTGCCCTTTTGTGCTCTCTGAGCCTCACTTTGCTCATCTGTAAAAGTCATTAATAATATCCTCATGAGCTACTGTGCTGGTTAACATTATGTGTCAACTTGGCTAGGCGATGATTCTCAGTGGTTTGGCAGAAATTATGTAATCATCCTTCATTTTGTGATCTGATGTGAGCAGTCAGTCGGTTGAAAGGGGAGTTTCCTTGGGGGTCTGGCCTGCATCCAATATATATAGATATTCTGGAAGAGCTTGCTCTCTCTCAATCCTGCATCTGACTTGTTATCCTCTAACCTCTGGTTGTTGGGACATGAGCTAACAGCCTGTTGCTTGACCTGCAGATTTTGGGACTTGCCAGCTCCCACAACTCTATGACCCAACAGCCTTCTGCCTGACCTGCCGATTTTGGGTTCGTCAGCCACTACAACCACATGAGTCAGGAGAAGCCTCCAACCTGATGCCTGACCCATGGCTTGGGACTTGCCAGCCTCCACAACTGCATGAGGCATTTCCTTCAAGTAAATCTTTCTATATATATTTCAACAAATGGATACAATATTGGAAGCACTTAGTCATCTATGCCAAGAAATTTGGAAGGCAGCTACCTGGCCAAACGACTGGAAGAGATCCATATTTGTGCCCATTCAAAAGAAAGGTGATCCAGTAGAATGCAGAAATAATCAACCAATGTCATTAATATTACATGCAAGTAAAATTTTGCTGGACATAATTAAAAAATGGTTGCAGCAGTACATTGACAGAAATTCAAGCCGGATTCAGAAGAGGACGTGGAATGAGGGATATCATTGCTGATGTCAGACAAATCTTGGCTGAAAGCAGAGAATACCAGAAAGATGTTTATCTGCATTTTATTGACTATGCAAAGGCATTTGGCTGTGTGGATCATAACAAATTATGGGTAACATTCAGAAGAATGGGAATTCCAGAACACTAAAGTGTGTTCATGAGGAACCTGTACATAGATCAAGAGGCAGTCATTCGAATAGAACAAGGGGATACTGTGTGGTTTAAAATCAGGAAAGATGTGCATCAGGAATTGTATCCTTTCACCGTACTTATTTAATCTGTATGCCAAGCAAATGATCTGAGAAGCTGGACTGTATGAAGAAGACATAGCATGATGATTGGAGGACCACTCATTACCACCCTGTGATATGCAGATGACACAACCTTGCTTGCTGAAAGTGAAGAGGACTTGGAACACTTACTGATAAAGATCAAATACTACAGCCTTCAGTATGGTTTACAGCTCAACATAAAGAAAACAGAAATCCTCACAACTGGACCAATAAGCAACATCATGATAAACGGAGAAAATACTGAAATTTTCAAGGATTTCATTTTATTTGGATCCACAGTCAATGCCTATGTAAGCAGCAGTCAAGAAATCAGATGACATATTGCATTGGGCAAATATGCTGCAAAAGATCTCTTTATTATTATTTTGGTTTAAGGTTTAAAGATATATTTTTATTGTGGTAAATATATATGTAACAAAACATTTGATATTTCAACATTCTTTATGTGTGTAATTCATTGACATTGATCATGTTGTTCAACCATCACCATATATCTGTTTCCAATATTTTCTATCTGCGTCAACAGAAGCTCAGTGTTGTATATGCAATGAGTCACCCTTTTCTCCTCTGTCCCACCTGCCCCTGGTAACTACTAATAAACTTTTATCTCTATACATTTGCCTTTTCTAGATGTTTCATGTAAGTGGTATTGTCTTAGTCATCTAGTGCTGCTATAACAGAGATACCACAAGTGGATGGCTTTAACAAAGAGAAATTTATTCTCTCAAAGTCCAGTAGGCTCCAAGTCCAAATGCAGGGCGTGAGCTCCAGGGGAACGCTGTCTCCATCAGCTCTGGAGGAAGGAAAGGACTCTTGAAAGTGTTAAAAAGCAAAGATGTCACTTTAAGGACTAAGGTGGACCTGACCCAAGCCAAGATATTTTCAATTACCTAATATGCATGCAAAAGTTGGACAATGAATAAGGAAGACCCAAGAAGAATTGATATCTTTGAATTAAGGTGTTGGTGGAGAATATTGAATATACCATGGACTGCCAAAAGAATGAACAAATCTGTTTTGGAAGAACTACAGCCAGAATGCTCCTTAGAAGTGAGGATGCTGAGAGTTTGTCTCATGTACTTTGGACATGTTATCACGAGGCACCAGTCCCTGGAGAAGGACATCGTGCTTAGTAAAGTAGAGGGTCAGTGAAAAAGAGGAAGACTGTACTGAGATGGATTGACACAGTGGCTGCAACAATGGGCTCAAACATACCAAGGATTATGAGGATGGCTCAGAACCGGGCAGTGTTTCATTCTGTTGTACATAGGGTTGTGTCTTATGATATATATGATATATATATATGTATATATATATATATATATATAAAATAACAAGTCCCACAGGTGGTTGGCTTTAACAAAGAGAAATTTATTCTCTCATAGTCTGGTAGGCCACAAGTCCAAATTCAGGGCATCAGCTCCAAGGGAATGCTTTTTCTGTCGGCTCTGGAGGAAGGTGCTTGTCATCAGTCTTCCCTTGGTCTGGGAGCTTCTCTGCACAGGAACCTCAGGTCCAAAGACGGGCTCTGCTCTTGGCACTGCTTTCTTGGTGGTATGAGGTTCCCATGTATCTCTGCTCGCTTCTTTTATATCTCAGAAGAGATTGGCTTAAGACACTATCCAATCTTGTATACCTCATCAGTAGAACTGCCAGTAATCCATTTTATTTATCTTATTATATCATAGTGATAGAGTTTACAACACATAAGGAAATCACATGAGATTACAGAATGGTACACAACCATACAATACTAGGAATCATGACCCAGCCAAGCTGACAGATATTTTTGGGGGACACAATTCAATCCATGAAAGGTGGGTATGAGTTGAAACAAACTTGACAGCACCTAACAACAAGAACATATATATTTATATATGTGCTTCACTGGTTTTACTTCTCTAGACAACCCAGCCTAAGACTTTTGGTACCGAGAGTGGTTCTAGAGGAACAAAATCATAAGGATGAGTTTTCTGAATTGATTCTCAAGTCTAGCTAGTCTTAAAGGTGCTGATGACTCTGCCTCCAGTAGTAAAGAGGGCAGTGCTAATCCGTTGTGTGAAGTGGCAATAGAAATATGAAAAAATAGCACCACCATTTGATCAAATATTTGTGAGAGACAAGGCTCTGGGTAATTGCATATTTGATACCTTTCTACAGTTTTGTCAGAATAAGAAGTACAAAGAAGCTGGTTGACTGGACCTGCTTTTACTAGACAAAGTGGTGAAAGAAAGGGATGAGCTCAAAGCTTCAGAGTCACAGTTCAAGCATTGCATACAAAACCTGAAAGTTGCTACTTGTGCCCTGAAAGAAAGCCCTATTTCTTGGAGTAACAGAGCAGATATTGCCAAAAATGAAACCCAGAGTCTTATTGTAAGAGTGGCTGAGTTACATCACCAGTTGAATTCCCCACCTCAAATAGTGTCTGAAGTTAAATAAGGGCATTGATTGGGAAGAAATGGGATCCTGAAACTTGGGATGGGGTCATATGGACAGATAATCAGGAAGCTGGGTACACTGAGCCCCTATATTCTGTTGATTCACCCCATCTAAAGAGATTAGTCCAGCTTTGTCTGTTAAGCCACCCTCCCCAGTAAAACTATTATCCCTTCCACCCTAATCTGATGAGATTAACCCAGCTATGTCTGAAAAGTCTTTGTCTGTGATATCACCTAGAGTGGTGCCTGGGCATTGCCTCAGGCAGATGCCTTTACAAGACATTGCTGAATGTCCCCAGAGCCCACCCCCAACACCCATTTTTGCTTCTAGCTCTATAACTAGACTTAAGTCCCAGTGAGTCCCAGGAGGTGAAGTACAAGGTGTAACCCATGAGGAGGTATGCTACCTTCCAAAAGAACTGCTTGATTTTTTAAATATATGCAAACAGAAATCTGGGGAATATGTGTGGGAATGGCTATTAAGGGTGTGGGATAATGGTATAAGGAACATAAAGTGGGATCAGTCTGATTTTATTAATATGGGTCCACTAAACAGAGATTCTTTATTCCATGTTTCATCTCAAGATGAAAAGGATCTAATAGTTTATTTGGTTGATTCACTGAAGCATGGATTAAGCGGTGGCCTACATTAAACCAAGCTGAAATGCCAGACCTGCCTTGGTATACTATAGAAGAGGGTATCCAAAGGCTTAGGGAAATTGGCATGTTAGAGTGGATTTATTAGGTGGGACCCACAGACCCACCCATGGAGTACACAGAGGCACATCTTTCACAATGGTGAGGAACAAATTTGTGAAGGGAGCCCCAGCATCCTTGAAGACTGCTGTGATTGCTGTTTTATGTTAGTCAGATTTGAGAGTAGGAACTGCCCTAACTGAATTACAACACCTAACTACAGTGTGGTTGATTGGACCCTGGGGTGGTTACGGGCTAAGAGGTGGCACTTAATTGCAAAAGACAAGGTGGGTGTGGATACCATAATGGACAACAGAGTCAAAGCAGTAATAAGAAAAGTCTTAATTGTATGGATTTATGGCATTGGCTACCTAGTCGTGGTGTCTCTATGAGTGAAATAGATGGGAAATCTACTAAATATTTACTTGAACTGTACAAGTGGAAGAATTCTAGGTCAAGTGAATGTCAGCCTAACTGGAATCACCAGAATAGAGAGTCACGGCCCCTCAGTCAATTCCCAGACTTGAGCCAGTTTACAGACCCACAACCCCTTAAATGAAGGGGAGGCCAGGTCCCTTTGAGAAAGGACCCCACTACACTGCCAATAATTTATACTGTTAACCCTTCTCCCAGCCTTCCCGCAAATGGATGTATGGCCTTTTATGAGAGTGACTGTTCACTGGGGAAAAGGAAATGATCACACTTTTCAGGGATTACTGGGCACTGACTCTGAACTGACACTAATTCCAGTAGACCCAAAATGTCTCTGTGGCCCACCAGTCAGGGTAGGGGTGTATGGAGGTCAGGTTACTAATGGGATCTTAACTCAGGTCCATTTGATAATGGGTCCCGTGGATCCCTGAACCCATTCTGTAGTGATTTCCCCAGTTCCAGAATGCATAATTGGAATAGATATACTCACCAACTGGTAGAACCACCCTGTTGGATCTCCGACGTGGAGTAAGGGCTATTATGGTAGGAAAAACCAAGTAGAAGCCATTAGAAATGCCCCTACCTAGGAAAGTATTAAACCAAAAGCAGTATTGCTTTCCTGTACGGGTTGCAGAGATTAGTGCCACCATCAAGGACTTGAAGGATGCAGGGATGGTGATTCCTACTACATTCGCATTAAACTCGCTTATTTGACCTGTGCAAAAAACAGATGGATCTTGGAGAATGACAGTGGATTATTGAAAACTTAACCAGGTGATGGCTCCAATTACATCTGCTGTTCAGATGTGGTTTCATTGCTTGAGCAAATTAATACATCTCCTGGTACCTGGTATGCAGCTATTGATCTGGCCAATGCCTTTTTCTCAATTCTGGTTTTGAAGGATCACCAGAAGCAATTTGTCTTCAGCTGACAAAGCTAGCAATACACCTTCACTGTCCTACCTCAGGGGTATATCAATTCTGCAGCCCTGTGTCATGTTTAGTCCACAGGGACCTTGATTGCCTTTCATTACAAGATGTTACATTGGTCCATTACATTGATGACATTATGCTGATTGGACCTAGTGAGTAAATATCAATGACTCTAGACTTATTGGTAAGACATTTGCATGTGAAATAAATAAATAAATAAAAACAAAACCAGTTGCCATTGAGTTTATTCTGACTCACAGTGACCCTGTAGCACAGAGCAGAACTGTCCCATAGAGTTTCCAAGGAGTGGATTCAAACTGCTGACCTTTTGATTAGCAGTCGAGCTCTTAATCACTGTGTACCACCAGGACTCCATTTGCATGCTAGCGAATGGGAAATTAACAAAAATTCAGACATCTTCCACTTCAGTGAAATTTCTAGGTGTACAATGGTGTGGGGCATGTCAAGATATTCCTTCTAAAGTAAAGGGTAAGTTTTACATTTAGTCCCTCGTACAACTAAAAAGGAGACACAATGCCTGGTGGGCCTCTGGATATCCCTCATTTGTGTGTGCTACTCTGGCCTATTTATCAAGTGACTCGAAAAACTGCTGGTTTTGACTGGGGCCCAGAACAGGAGAAGGCTGTGCAACAGGTTCAGGCTGCCATGCCTGCCGCTATGCTGCTTGGGCCATATGATCTGGCTGATCCAGTGGTGCTTAAAGTGGCAGTGGCAGATAGAGATGCTGTTTGGAGTCTTTGGCAGGCTCCTATTTGTGAATCGGAGCAGACCCTTGGGATTTTGAAGCAAAGGCTGTCATTCTCTGGAGATAATTACTCTCTTTATGAGAAACATCTTTTGGCTTGTTACTGAGACTTAGTAGAGACTGAACACTTAACCATGGGCCACCAAGTCATCATGTGACATGAGCTATCCATCATGAACTGAGTTGTTATCTGATCCACAGAGTCATAAAGTTGGACGTGCGCATCAGCACACCATCATTAAATGGAAGTGGTATACACAGATTGGGCTAGTGCAGGACCTTAAGGCACAAGTAAGTTACATGAGGAATTGGCCCAAATGCCCATGGTCCCCACTCCTGTCACATTACCTTCCTCCTCCCAGTCTGCCCCTGTGGTCTCATGAGAGAGTTCCTTATGATCAGTTGACGGAGGGAGAGAAAATTTGTACCTGGTTTGTAGATGATTCTATGCAATGTGCAGGCACCACTTGGAAGTGAGCAGCAGCACTGTAACCCCTTTCTGGGATCTCCCTGAAAGACAGTCATGAAGGGAAGTTCTCCCAGTGAGCAGAACTTTGAGCAGCGCACTTGGTTTTTCATTTTGTTTGGAAGGAGAGATGGCTAAACGTGCAATTATATACTGATTCATGGGCTGTGGCCAATGGTTTGGCTGAATGGTCAGGGACTTGGAAGGAATATGATTGGAAAATTCGAGATGAGGTATGAGGAAGAGGTATGTGGATAGGCCTCTCTGAATGGGCCAAAGAAGTGAAGATATTTATGTCTCATACGAATGCTCACCGAAGGGTGAACTCGGCAGAGGAGGATTTTAACAATCAAGTGGATCAGATGATGCATTCTGTGAATGCCAGTCAGCCTCTTTCCCCAGCCACTCCTGTCATTGCCCAGTGGGCTCATGAACAAAGTCGCCATGGTGGCAGGGATGAAGATTATACGTGGGATCAACAACATGGACTTCCACTCACCAAGGCTGACTTGGCTACAGCCACTGCTGAGTGCCCAGTCTGCCAGCAGCAGAGACCAATACTGAGTCTTCAATATGCCATCATTCCTAGAAGTGATCAGCCATCAACCTGGTGGCAGGTTAATCATAATGGACAACTTCCATCTTGGAAAGGGCAGCATTTTACTCTTACTGGGATAGAGACTCTGTTTATGGATTTGTCTTTCCTGCACGCAATGCTTCTGCCAAAACTGCCATCCATGGACTTACAGAATGCCTTGTCTACTGTCATGGTATCCTACACAGCATTGCCTTGGATTAAGGAACTCACTTCGCAGCAAATGAACTGCAGCAATGGGCCCATGCTCATGGAATTCACTGGGCTTACCATGTTCGTCATTATCCTGAAGCAGCTGGCTTGATAAAATGATGGAATGGCCTTCTAAAGACACATTTACTGTGCCAGCTAGGTAAAGTAGAGGGTCAGCGAAAAAGACGAAGGCCCTCAACGAGATGGATTGACACAGTGGCTGCAACAGTGGGCTCAAGCATAGCAACGATTGTGAGGATGACGCAGGTCCGGGCAATGTTTTGTTCTGTTGTACATAGGGTTGCTATGAGTCGGAACCAAGTCAACAGCACCTAACAACAACTACTTTACCAAGCATGATGTCCTCCAGGGAATGATTCCTCCTGATAATATGTCCCAAGTATGTGAGACGTAGTCTCGCCATCCTTGCTTCTAAGGATCATTCTGTTTGTACTTCTTCCAAGACTGGTTTGTTCATTCTTTTGGCAGTCCATGGTATATTCAATGTTCTTTGCCAATACCGTAATTCAAAAGCATCAATTCCTCTTTGGTCTTCCTTATTCATCATCCAGCTTGTGTATGCATATGAGGTGATTGAAAACACCATGGCTTGGGTCAGGCACACTTTAGTCTTCAAGGTGACATCTTTGCTTTTCAACACTTTAGAGAGGTCTTTTGCAGCAGAGTTGCCCGATGCAAGGCATCTTTTGATTTCTCGACTGCTGCTTCCATGGGTGTTGATTATGGTACCCATAAATATTTACTAAATGAATTAATAATTCTACACAGAATTCTGTAAATGTAAGTGATGATTGCCACAATCTAAGGACATAAGGCAGAAAACTAAAAAACATACTGAAAAATATAACATGCAGTAAGTAAACAATTTGGCATAGTGGTTAAGGATGCAAAGTACATTTGTTCAAAATATATTTCAAATCTGACCATTTTTCACCACCCTCCACCATAGTCCAAATCACCATCATCTTTTGTTTGGACTACTGCAATAAATTTCTAACAATTCTGTTTGTTTCTACTCTTGCTCCCCTACAGTTTATTTTTCACACAATAGACAGGATGATATGACCACATTACTCCTTTGCTTTTCATTCTGCAACAACTTCCTATTATATTTACAATAAAACCCAAGCCTCTCAAGCTCTGCATGATCTGGCCTGTGCCCACCTCTCCAGCCTTGTCTTTTATCTTACCCCCTTGTTTACTATGCCCCAGCCACATAGGGCTTGCTGTTCTCTGAACAGCCCAAGCTTTTTCCTGCCTCAGGGCTTTTACACTTTCTGCCTGTTCTGTCTTTCCCTAGATAGTCACATGGCTCATCCTTCGGGTCTCAGCTCAACTGTCACCTCCACAGAGAGGGCTTCCCTGGTCATCTACTGAAGATTCCTCCCTGCCCTGCTTTATCACTCTCTGAAAATTACATAATTAGTTAGTATGTTTATTATCATTGGTGCCTGTGATGGTCAAGGTTGTGTCACCTTGGCTGGGGCCATGTGTCATGGATTGAATTGTGTTCCCCAAAAATATCTGTCAACGTGGCTGGGTCATGATTTCCCAGTATTGTATAATTGTGTACCATTTTGCAGTCTGATGTGATTTCCTTATGTGTTGTAAATTCAGTCACTATGATCTAATAAGATGGATTAGTGGCAGTTAAACTGATGAGGTATACAAGACTGGATAGTGTCTTAAGCCAATCTCTTTTGAGATATAAAAGAGAGAAGTGAGCAGAGACACAAGGGAACCCCATACCACCAAGAAAGCTGTTCCAGGAGCAGAGCACATCCTTTGGGCCTGAGGTTCCTGTGCTGAGATGCTCCCAGACCAAGGGAAGACTGATGCATCACAAGGGCCTTCCTTCAGAGCCAACAGAGAAGAAATACTTCTCCTGGAGCTGATGCCCTAAATTTGGACTTGTAGCCTACTGGACTGTGAGAGAATAAACTCTTTGTTAAAGCCATCCACTTGTGGCATTTCTGTTATAGCAGCATTAGATGACTAAGACACCATGATTCTCAGTGTTTTGGCAGCCGTATGATTTTGTGATAACTTCCACGTTGAGACTTGATATAATGTGATCACCTCCATGATGGGATCTGCTATGAGTAGCCAATCAGTTGAAAGGGAGTTTCCTTGGGCGTGTGGCCTGCATCGAATATAAGTGGGCATTCTGGCAGGGCTCATGTGCTTTTGCTTGCTCTGGATCCTGCAGCTGGCTCCTGTTTGTCTGATCTCTGATTCTTGGGACTTGAGCTAGCAGCTTACCTGCGGTCTTGCCTGCCGATTTTGGGATGCATTGATCTTCACAGCCTTTGAGCAAGAGCCCTGCTCTTTGACCTGCTGATCTGGGGTTCATCAGCCCCTGCAGCTACATGAGTCAGGAGACGCTTCTGTCCTGACCCATGGACTTGGGATGTTCCAGCCACTACGACTGTGTGAGCCATTTCCTTGATATAAATCTCTCTCTATATATATTTACATGCTTTACTGGTTTTGCTTCTCTAGAGAACCCAGCCTAAGACAGTGCCTGTCTCCCTTTGAAGAATAGAAGCATCATGAAGGTAGGAACTTTATTTCCTCTTTATTCCAGCTTCTGTTTTTCTAGTCTTTGTTATAAAATTCTCTTTTCCCTCCCCTTTATGATTTCTACTTATTACTTTCTTCATTTCCATTTTCACTTATTCTCTTACCACAACCTTTTCCCCCATTAGGAAGACTAAGTCAATTTGGAATTCACAGGGTCCTGTTGTCCTAGTCATTTGAAAAGGACACTGTGCTTTCATATAGATGATTTCACATTCTGAACTTCTCTGGCTCATTCAAAGAAACCATTGAAATAACATTTTTTTTCGGTCGAAATTATATATACCTTAATATTCAACTCATTCTGTTAGAATTCTATGAAAAATTGCCCTATAGCAGACAATGTTGCTTTGCCTTGTGTGTGTGTGTGTGTGTGTGTGTGTGTGTGTACACTCATGTGGCAATGTGTATAGGTATTGACACTATTCTTGGAAGGAGACATACCTACTTAGAGCACACTTCACCTTTCCTTGTGTCCCATATTGCCATGTTTCTTTTGTCCTAAATAACTGGAATGAAAATGTTTATTTTTATCTTAAGTGTAAGAAGCTGCTTCTCTTTGGCATAGCCCTTACTAAGTCCTGCCCATTTGCCAGCTTGCTGCTGGTTGGCATGGCTACATCTTGGGTTCTGGGGTTAGCTGTTCTATGTTGCAGTTCATTTTTTCTCCTCTGCTGCCAAATATAATGCAATGTGCAGAAAAACCTTGGCCCTGTTTTCTGGCTATATACGTATTGAATTTCCCAATGACTCCTTGGGTCTCTGAAACATTCTCATCCCTTCTCTGTGTTCGCATGACGTCCTATATATGCATACTTAGCACATTGTTTTTTCTTAATTTTGCAGATCTTGTATCCTTAGCACATAGCCACCACTTCCTAGCTCAGAATGTACTTGTCAATCATGTTTACCAAATGAATGCTTTGTGACAATTTCTTATTTTCCTTTTAAGATTTGATCTTTTTTTTTGGTTTGGGAATACATGTGTCAACATGCATAATCAAGTATAAAGGGGGTATGTGTTGCACTGGCTTTCAGAGAGAAGACCCTCCCTACAAGACTGATGTCTCTGACTATGTAGTGCAGCTTGCCTATGTAAACCTCTTGCATTGTTTGGAAATTCTTTCCCATGCCAAGGATCTAACCACCCACAAGCAGGCGCACTGCTATCCAAACAGATGGGCAAGGGAGATAGGCAGGCCAAAGCCCATGGATGAACATGAAATGAATTGGTACAGAGAAGCCAAGGGTATTGGAAATGAATGTCTTTGCTGTGCAATTTCCAGTATAAGGATGGACCAGTGTGGATGATGTTTTAACAAACAATGAGCTGCTTTCAAAAGAAACGGTAAGGTATGAATGTGAGTGCAATGGGGTGGATGAGGATGTTTTAACAGGTTGATGGATGGCCCCCAAAACATAGGTAGCTCTGAAATGTTCAAGTCGGCTCAGCAGGGGGAGATAATGCCATCTTCTGCTGTGTCAATTCTCATAATTCAAGAATTTCAGAGTTAAAGGAATGATAAAGGTCACCTAGTCCAATTACCCATCAATAGTCCTTCATTCATTCAGTCAACAAGTATTTATTGAGCACCTAACATGTGCCAGACACTGTTAGGCTCTAGATAAGGAAACACCCAGGAGCAAGTCATATAGTCTCCACTCTATAAGAACTTGCATTCCATAGTTAATTACATAATTAGTACTTAATTACAATTATAAGTGTTATGAAGGAGAAGTACAGGGAGCTAAGAGAAGGTATAATGGGGGCTTTAATAGGGTCAACATGAGCCGACTCGACAGCGATGGGTAGTGTGGGGAATCTGGAAAGATGTCTTTGAAGAAGCGATATTTAGGTTGGGAGTAGGCTGTGGTGGGGCAAGGAGTAGAAGAACATTCTCAGCATAATGGCAATAATGTCTATTTTATAATATCTCTTCGAAGTGGCAATTAGCCTATGTTTAAACACCTCCTGAGAATAAGAGCTCACTCCCTCCAGAGGCAGCCCATAACATCTTGGCTAGCTCTGTGAGTAAGATCCTCTTTTTTCTGTGAACTAAAATCTCTCTTTCTGAAGCTTTCTACCCTTTGGCCTTATTTCTACTTGTTGGGACCTGATAGAACAAGCTAACTCATCCTCTTGTGATAGCCCTTTATGTATTTGAAGACAGCAGTTGTATTCTTCAGGTCTTCTCTCCTGCAGGCAAGTTATTTAACGTCTCTAAGCCTCAGGTTTTTTCATCTATAAATTGGGGGCTAATTAATAGTATCTGCCTCATAGATTTAATGTGAGGATTACATGAAAGTATATAAAGTGCTCGGTCCAATGCCTGGAATATTTGTTGTTAGGTGTTGTCAAGTTGGCTCTGACTCACAGCCACGCAGTGTATAACAGAACAAAACATTGCCTAGTCCTGCGCCATCCTCACAATCATTGCTATGTTTGAGCCCATTGTTGCAGCCACTGTGTCAGTCACTATCATCATTATTATTATATAAGTCATTTATATACCTGTCTGTTCTTTATTGAGTTGTATACTCCTTAAATGTAAGGACTAAAAGCATTCATATTGGAATTAGACAAACCTTGGTTCAAAGTCTGGCTATAATATTTACTAACTACAGGTATGTGACTATCATAAAAATTGTAAAAAATGTAAACATTGTTTTAAAATTATAAAAATGATGTTATCTGTCATTAACAATAGCAACAAAAAAATGAAAAAACCAAACCTGTTGCTGTCGAGTCGATTCAGACTCATAGCAACCCTATAGGACAGAGTAAAACTGCCCCATAAGGTTTCCAAGACTGTAATCTTTATGGAAGCAGGCTGCCACATCTTTTTCCTGTGGAGTAGCTGGTGGGTTCAAACTGCTGACCTTTCTGTTAGCAGCCTAGTGCTTAACCACTTTGCCACCATACAAGAAATAAAAGAGATAACTTAAGAGTCCAGCACAATACCATGCATTACATAGTCTCTTTCTTGTGCATTTATAATTCAACACCCACCTGCTTCCAAGAAGTATTACATCTATTAAGTAGTAGACAATCAATATTTGTGAATGAATGAATGTATGAAATTTGTCTCTTACTTGTTTCATATGGGAAATGGTGAGGATTTCCCCAGCAAAAAGCAGAAGCTCACCACTAGGTCAGTGTCTTTTAGATGAAGACTGGGCAGATTGCAGAAGACACATCCAGGTATAGGTGCTGGTCTTCTGGGGCCAGGAATCCTGCTCATGCCTCAAGCTACCAGTAATGAAAAGCCCAATGTTTTCCTCCTGTTTCACAGATCTGCACTGAGGAATTAATGAGATAATGTCTGAAGAACCTTGTGAAGCCTTTGAAAGGAAATTACAGGTAAGTCTCATTCCAGTGAATTCGGCTGCTGAGAAGAGTTCTGAATAACAAAGCTGTGGTCAGATTGGAGTAGATGGCTTTTAAAAATGTTATTTTGTTGATGGAGCCCTGGAGGTGCAGTGGTTAAGAGCTCAGCTGCTAACCAAAAGTCCACCAGCCAGCCGCTCCTTGGAAACCCTATGGGACAATTCTACTTTGTCCTATAGGGTCAATATGAGTCCAAATTGATTAGACAGCAATGGGCTTGGGATTTTTTTTTTTTTACTTTGTTAATTCCATTACAGCCACTTTTAGACACTGAACAAGTCTATGGAAGTTATTTCTGTGGTCCCCACACTTCTTTCCCCTCTTCCTTTCTTCCTTTCATTTTTTGTTTTAATAATTTTTGTTGTTGTTGAGAATATACACAGCAAAATATATACCAATTCAACAATTTCTACATGTACAATTCAGTGACATTGATTACATTCTTCAAGCTGTGCAACCATTCTCATTCTACTTTTCTGAGTTGTTCTTCCCCCATTAACATAAACTCACTGTGCTCTAAGTTTCCTCTATAATCTTTCGAGTTGCTGGTATCACCTTGATCCTATGTAGATCTTTAAAAGAGCACGCTTTTAATAAATCCCTTGTCATCGAGTCGATTCCGACTCATTTTAATAATCACTCTAAGAGTCGTTCTCAAAGACTCTCAGGATTGTCAATATCACCTAGGTGTTTGTTAAAAATACAATTTCCTGGGCTTCACCTCCAGAAAGCAAAACTCCAGGAAGCACCATTTATATGCAATACAATGTGAATGGTGCCCCCTGGTGTTGTTCAATGTGGCAGCAGTGCTTACTCTGAATGGGAATTTCTGGCCATGGGGCCTGGGAATTTACATTTTTAACAAGCACTTAGCAAGCACTTCAGGTACATTAGCATTGAGAACCATTGTCAACATTCAAATAAATGTGACTCTTATTTCCTTTGGGGGGGGAGTTGTGTGTGTGTGTATGTGTGTGTGTGAGATGGTGGAAGGGTGGAAGGATACTAGGAGAAAAGGGAGCAGAGCTAAGAGATAATGAGCTCTTTACACTTTCACCCTATCACTGAATAATAATAAACCAATTAAGAAAATAATGACTAACATTTATTGAGTAAATTTACTAATGTCGGGCAAAGTGCAAGGCACTTCATAGGCATTTCATCTCCACAATACCTTCATGAGGGAGTTAAGTATTATTATTATTATCCCCATTTTATAAATGAGTAAAACGAGAGAACATAGTTCTGGTATATAGTAAATATTGAATAAACGTTAACGATTATTTTATAAGTGTATATGTGCAAGTACTTTTTAAAATATAAATCCACTGCTTTAACATCTAGTTAAGAACAGCAGCACTAATGATAATAATGATTGGAGAATGCGCACTAGGATAGGCTTGGGTGGGATGTTTGGTGTAGGATAAAGGTGACAGGCACCTTTGGAAAGATGCATTGAATAAAACTTGGTTTATCAAGTAAAACTTTTCTTTTTCTTTACTGTGTCCAAAATTCAGCAGGTTTTACAGAGTTTGTCTACCTAGGGTACATATCCTGTTATTATGCTTCTGTCGGAAAAAATGGAGCCCTGGTGGCGAAGTGGTTAAGAGCTTGGCTGCTAACCAAAAGTTGGCAGTTCGGATCTACCAGCAGCTCCTTGGAAACCCTATGGGGCAGTTCTACTCTGTCCTAAAGGGTCACTATGAGTCTGAATTGACTCCATGGCAACAGGTTTGGTTTTTTTTTTTTTAATCAGAAAATAAAGGAGCCCTGTTTGCACAATGGTTAAGTGCTGGACTGCCAGCTGAAAGTCAGCGGTTACCCATCAGCTGTTCCATGGGAGAAAAGACCTGGCTATCTGCTCCCGTAAAGATTTCAGCCTAGGAAACCCTTTGATGCAGTTCTGCTTTGTCCTATAGAGTCACTATGAGTCAGAAGCAGCTTGATGGCACACAACAATGACATCAGAAAATATATTCTGAGTAAACTTATAAGTAAACTTTTGGAACATATTCCATTCGTAAATTGATAACTGTGTCAGAGCATGCCCTATAAGAATCTTTTCCAGTAAGCGAATTTAACCAGAGGCTGAACACTAGCAAATATTTAGGAAGAAGAATATTTAGAGAGTTAGAGTTTTTTGCAATTCTGTTATGGCAGAGTTCACCAATAGTCTACCAAAATGCATTCTTTTCTTCCTGGATCCCGAGCTGGACTATATTTTCTGGCTTCTCTTGCAGTCAGGTGTAGGCATGTGATATGGAATATGAGAGGAGGTGATGTGTACCACTTTCAAGTCTGGCCCATAAAACCTTCCACTCATGCTTCTCATTCCTTTTCCTCCTTCTGGCTGACTGGAGTGGTGATGTCCAAGTAACCTTGGAATCTGTGTGTTGAAGATGGCAGAGCTTTTATCAACCTGAGTCCTTGAATGACTATATGGAACAGAGCCAACTCTTACATGAACCCCTTCCCTGGACTGTTATGTTAGGAACAATAAACTTCTTAAAATCCCTGAATGTTGAGGATCTATTTGTTACTGCAACTTAGTTTCATCTAACAAATACAACTGTGGTAGGGAAGAATCTTTAATCTTTGGTTAACCCTATGCTTTTATTGTAGGTATTATTCCATTAATAACTTGTAATTTTTTCCCTGATTTAAAAGATCTGTAGTTTGACTAGTGGGCCTCTTACTGAGAACAAATGATTAATCTTAAAAAAAAAAAGGTGTTTTATGAACAAATAAGGTCTTCTTTTTGGCAATTGCACTAAAGGCAGCGTTCAACTTGAGATCAGTGTCTCTGCTCCAGGCTGATATTTAATGTTAAGAAAAGAACTAGATAAATTATAAACATATTTTGAATTTGTAATTGTTTGTTGTGATTATGCCTTACTCACCTTTGTATCAATAACATAATTGAGTAACTACTACCTGCCAGGCTATGAGAGATTATGCATTTACTTGATATTTATTCAAGGTAATGTATTTAATTCAACACTTAGTGAAGATCTTTATGTTAGATTCTAGAGATTCAAATATGAATAAGATACTGTCTTAAACTGAGGTGCAAATGCTCTGGCAAATGAATGACTTTGTAAATTGTTCCCTCCTAAAGGAGGGGTTTTCTTGTTTTTTGACTAGCATTGACTATTTCTGCCAGTCCACTTCTCTTATAGTGGCTATTAGCATGCTGAGATTATAAATCCAGGAGAGAAGAAATTTTGGTCTTATTCACTGCTCAGTAATGTTTGTTGAATGTTGAGTGACTGAAAGGAGATGCGTTATCTAGTTCAGTAACTTGTCTGATGCTTGTACCTCCTTCACTGGCAGTTCAGTCTGTTTGAATATCCCTGGAGGAGGAAATTTCTCCACATCCTGAGGCATATCCAACTTTGAACAGATCTTATGTTAAAAAAGTTTTTCTTTATGAAGAAACGACAGACAAATGATAATGGATTATTTTTAAGGAAAAGATCATGGATTCTAATAATTTTCAGTTCTTGCATCATTATCACTAACAAATGCTTCCTGAATACTATTAGTCTAGGCGTTGTGATCAGAGTTTGGCAGAATAAGCAAGTGCATGACATGATTCTTTTAAAGATACTGGTGTCAAGTTAGGGAGACAAGATATGTACCCTGAGCATGCTTCTGCCTTAGGACATTCGTACTTGCCTGAAATACCCACATACAGCATGGTTTCCTCCCTCCCCCTTCCCCCCCCCCAGTCTTTGCTTAAGTGTACCTTCTCAGTGAGACCTTCTGTAACTCCCCTATTTAAAATCTCACCTTCCCCCAAGCAACCCAGTATTCCCTACCCCCACTTCCTTGCCTTATTTTTCTCCGTAGCACTTATTATTTGACATACCATAAATATTTTTAAATTTATTTCTTCATTATCTGTCTCCCTGCACTAGACTGTAAGCTTCATAAAGACAGAGATTTTTGACTTGTTTTGCTCACTGTTGGCAAATAGTAGACACTCAATAAATATTTATTTGATGTTGTAGAATGAGTATGTACGTGGACATCAAAACAGAACAGTTTAGAATATATATACATTACCACCAAATGAATAGTACAATCAGTCTCTGCTCTGCAGGGTGACTCATCTTTCTTTCTCTCAAGTAATAGCTCATTCCTGAAGTGATTTTTAGTCTTTTAAAAACAGAAAATCTTAAATTTATTATATAGTGCTTTAATCATTATGACAAAAATACTTTTTTTATTAAAATTTTTTTTCATGTTACTAAAGGGTATGTATGTAATATAGATAATTTGAAAAATATAGACAGTTACAGAGATGAAAATACATATGATCTCTAACTCCAATGTTCAGAGACAACTACCCTTAACATTTTAATATATTTCCTTCTAGCCTTTTTTTCTAGGCATATATTTTATGTGTTATGAAACAAGAGTTATGCTGTTTGTCTTTTATATCTTTTTTTTAAAATATGGCATTTTAAATACCTGTATCATATTCTATTACATGAAAATCTCATAGTTTATTATATCTTTTTTCTTTTTTTGGACATTTAGGTTGTTTCTAAATTTGCTAACATAAATAATACTGTAATGAAAATCTTTATAAATAAATCTTTTCTGAGACAGTATTTCCTTAAGATAAATTTCTATAATGGGGATTATTGGCTAAAGAGTCTCAAGTGTTTGTTTTTATTATGCAAATTTTCAAAAGGAAAAGAACAGTAGAATAATACAACAAACTCCTATTTTTAATCTGCTTAGAAATGTTGTTGTTGTAGTGGTTGTTTGCTATTGAGTTGATTTTTGCCCCATAGGGTTTTCTTGACTGTAATGTTTACTGGAGAAGGAGTAGATCACCAGGTGGATTTGAATAAACAAGCTTTTGTTTAGCAGCCAAGCTTTTAATTGTGGCACCACAAAGGCTCCTTTAAAATCATAACCAGATTATAATGTTCACGTACTCTAAGAAAAATAATAATCCCTTAATATCATGTTCAGCTTTCCTTAATTGTCTCAAAATGTGTTTTTACAGTTGGTTTGATTGAAATAGGATTCACATAATGTCCACACTTTGGCTTAATTGTTATGTCTCTTAAGTCTCCTTTACCTTTAAAACTTCCCCTTCCTTTTTTTCTCCATGACGTTTATTTGTTGAAGAAAATGGGGAACTGGTCACATAGAATTTCTTACATTCTGAGTTTGATTGCATTCTCACGGAGTCATTTTAAACATTCTTCTATTCTCCATATTTCCTGTAACTTTAGAGCAGTGTTTCTGGAATGTTAGCATGCAATGATATTGATCTCAAGTTGAACGCTGCCTTTAGTGCAACTGCCAAAAAGAAGACCTTATTTGTTCATAAAATGCCTTTTTTTTTTTTTTTTAAGACTAATCGTTTGTTCCCAATAAGAGGCCTATTAGTTAAACTAGAGATCTTTTAAATAAGGGAAAAAATTACAAGTTATTCATGGAATAATACCTGGAGAGCTTGTTAAAACACAGGTTGCTCGGCCCCACCCCCGGAGTTTCTGATTCAGTAAATCTGGGTGAGCAGAAAATTTGCATTTCTAGTAAGTTTTTAGATAATGGTAATAGTCCAAGGACCATACTTTGGGGACCACTGATTTAGAGGCATGATTAAATTCCTTTAACTTCTTTAGAAGAATGATTAGAGTCAACACTTTTCTATATATGCATATATTTTTCAGAGTATTTATTTAAGGAAATATATATTGGTTTCATTATTAGAATTGTGTGTTCTTTTTATCACCTAAATTTTTATTTTGAAAAATTTCAGTCCTAGAGAACTTTTTAAAGTCTTTTGCCAGAAAGGCACTAATATAGTAGTGTATGAGCATGTTCATTTTATCACATCCTGTCCAAAAGTGAGTATTAACATTTAAACCAATCTTGATTCATTTGATGGGTTGGGGAAAAAAAAAAAAAAGATTCCTTATTGTTATTTTAATTTGAAATTATTTGGTTATTGGTGAAGTTTAAATTAAAATATTTCAGTAGCTATTTCTTAGTGTTTGTTCTGTGAATTGTTCATCTCCTTTATTCATTTTTCTACTAGGGCTTTAGGTGTTTTCTTATTAATATCTATGCGCTCATTGCATGTTAAAGATAATTGCGCTTTCTCATATTTGTTACAGATTTTTTCAAGTTTATTGATTTTTTTCCACTTATTATTTGAGCCCCCCTCACCCCCTTAAGTTTAATATATTGGTGTTAACTCTTTGGACCTATTTCTTTGGGATTTCTCCCGTTACTTTGGATACTACTTCCCCATTTGACATAACTAGTGGTGGTTTTGTGGTAGGCTGGGGGTGGATTCCTGGCTACGGCACCACTCTCGTCTGTCAGTGGAGGCTTGCATGTTGCTGTGGTGCTCAACAGGTTTCAGTGGAGCTTTCAGACTAAGACAGACTAGAAAGAAAGGCCTGGTAATCTACTGAAAATCAGCCAGTGAAAACCATATGGATCACAAGGATCTGATCCACAACTGATTATGGGGATGGTGCAGGAGCAGACGGTGTTTCTTTAAGTTGTGTATAGAGTTAGTACAAGTTGAGGGCTGTCTTGAAGGTAGCTGACAAACAACAACTACTATATTTTCTTCTAGTTTTTTTTTTTCATGCATGTGTATTTATTTTTATAGTTAACAGTGTTATTCAAATGAAATTTATTTGTGTGTTCTAGGAGGATTTTTACTTCGGGTGGACAGCTTGCAGAGTACAATAGAATCTGGGGAGGAGGCCCCTAATGCCTGGATTTACTGTTGGAGAGACAGTGCAGTATACATGAGATGACTTATCTATGAACCATGGAAACGTTTTGAAAAGGTAAAGCAGACAATACACTGAAGAATCGTTTGTCACAAGTAATTGCAGGCAGTCAAAAAGAGCTGGGAGAGTATATGAATCATGACGTAAGAACTGTGAAGGGCAGGGATTTGAGTCCAGTCAGCGGCTATTACTGAGCAGGCTGGTCCTTGAATGAGACACAAATTTTATGCCAAGAGGGGCAAGTCTATAGAACAAATCATTCTGGTTTGTGTCCCAGCTTCTGTAATACAGGAAATTTTTTTCATTGATCTTTGCTCTCCCATTTTTTGCATCCCTTTCATTCTTTCTCTTTATCTCAATAAATCATAATACGTATAGGTGTGAAAAGTTTGACAATTTGCATGTGCTGCTGAGGATGTGAAACAAAGCCCTCGCATGGCACCAGCTGAACTAAAAATCTGTTATTAGTGCAAAGGGTTAATGTACTCAGCTGCTAACTGGAAGACTGGAGGCTTGAGTCCACTCAGAGGTGCCTTTGAAGAAAGAACTGGAGAGCTACTTCCAAAAAATCAGCCATCGAAAACCCTGCGGGGCACAGTTCCACTCTGACAGGCATGGGGTCGCCATGAGTTGGAATCAACTCAGCAGCAACTTATTTTAGTGCTGGGTTTCAGTATGACTCAAAAAGCCTGCATAGATGTCAAACATTCAAATTCTCTGTTTCTAATTGCTAAATAAAAATGCAATTCCAGTTAATAACAGTGCTTTAATTGTATTTTAGCCCCCTAAGAGAAATGTTGAAAGATCTCCTCTCTCCCAAGATCTTTGCCATGTGCTTAAGGACAGAACTTCCACACTTTTGTGGATTCTTGGCACTGTGAAAACCACTCAGGATCTAGCTACACCTCCATGTATCGACAGCTCCAATTCCCAAGTAAATGTTGAGTTAGCCAAAGGAAAGGAATAATAATAAAATTCAGTAAATAGCTACTGTGTTGCAATTCCTGAATATATTTTACTTTATTTGTTACTAATGTCCTCAATGAACTTATTGTTCTTATTTTACTGATGAGAAAATTGAGGCTCAGAGAAATGGAGTAACTTGGCCAAAGTCATATGGCCATTTAAATGGATGAACTGGAATTCAAACTAAGGTCTGTGTAAATTCAAAATATGTGCTTTCTCCTCTATTCCATTCCATGTCTGAACCTCTTTTCTCTACAGCCAGATATAAAAAATTCAGAAATTTCTTCTCTCCTAGGAAATCATGCTAACTGCTCTTAGAGTTTGTCAAAAGCCATTGTTTTTCCTTTGGCAAGTAAAGGAGAATTTTCTATTCTTTTAGCTATGACAGAGTTCGTTAAGATAAGTTGGTAAGCAAATTTACTTTAGTATCTTAGGGATTTTGCATTGAGTAATTTATAAATAAGCATGGATTTGCTTAATAAGTGTCAAATAAGCAGGAAAGTAAAGGATATTAACTTTTCAAACTGATAACTAACACTCTGAATCATAGAACTGAAGTGTTTGGGAATTTAATCCACTGTGTAGTTTATTTGAATTATCAATTTGTTGTTGTGATCGAGTAGTTTTATTTAAGAAGGGGCTGGGTATAAAACTTACAGGAGTTTGGAATGGAGAGCAGCGTGGAGATAAAAAATGATGTTCTTAGACAACTCTGAATGTAGGCTTGGATATTTCTAATGGATATGGCATATAACGGGTATTGGAGATAGATGAAGAGTTTCATTTTCTTTTCCTTGTGTTTATTTTGGGGCACTTTCAACCACGGCAGAATCAGTGTCAGAGCCAAGAGTAACCTTAGAGGTAGTCTAAGATCCATGTGTTCTCAGTTATTTAATCAGTGGTAGAGCTCAGTCAGGAGTCCTGGTGGCACAGTGATTAAGAGATCGGCTGCTAACCAAAAGGTCAGCAGTTTGAATCCACCAACCGCTCCTTGGAAACCCTATGGGGTAGGTGTACTCTGTCCTGTAGGGTTGCTATGAGTTGAAATCAACTCGACGGCAATGGGTTTAGAGCTAGGTAAAGCACTTAGGACTCCTGACTCCCTTTGTAGTGCTCTTTCTGCTACATGTGTCATCCATTCATTCAACAAAAGTTGAACACCTTACTATGCACTGTATTACTGGGGAAACAAAGACTGAGACCTAGCCCTCAAGGCAAGTAGCTCACAGTGTACCAGGGCTCTTTCATATCAGCACTGGTCTCACTAGGGAATATATTGGACCATATTTAGTATTAGTACTAATAATAGTGACTATTAGTCATTTGTTGTTGTTAGTTGCTGTCGAGATGGCTCCAATGCATGGCAACCTTATGTATAACAGAACAAAACGTTGCCCAGTACTGCTGCATCTTCATGATCTTTGATATGTTTGAGCCCATTATTGTGGCTATGGTGTCAATCCATACCATTGAGGATTTTCCTCATTTTCGCTGACCCCCTACTTTACCGAACATCAGGCACCAAAAATATGTTAGGCTGTGCCAAGCACTTTATGTATATTATCTATTTTAATCCTTAAAACAATTTTGTGAACATTTATTGCATACTTGTTTTATAGGTGAGGAAGAGTAACCTTCATCCAAGGTCATAGCTTGGAAAGTAGCTAAGCCAATTAATTCAGGCCTATCTGACTCCAAAGCCCAGGTTTTTCAGTGTTATAGAAATATTTTCTTTGGGAATTGCCAACAAATCATATGAATAGTGTTAGCTTTTTGAGACTGAGCTAGTGCATAGAGCACACATATCAAACATTTTTCAGCTCAAGCTATATTAGTCTAGCTCTAGAGACGGGGAAAGGGTTCTATGTGCACAATAACCTTGAGAAGGAGGTTTGCCTGTTTGGAAGAACAGGAAACTTAGGTTCAGAGAGTCAAATTTCTTTTTAGGCCAGTTGACTAGGAGATGATGGAACCGATATTTGAACTTATATCTGCTGACTCCACTGCCATGGACGCTCTGAGATTTGTGGCTTTCTTTTTCTAGTTACCAGGGAGTTGATTCACCTCCATGTGCGTCAGAGTAGAACTGTGCTCCAGTCATCCATAGGGTTTTCAGTGGCTTTTTTTTTTTTAATTGTTTTTATTGTACTTTAGATGAAGGTTTACAGAACAAATAGTTTCTCATTAAACAGTCAGTACACATCTTGTTTTATGACATTGGTTAACAACCCCACGAC
>NW_004443939.1:9465413-9499913 GCF_000243295.1 Trichechus manatus latirostris | reverse complement strand
TCTGCTTTTTGCTTCAACTCTTGGATAATTCTGAGTATTAGAGATTTGAATTCCCTATCAGGTAGTTCTAGTGCATTTTCTTCTACTGGAAAGTCATCTGGTATTTCATTTTGGATGCCTACTGGAACCATCCTGTCCTGTTTTTATAAATGTTTTGATATTGTCTGCTGTCTTCGGGGCATTCAGTAGTTACTTTTCTCGTTTATTGATTGTAGATTTGTTTGTTTCATCCTTTTTTTTTTTTAATTTGGCTATGTCTGAGCAGGCGGGCTGTGTGTTCTTGGTTGTTTGCTCATCTGTGGACACGATATTTTTCACCTCCTTCTCCAATTGGCAGAGTCTGTCGCTCAGATATGATACAGCAGGGCAGGTCTAGCTGAAGAGGAGTTGCTGGGATGGGTTGTTTGTGGCAGTTACTACAGCCACCAGGGCAGGTTGGTAATCAGTGCAAGGGCAGGTTCCAGTAGGCCATGCCTGTGGTGCTTGGTGGTGTGATGTTAAGCACACTGTGCAGGTAGGCAGGATGGAGGGGGGAGATTGTGATGTGTCAAGCTAAGATGGGTATGGGAGAGAGGAGAGAGGAACAGGAGCCAAAAATATACAAACAAACAAAAAAGAGTGCTAGGGGAGCTTGCCATTGGAGTGGAGAGATAAGAGATTATGAAATGGAGAAAAACAAAAAGGGGAAGAAGAAAAAGAAAAGAAAAGAATGAATAAATAAAAATTAGAAAGAAAAAAGAACAGCAAAGCTCCCAGGGATCCCACCAGTGTGGCTACGAGGTCTGGGGAAGTTGTTCCCAGGTGGTGAAGCACAGCCTGGCTAGGAGGCATAGAGGTATTCAGCGCCAGGTATCCAGGGGACAGGAAGAGAAGGAAGGTATAGAGAGATGAGAAACTGAGTAATGAAGAAAGACAAAAAGGAAAAAAGAGGGAAAAGTAAACAAAACAATTTTTTAAAAAAAAAGAACAAGAAAATACCCCCAAAAAACAGAAAAAAAAAAAACCTATGAAGAAAGAAATGCTCTCAGAGATCCCTCTGCATGTCTGCGCAAGCTGAGGGGGTAGGTCCCAAGCTGCTCAGCACCACCCGGCCAGAATGGGCTCCCAACTCAAGAAAAGAAAAAGAAAACAAACAAACAAACAAAAAAAGCCTTGGGATCCCACTGGTGTGGCAGCACGGACCGGGAAGCAGTTCCACACTTGAACAGAGCTCCACAGCCCCTCAGGAAGAAGCAAAGATGGCGCACGGAGCCAAATATTTGAGCAAAAGGAGGGGAGATGGTGAGAGGTAAGGAAGAAATCAAAAGAAGTGGAAAAAAGCAACACCAGCAGCCAACAAATGGCACTCAGGGAGTCGGCCAGTGCGGGCGGGTGGACTCCAAGCAGCCGGTGCTTCCGGGCCAAGAGACTGTGGCCGTGGGAAGCAGAGGAGGCCGAGTGGGGGTGAAGAAGGGTGGGGGGTGGGAAAGCATATATCGCTGTTTACTGCTTGTTCTGTCTCCTGCTGGAAGCTCCGTGAAGCTGCTTTCTCGTACCCCCTATTTGCTGGTCTCTGATAGGGGTCCAAGATGGCGGATCTGTGCTGCATTAGCTGATAGGGGACCTCTCCATGTATGTCTCCTGACTGTCTGTTCTCTGTCAGTTTCTTATTCCATTTGGTGCTTGGCTGAGTTCTTTATCTCTTCATTTGATGTTTAGGATTTCAGGACTGCTGTTTTCTCTGTTTGGCTTAGTTTTTCAGATCTTTGCTGTGGAGGGATGGCGTGGTGCTTCTGCCTAGAGTGCCATGTTGCCAGAAGTGTCTTCAGTGGCTTTTTTTTGAGAAGCAGATCACCAGACCTTTCTTCCAAGCTGCCTCTGGGTGAACTTGAACCTCCAGCCTTTCTTTTAGCAGCTGAGCACATTAATCATTTGCACCACCCATGGACTCTGAATGTTGTGACAAGACTGTTTTTCAGACTCTTCCTTCCTGACATGTCTTCTAAAAGCTATATAAACTTCTCTCCTAGACAAGCAAAGGACTGGAGTGGAGCCAAAGGTGAGCCAAAGACAATTAGTTTGGGAATTGAAGAGGCCTTCTGAATGGAGTGCTTCATCCAAAGAGGCAGGGTAGGGGATAACAACTGGGTTGGAAGCAGAGAGGCTACACCAGGTCAGCCAGCTGAAGTGGGAGGTTTTGGACTGAAAGATGAGACTGTGCCTGGGGAGATTTCTTGAGATAGCCATGCCCCTATTATAGGCACTTTGTGGCTTTCACTGTGAGCAGAGAGAGAGCAGTTAAAGTCTCTGAGCCAGGTTGGCCACTTGTCACCCCTTATCACCATTTCATTTGGTTAACACCTAACCCCTCAGGGGTCATGTGGTGAAGTTCAAACTAGCCATACCTCTGTAAAGTTCTTCTTCACTCCCTCTACAACATCAGTTTTTTCTGGTGCTTCATCTGTTCGGGGTCTAAATAACGCTGGTGTGAAGCATTAATGAGAGCAATTTTATCATTGATCACTGTGACTGTTGTGGTGTTTGTGAAAATTCCAGTGCCCATAATAAAACATTTTTGGAGAGCTTTGTTTACTCAGGAAGAGTTTACTGAGCACCTTCTCTGTGTCGAGCACTGCTCCCGGGGCTGGAGATACATCAGGGAACCTAGCAGATAAACATCCCTGACATCATAGCGTTTACTTGGAGTTGGGTCGGGGTAGGGGGAGATGATAATGAAATACACATAATAAAAAAGTAAATTATATAGTAAATTAAGTAGAAGCCCTCGTGGCACAAGAGTTAAGTGCTCAGCTGCTAACCGAAAGGTTGGTGGTTTGAACTCACCAGCTGCTCCAGGGGAGAAAGATGTGGCAGTCAGCTTCCGTAAAAATCACAGCCTAGGACATGTATGGGGCAGTTCTACTCTGTCCTGTAGGGTTGCTATGAGTCACCATCTTCTTTATTTCCCTCCTTTTTTTTGTCTTCCTTTCTCCTTTCTTTCTATCTTCCATTTTCTTGAAACAAAAGAATTAGAAGACATTACACCTGACCTCATGAAACTTACAATCTAGTGAAGGAATTAAAGAAGTCCCATATGGGACAATTTGAGAGCAGTGTGTCAATGATAATATGAATAACCTGTGCTCTTTAAAAGGACTGGGATAAATAGATGGTCAAAACAGAATGGGATTATTAGGCAACATTTCTGAGGGACAGGTGCATTTTGAGCTGGGTTGAAGGAACTTCTGGTAGAAAGAAGAGTAAACCATCCTGAGGAATTTTGTGAGTAAATACTTGGAGGCAGAATTTAGCAAGATGTGTCCAAGGATTTGTAGAGAGATTGACTTGGATGGAGTGGAAAGATTTAGTTGGATGAATGACCTTGGAGAAATAATGCAGTGGGAGAGTATAAATTAAGTGTAAATTAAAGATGTAGGGTGCTGGCTTGAGGGGTTTAGATTTTTTTCAATACTTTATTGAAAGAGCTGTGAATAGAACTTGGAACTCTCTGAATCTTAGTTAAGCCACTGAACCATGTTGAGTAAAGAAATGACATCTTCAACCTCACTAAAATTCAGAAATTACTGTTCCTAGTCTTTTGATTTATTACATCAGAATATAGGATGTATTCTGAGAGACAGAGACAGGGACTCCATATATGGATATAATCTGCTTTGGGGTCGTCTAGTTTCACTTCCTCTGTCTCTTATTTACAATCTCACTCTGTTGCCTGTCGACTTTTCTTCTCTCTTTGGTAGTGTTCTTCTCAATTTGTTGTTTCTTTTATATTCAGCTGACAATACTGGCTGTCTTTGAAATTAAGGAGAAAGTTCAAGATTGAGATGTATCTTTCAAAGAGCTGAAACAGGGAGTTTAGAATGGAGTGCCCTTAACCTCCACCTAAATGTCTCTTGTAGCAGTGCAGTAATAGAGATCTTTATGCTTCAACTCCTACTTATTGTGATCTTTATGTCTCAGCCCATTCATTTCATGCAGCTTCTGAGTTGACTTTCAATGGACCATCTGAACAGCTTTCCA
Organism: Trichechus manatus latirostris; assembly: GCF_000243295.1. NCBI lineage: Eukaryota > Metazoa > Chordata > Mammalia > Sirenia > Trichechidae > Trichechus > Trichechus manatus. The sequence continues at coordinate 9,495,896 of NW_004443939.1, read as the reverse complement.
CACATCCCCTCATTGAGCACATTTCATGTGCAGCTTCCCAAGAGGGGAATTCTTTCTTCTTGGCTACATGATCCAGGCTTATTTCTCTCTAGGTGCACCTTAAAATATCTTATTTGTGGGTGTTCTAAATTATTATTTCTTTCTTGTTTTCAGGACTGTTTCTACTATGGGTGTGTTATTCATTGCCATGGTGCTTGTGACAATGATAGAATGGTAAAAATAGTCAGTGGACACTTTGGGTTTACTTACTATTTCATTCTGTATTATTGCTGATTCATAGTTTTTCTAGCTGATGATAAGATGGGACAGTAATAATATAGGAAAAAATAAAATCCAAACAAAACTCCATTTAACCAATGACTTCTGTAATACATCCAAATAACATGTAATATGTACATCTTAAAGATTATGTTAAAGAAGGATATATAATGATATAGACAGATGTTCATTATATGGTGTTGAGTGAAAAAAGGAGGTAACAGAACAGGAAGAAAAAAAATTTATGTATCTCCATAGACAAACAATAGAAAGATAAAAAATGTCAGTAAAGGTTATTTCTAGATGGTGGAATTACCAGTGATTTTTCTTTTCTTTTTTTTTGTCTGTATTTTCTACAATTAACATTTCTTATCTTTTTAATAAGGAGAACAGTCAATGTTATTTCCCCCCAAAAAAGGTAACCTAGGTTGATTATTACACAAATTTAATTTTCTAAACAAGAGTACTATAGTTAAAATATCTACCTTCAAAACAAACAAACAAAAGTAACTAATCTAACCATCTACCATTTTAGCCTCTGTCCTTCCACCAGAGTTTCTGACAAGACCAGAATGGACAGATTTGAGCTTGCTTATTTATTCATTCATCTAACAAGCGTTTATCAGACACCTACTCTGTATAAAGCACTGTGTTGGTAGTGGGGATGCTGGCTTAGGTAAAGTCCTTTCCCTGTCTTTGGGGATCTTAAACTCTGGGTGGTGAGTATACATCTAACTATGAGGCCAAAAAAAAAAAAAAAAGAACAAAAATGATTTTTGGGGGGACAGTCTCCATTACCTACTACCTACTCATGTACAGATCATGTCAGATATAATCCTGATTTTTAGTTAGGAAAATATATTTGCCATAGCTAATCATAACAATAAAAAAAAAAAAAAACAGTTGCTGTCAAGTTGATTCTAACTCATGGTGATCCCATGTGTGTAAGAGTAGAACTGTGCTCCATGTGGTTTTCGGTGGCTGATTTTTCAGAAGTAGATCACCAGGCCTTTCTTTGGAGGTACCGCTTGGTAGACTTGAAACTCTAACCATTTGCTTAGTAGACCTGCTTAACTGTTTGTATCACCCAGGAACTCCATAATCATAACAGTAGCTAACATTTATTAAACACATACTCTGCTCTAGGCCAGCAGTTCCCAGAGTGTAAGTTCATGGTTCCCTGTGAGCTCCCAAGACTATTTCAGGAGGTCTGCAAGATCAAAACAATTTTCAAAATAACACTAAGATATTTGCTTTTTTAACTGTGTTGACATTTGCACTGATAGTATAAAAGCAGTGGTGCCTTAACATGAACCAAATGTTGTTATGTTGTTGGGTGCCATTGAGTCAGTTCCGACTCATAGTGACCCTGAGTACAACAGAATGAAACACTGCCCAGTCCTGCGCCATCCTCACAATCATTGCTATGTTTGAGCCCATTGTTGTAGCCACTGTGTCAGTCCATCTTTGTTGAGGGTCTTCCTCTTTTCCATGACCCTACTTTACCAAGCATAATATCGTTCTCCAGGGACTGATCCCTCCTGATAACATGTTCATCCTCACGTCTAAGGAGCATTCTGGCTGTACTTCCTCTAAGACAAATTTGTTCATTCTTCTGGCAGTCCATGGTATATTTAATATTCCTTACCAACATCATAATTCAAACGCATCAATTCTTCAGTCTTCCTTACTGTGCAGCTTTCGCATGCATATGAGGCAACTGAAAATATCAGGCTTGGTTCAGGCACACCTTAGTCCTCAAGGTGATTTCTCTGCTTTTTAACATTGGAAAGAGGTGTTTTGCAGCAGATTTGCCCAAAGCAATATATCGTTTGATTTCTTGACTGCTGCTTCCATGGGCGTTGATTGTGGATCCTAGTAAAATGAAATCCTTGACAACGTCAATCTTTTCTCCATTTATCATGATGTTGCTTATAGGTCCAGGTGTAAGGATTTTTGTTTTCTTTATGTTGAGGTATAATCCATACTGAAGACTGTAGTCTTTGATATTCATCAGTAAGTGCTTCCAGTCCTCTTCACTATCAGCAAGCAAGGTTGTGTCATCTGCATATCGCAGGTTGTTAATGAGTCTTCCTCCAATCCTGATGCCATGTTCTTCTTCATAAAGTCCAGCTTCTTGGATGATTTGCTCAGCATACAAATAACAAACACCTTTCCTGATTTTCAACCATGGAGTATCGCCCTGTTCTGTTCGAACAACTGCCTCTTGGTCTATGTACAGTTTCCACGTGAGCACAATTCAGTATTCTGGAATTCCCATCCTTCACTATGTTATGCATAACTTGTTATGATCCAAATAGTCAGATGCCTTTCCATAGTCAATAAAACACAGGTAAACATCTTTCTGGTATTCTTTGCTTTCAGCTAAGATCCATCTGACATCAGCAATGATATCCTTTGTCCACATCTTCTTCTGAATCTGGCTTGAAATTCTGGCAGTTCTCTGTTGATGTACTGCTGCAACCATGTTTGAATTACCTTTAACATAATTTTACTTGCATGTGATATTAGTGATATTGTTAGATAATTTCTGCATTCTGTTGGATCACTTTTCTTTGGAATGGGCACGGATATGGATCTCGTCCAGTTGGTTGGCCAGGTAGCTATCTTCCAAATTTCTTGGCATAGACAAGTGAGCGCTTCCATCATTGCATCTATTTGTTGAAACGTCTCAGTTATTCCGTTAGTTCCTGGAGCCTTGTTTTTCGCCAGTGACTTCAGTGCAGCTTGGACTTCTTCCTTCAGTATCATCAGTGCTTGATTATGTGCTACCTCCTGAAATGGTTGAATGTCAACCAATTCTTTTTGGTACAGTGACTCTATATTCCTTCCATCTTCTTTTGATGCTTCCTGCATTGTTCACTTTTTTCCCCATAGAATTCTTCAGTAATGCAACTTAAGGCTTGAATTTTTTCTTCAGTAGTTTAAGAAATGTCAAGGACGTTCTTCCCTTTTGGTTTTCTAACTCCAGTTCTTTGTACATTTTACTGTGAACCAAGTAGTGGCACCAAATGTATCATTGTATTTATCATTGCCGTGAGCACACAGGGAAAAAAGAAAGCCAGTTTCATTTAAGAATGAATCCCCTTGATGAAGCAGTAAAAATTAATGATTTTATTAAATCTGGACCCTTAAGTATACACTCATTAAATATTCTGTGTGGCACAAGTACTTGTGCGGCACACCCAAGTATAATGGTTGTCTTGAGGAAGCACACTTGTGCAATTGAGTAGGAACAATTTTCCATGGAACACCATTTTTACTTGAAAGAACAACTGATAGGCCAACTACGTTTATTCAAACTTGGGTATTTGGCAGACATTTTCTCAAAAATGAATGATGTGAGCCTGACAATTCAAGGAAAAACAACTGTCAGTATTAGCTGCCTGTGATAAAATTTGAACTTTCAAGTGAATATTAGAATTTTGGAAAACTTGTATCTACCACTGTGAAATTACCACTGATAACTAAAGATTTTGCTCGTGGGATCATGGTACTATTGATGAATGTGAGCTTTTTCATATTGTATAATGAAATGTGTCAATGTTTAGAAGATCTGCATAACTCAGTCAACCAATATTTTCCAAATGATCAATACATGCTAAAATCATATGTGGGTAAATGATCCATTCAAAGTGCAAGACACACCAATGTATTGTAATGCAACAGAGCATGAAAAGTTTATTGGTATCTTTTCAGATTCTACATCTCAACTAACCTAACTAATCACTCCTTGTTGAATTGGTGGAGTATCAAAGAAAAATATCCACGGTTTTCTTAAAAATTAATAAAATACTCCTCTTTTTTTCCAACTACATATCTATGTGAGACCATACTTTCTTCATTTACTTAAATCAAAACAACCTTTGCAGTAGACATTAAAGCCAGAAATTAAAGAGATTTGCAAAGTGGAAAACAATGCCACTCTTCTCACTATTTTTTTTTGTTTGGGAAATATAGTTTTTTCCCATAAAAATGATTATTTATATTAACATGTAACACGTTCATCTATTATTTTTAAGGAATTAATGAAGAATTATTTTTAAATTATAAGTTTTAACTTCTAATACCATAAATATTTACAGATATAGCTCATAAAGAAAATGTCTTTGAGGTTCTCAGTAATTTTTAAGTGTATAAAAGGGTCCTAAAACTAAAAAGTTTGAGAACTACTTCTCTAGACATCACATTAAACCTTTAATATGCATAATCTTGCTCAATCCTCACAGTCATTCTAAGTAGTCACGTACTACTATTATTTCATTTTACAAGTGAGGAAAATGAGTTTCAGAAAGTTAAATAACTTGTCCAAGATCCTACAGATAATAAGGTACAAAGAGGTACAGAGAGGCATAAACACCGGAAACAAGTGCAATAAACAATTTGTTTTAAATGGGAGGAGGAGTGGGAAAGGCAAATTTGAGCTGAACTGTGAAGGCTGACTTAACAGGAAGAGGGAAAGGTGTTTTAGGCAGAGGAGATAGCATGAGTAAGGGCTTTGTGAATGGATGGCTAGGGCAGGAGTTCTTAACCTCTGTTGTGCCATGATCCCTTTGGCAGTCTGATGAAGCCTGTTGAATCCTTCTCAGTATAATGCTTTTAAATGAATAGAACCAAATACATAAGATTACACAGGAGGCCAATTAAATTGATATACAGTTATCAAAATATAAAAAAATTACGAAATAGTAATGTATATGCTTTTTTAATGCACTAAATAACAAGATCTACTGTGTGGTTTAAAGTCAGGAAAGGTGTGCGTCAGGGTTGCATCCTTTCACCATACCTAGTCAATCTGTATGCTGAGCAAATAATCCTAGAAGCTGGACTATATAAAGAAGAAAGGGGCATCAGGATTGGAGGAAGACTCGTTAACAACCTGTGATATGCAGATGACACAACCTTGCTTGCTGAAAGTGAAGAAGACTTGAAGCACTTACTGATGAAGATCAAAGACCACAGCCTTCAGTATGGAATACACCTCAACATAAAGAAAACAAAAATCCTCACAACTGGACCAATAAGCAACATCATCAGAAACGGAGAAAAGATTAAAGTTGTCAACGATTTCGTTTTACTTGGATCCACAATCAACACCCATAGAAGCAGCATTAAGGAAATCAAAAGATGCATTGCATTGGGCAAATCTGCTGCAAGAGACCTCTTTAAAGCGTCTAAAAGCAAAGATGTCACCTTGAAGACTAAGGTGCACCTGACCCAAGCCATGATATTTTCAGTTACATCATAGGCATGCGAAAGCTGAACAATGAATAAGGAAGACTGAAGAATTGATGCCTTTGAATTGTGGTATTGGCAAAGAATTTTGAATATACCGTGGACTGCCAAAAGAACAAACAAACCTGTCTTGGAAGAAGTACAACCAGAATGTTCCTTAGAAGGAAGGATGGCGAGATTACGTCTTACATACTTTGGACATGTTGTCAGGAGGGATCAATCCCTGGAGAAAGACATCATGCTTGGTAAAGTACAAGGTCAGTGAAAAAGAGGAAGACCCTCAACGAGATAGATTGACACAGTGGCTGCAACAATAGGCTCAAGCATAACAACGATTGTGAGCATGGCACAGGACCTGGCAGTGCTTTCGTACTGTGGTACATAGGATCGCTATGAGTCAGAACCGACTTGATGGCACCTAACAACAACAACAGTGATGAGAGAGCGGCACAGTGGCTGCAAAAATGGGCTCAGACATAGCAATGATTGTGAGGATGGTGTAGGACTGGGCATCTTTTTGTTCTCTTATATATAAGATCACTATGACTCAGAGCCTACTGACTTGCACCTAACAGCAACAACTGTTAATGTTAGTGTGGTCTGTTGTCTACGTTTACAATGAATGAAATGCTAAATTTCAGTTAGAGGTTAGTGTAAATAAAGATGTAAACTTTTTCCGCGTAAGTTCATGTGTTCGAGGGTCTATGGACTTCAAGTTAAGAATCCCTGGTCTAGGGTAACTTTCATGTCCTTTTATGTATGTTGCCAGTTCTCTGATGAGTGAGGTGCTAGTGAACAATGAATGAGTAGTAGCAGCAGCAACAGTAGTAGTAGTAGTAGTAATAATAATGGCAGTAGCAGCAGTGATAGATATTGAGCACTTACTACGTACCAAAAGTACTTGTAAGCTCTTTACATGTGAAGACTGGAAGTCAGTTGTCTGGCCATAAGAAGGAAAGAAAGCTGGATAATCCACAGACAAGGTAAAAAAAATTTAAAGAATTAAAAATTAATCATATTTTTAATGTATTAGGTATTCTGTAACTTTCTGGAAAAGTTTGGCTCTATTTGAGTTCAGAAATGATTGGAATTGGCTCTAAAATTCTGTGATTTTTTGAATGTCATAGGTGTTGAAATGTTGAGTTACAGCTTTGTAGCTCATGTGAATATGTATTTTTAATAGTGTTCATAAGAATATAGGATATAGTATAGCATAGCTTAAGTATTCTATAGCCTGCATGAAATATGTAAAAAATTATAAATTTTGGGGGAAAGCTATCAACCTGGTTAGAGTGAATTGTACGGTATTTTTGCGCTTTGAAAACTCCAACTTTTTATTATGTACTTTTTCCATTCTAGCTCAAACTAATCATTCTTTTCTCAGAATTACAGAGGTACTTTCTCAGTACCACCAGTTTAGCATTGAGCCCTGTTATGGATTGAATTGTGTCCCCCAAAATATGTGTCAACTTGGCTGGGCCATGATTCTCAGTATTTTGTGATTGTCCACCATTTTGTCATCTGATGTGATTTTCCTATGTGTTGTAAATCCTACCTCTATGATGTTAATGATGGAGGACTCAATCTACAAGATTAGGCTGTATCTTGAGTCAATCTCTTTTGATATATAAAAGAGAGAAGCAAGCAGAGAGACAGGGCAACCTCACACCACCAAGAAACAAAAGCCAGGAGAGTAGTGCATCCTTTGGACCAGGGGTCCCTGTGCTGAGAGGCTCCTTGACTGGGGAATACTGATGACAAGGACCTTCCCCCAGACCTGACAGAGAGAGAAAGCCTTCTCCTAGAGCTGGCACCCTGAATTCAGACTTCTAACCTCCTAGACTGTGAGAGAATAAATTTCTCTTTTTTAGAGCCACTCAATTGCGCTATTTCTGTTATAGAAGCTCTAGATGACTAAGACAAGCCCTTTCATGTATCTTTTCCTTCCACAACTGATTATAAACCCCTTGAATGCAAAGAACAGATCTAATATCTATTCTGTATTCTCTATAGCACCTAAGTCCCTGGATGGCACAAAAGGCTGAATGTTCAACTACTAGCTGAAAGATTGGCAGTTCAAACCCATCCAGAGGCACCTCAGAAGACAGGCCTGGACTGTCTTACTTTGGATCTTCTTCTGAGAGGTCACAGCCTTGAAAACCCTGTGGAGCAGTTCTACTCTGTACACATGAGGTCGTAATGAGTTGACTTCAACTAGACAGCAACTGACAACAACAATGATAGCACCCGAGAGTGTGGGCACTTTGATTAGTGGATGAGTTACTTATAACATAGTTTATAAAAGTCCATTTTCAATCAAGCCTCCGTGTTCATCAATATTCTGAGTAGCAACACAATTCTATTCACTTCACATTATTAGTTCCATGAGATTTGCTGCTTTTGTATCTATTTACCTGGTAACCTGGAACTATTTCTTCTGTCACATATTGACAGTTATTTAAGGGACATTTATTCTTCTTCTCTAATTGAAGCCACAAGTAGAAATGATTGAAGAACTTTAAATCACAGTAGATATTTGCAACTGAGCCCAAGTCTGAGTAGCATACAGTTTCCTTAGTATGTAGATTCTTTTGCAGCTTATTGTCCTTCATTCAAGTAGTAAACATGTATTGAATGAATGCGAATTGCTGACCTTTTGGTTAGCAGCCACCAGGGCTCCTTCTGTGGGCTAGGACAGGCCAATTCAAGGGTATTTGAAGGGAATGCAAAAGCAAAATTAGTTAAGGTGAGAGAAAGCACGGTGAGGGTGGAGCTTCACCTGTTGTTTGGTTGCTGAGTCTTTTTTTTTTCCAACTTTATTTTTTTTTATTGTTGTAATTAAATGAAGTTTACATTTCAAGTTAGTCTCCCATACAGAATTTTTTTTTTACATACATTGTTATGAGACCCCAACTGCTCACCCCATTCTGCGACAGCACACTCCACCCCTCCGCCCCTGATTCCCCATGAACATTCAACCAGCTCCTAACCCTCTCTGCCTTCCCATCTCACCTCTGGACAGAAGCTGCCCCTTTGGTCTCTTGTATCTACTTGACTAAGAGGCACATTCTTCACAAGTATCTCTTTATGTCCCACAGTTCAGTCCAATCCCTGTCTGAAGAGTTGGCCTCAGAAATTGTTTTAGTTCTGGGGTGATAGAGAGTCCAGGGGCCATGCTTTCCGGGGCGCCTCCAGTCTCAATCAGACCATTACGTCTGGTCTTCTTACCAGAATTTGAGTTCTGCATCCCATCATTCTACTGCTCCATCAGGGACCCTCTGTTGTTTTCCCTGTCAGGACGCTCATTGGTGGTAGCCAGGCACCATCTAGTTCTTCTGGTCTCAGGCGGATGAAGTCTCTGGTTTATGTGGCCCATTCTGTCTCTTGGGCTAATACTTCCCTTGTGTCTTTGGTGTTGTTTGTTCTCCTTTACTCCAAGTGGTTGGGACCAGTTGATGCATCTTAGATGGCTGCTTGCAAGCTTTTAAGATCCCAGACGCCACTCACCAAAATAGCATGCAGAACATTTTCTTAATAAGCTTTGTTATGCCAGTTGACATAGATGTCCCCTGAAAGCATGGTCCCCAGACCCCACATCCCTGCTACTCTGCCTCTCAAAGTATTTGATTGTATTCAGGAAACTTCTTAGCTTTGGTTTAGTCCAGTTGTGCTGGCTTCCCCTGTAGTGTGTGCTGTCCTTCCCTTCACCTAAGATGATTCTTATCTACTATCTAGTTAGTAAATAACCCTCACCCTCCCTCCCCACCCTGGTTACCATCAAAGAATGTTTTCTTCTATGTTTAAACCTTTTCTTGAGTTCTTATAATAGTGGTCTTATACAATGTTTGTCCTTCTGTGACTGACTGTGGCTTGCTGAATCTTAAGGTGCACTGAAATCCATGGTAGATAAAGAGCTAGAAGTGTAGGAAAGGAACAGAGAAGATGGACTGTGAGAAGTAAATACAGGAGACAACCCCCTGCAGGGGCGGTTAGGCATTGACTTGGTATTTTATGAGGGTAAATGGACTAAGCGGGGAGAGAGGGAACTGGGGAATTGCTATCCTTGGAAATTCTGCCCAACAACCTGATATTGAAGCATTTATCTAACTCACTCTGGGCTCCAAAAAAGATTAAGTATAAAGGGGCAAAAATCTTGCTATATTCTGATTTGATTACTATAAAATTGAGAAGGACCAGTTGCTGTTGAGTCAGTTCCACCTCATGGCAACCCCATGTGTGTCAGAGCAGAATTGTGCTCCATCGAATTTTCAATGGCTGATTTTTCAGAAGTAGATCTACAGGCCTTTCTTCCAAAGCACCTTGAACTTCCAACCTTTCAGCTAGCAGCCAAACACATTTACCATTTGCACCACCCAGGAACTGTAATCTATAAAATAGATGTTCATGTATTTCTGCTTGACATAGAGGCAGCTCCTATATAGAATAAGCTTAATAATAAAGAATTTTTTTATTATCTTTTATTTTTATTATCTAAGCAACAACAGTTAACATTTTTTGAGCACATATTATGTGTCATCCTTGATGTTAAGGGCTTTTAAGTGTTATTATTATGATCATTATTACTATGATTGTTAACAACAAGTAACATTTATTGAATACTTACTATGTGCCAGACACTGTCTTAAGAACTTTATATGTATTAGCTCATTTAATCCTAACAACTCTATACGGTAAGTACTATTATTTTCTTCATTTTACAGGTGTGGAAATTCAGGCACAGAGAGATTGAGTAACTTGCCCAAGGTCACACAGCTAGTAAGGAGCAGAACTGAGACTTGATGTCATAGAAGTACCAATATGCTGCCATATTTATTAAATGAAGTAATGTATGTAACGTGCCTACTAAGTTCCGTATCACATAGTATATATCCCCAAATTTTTATATCCCCCATCATCTTCCCTGCCCCTTTATCAACTTACTAAAAGAATGACTTTTTAACTTGCAGGGAGCACCCACACATATATTCACCTAGCTTTCTGTTGTTCTCATCATCATTCTTAGACTTTTTGGTAAAGGTACTTTTATGACATGAAATATAATGAAAGAAGAAAATTTCCTTTTCTAAAAAGAGTTAATACTTCACTTACTTACCTTAAACAGTTTAGTGGCTTAAAAATGCAGTTTTGAAAAGTTTATAAAAAATCCTGGAAGACAAGGGAAGGAGGGAAAGTAACCAACATTGATTAAAACCTCTTAGTTCTCACGTACTGTGCTAGGAACTTTGTGTACGGTTGCGCATTTATTCCTGACAACAATCCCTGTAAGGTATCTCTGATCATCCCCATTTTGTGGATAGCCTATCTGAGGCTAAGAGAATTCAGGCAGCTTCCTTGTGAGGAAGCTTGTGAGGTTTCCAAGCTTGACTCTGAAGTCTATTATCCTGTTATGTTCCCCGCAGACACAAGAACCATGTCTGTAGAATATCTGATCCCTGGAAGTTTCCAGCTTGGGAGTTCAATGAAGAAAAAGATGATGCTAAGTAATTCTCTGAGGCTGAATTTCACTGGCAAAAATCTCTCTCTTTTACTCCAGACAACTTCCTGACCAACACAGATGTTTCCTTTCTTGAGTCCTTGGTGGCTAAATTAAGCAGCATTTGCTGGACTGCTAATCCTTAGAATATGCATCTCTTAATCAATTTGGCCGTAATTAGGTTGAGCTTACAAATTGTCATTCCAGGAATAATCATTGTCCTTAGGAGGCAGGAAGAAAAGCATCAACATCATTCTTTGCTATTTCGTACTCCTGCAACAACACTCATTGCCAGTGACCAGTGGCCACATAGGAACATTTCTATGGGCATGTGTAAAATGGCGTGGCGTAGGAGTCTGACCTCCTCTAACTTCACAAGGGGGAAGGAGAATCAAGATCAGCAGCCCAAGGCTGATTCCTATGAGGCAGAGGTCAGATGCACCTCCTCTTTCCAAACTTTTTACCAATTCCAACACTAACACACTCTCTACTTCTCTGCTGGATTTGAGAATTCACTGCAGTGGGCACACAGAACTCGCAGACCATACTCAAAGTTACGGGGTTTATTAGGGAAGTAACAGGTTATGATTCAGGATGAGAAACAACTCAGGATACAGTTCTTCAGTCAGGACAGCCTCTTCTCAGCCATGCCCACAGGGAAGCCTCTCTCTGGCCATTGACCCTCAGCCCCCTGGCCTTTGCCTTGCTTTGGCAAGTGTTACAGAGCTCTTCAGCTCCACCAGTAAGTGCCCGGAGATATCCCACTCTGCCAGCAAGCTTCCTGCCTGAAGGTGCTCAGCTCTCTTGCTTCGTGGATCTGAGTGGGTCTGCACGTCTTTTCAAATGCAGATTTACTGACTCCAAAGGTTCTGTGTAGGGCTCAGATTCTCCACCTAAGGCCATGATACTCTCCACACACAGGGCTACTGCATTCGAACCAACAGCCTATGTTTCTTTCGGGCAAATCCTAGTTCCCCTTTTAGAATATCCTATCAAGTATTGGCTGAAGGTGGAATTACATGCTCTCTGTTATCTATAATACCCAATATTCATTTCCATGATTCATCTAGGTCTGTTTTACTACACTAGGTAGGAGAAACGTTCACTATCCAGACTACATTCAAATAAACACGTAACTCTTAAAAGCATTCCAGTTTCATCTTCTGTTCTCCACACCTTGACTATCTTCCCATTCATACGCATGTGGCCTTGGCCCTCTGGCTGGATGGAACCAGAAGACCCTGGCCCCCTATCAGTCATCCTGTTTAAGTGTCCTGGCTGTTGCCCCAAGCCACTCCAGATGTGGCTTTTCTCTACTCAGCACAGCATAGCATCTCTTACTTTCCTTTCAGCCATTACAGAACAACAACCAAAATAACCATCTAAGAATCAAAACTTTCACTTCCCATGCCCCTTCTTTATTTCTCTTGCAAAATCTCTTGCTTCCATGAGTCTGGAGCCATTGCAATGAATCCCACTCCTGATGCCAACTATAAAAATGGCCTGGCAGAGGTGTCTGACCTCCTCTAAATTCACAAGGGGGAAGAAGAACCAAGATCCACAGCCCAAGGTTGATTCCTATGAGGCAGAGGTCAGACATACCTCCTTTCTCCAAACTTTTTACCAATTCTGGCACCAGCCATCCCTCCCATGGCACTCTCTACATCTCTGTTGGGTTTATTAATTTGTTGCAATGGCCACACAGAACTCACAGACTGTACTCACGGTTATGGGGTTAAGGGAAGTAACAAATTACAATTCAGGATGAGAAATGACTCAGGATACAGTTTTTGATCAGGGCAGCCTCTTCGCAGCTGTGCCCTCAGACAGGCCTCTCTCTGGCCATTGGCCCTCACCCCCGGGCCTTTGCCCTGCTTAGGCAAGTGTTACAAAGCTCTTTAGCTCCTCCAACAAGTGCCCAGAGGCACCCTACTCTGCCAGCAAGCCTCCTACCTGAAGGCTCTCAGCTTTCTTGCTCCATGGGCCAGGAAGCCCACCATGCTGGCTCCTGCCAGTCTTCTGGTTCTACTGCCTCTGCTGCCACCGTTTGCTGCTGCTTCTCACCGTCTCCAGTGTTAAAACTCTCTGTCTCTATCTCTTGGGTCTAGGAGGTCCTCAGTGCAGGGATCCCAGGTCCAAAGGATGCATTCCATTCCTAGCTCTTCTTTCTTTGTGGTAGTGAGCCCTCTCCCTGCTCTGGGATTGACTCTCTTTTAAGCCTGGTGGGATGGCAAAACTGACTAAGCCCTTTGTTAGGGTTCCATACACCTTATTAGCATGGCCCCACCCCCAAAGGGGTTTCATGCACCTTATTTGCATTTTTAGCAAGCTATCCAGTCCCCTGGTGGGCCACAAACACCTTATTTGCATAGTCCCACCCTATCATTTGGTGAGAGTTACAAGACCATGGTGAGAAAGGCCATATAAAAGCAATCCATCACACCACATCATGGGCTTGGGTTTAAGGTGACCTTCTCTTTTCATTTTTGCCTGTCTGGCTTGACTCCCTATTTGAAGCACAGGAATATTTATATCATCTGCATCTTGCTAGGGTAATACTGATGCCTTGAAAGATTAATAAACATAACAATTTTCTCAGTTAACTGTGTCTTCATTTATATAACTTCTTTTATCTGAAGTGCATAAAGCATTCTGTAGGCATTACCTCAGTCTTAACAGGGTAAAGCTCTGTTCAATAGCACATAAGCTCAAGATAGGGGACTGTGCTTGTGCCATTTATCATTGTAGACCTAGTGCCTAGCACAGGGTGCTTAATAAATATCTGTTGTTGAGCATCTCCTCCCCATCATCTGTAGAAATCAAATCTTGTATTGGTCATAATCAAGGCTGGTGTTCAACAGACTCATCCCTACTGTTCTTCCTTTCCCTAGCACTCCTGGCAGTTCAGAAAGAAGCTGAGTAAATAATGAAATTTAAAAAAAAAAGAAAAGCAAAACTAAGGTTTACAGATTAGTTTAAGTTGACAATAAAATGTGAGGTGGTCCTAGTTTACATCTTAGAGAGGCGTGTGTACTTGTGTTTGTTTCTGTGCGTGAATATCTTAAGCTACTTTGTGCGAAAGCTTTTGCTTGTGCGTGAAGTGTTTTCTTTGAAAAGTTGTTATTTAGCTCAACCTCAGGTATCTCAGTTCCTACCAATTCTATAAGTGATGGAGTTCTCTCTGACTCCTATATCTAACGTTTATGACACTTTTTAAAAAAAATTTAGCTATCTGAATCTGTAATTACTATCTGCAATTTCAAATCTGTCTGTCTTTCCCCACATGCCTGGACCTCCTGTGTCTCCTGCTCGGCTTTATTGTGTTACTGCCCATGCCCTAGGGTATGAGGAAATCTGAAAGCCATTTTTTGTGTGTATGATTTTGTGGGTGTGGATACTGAAGTCCATACAGACTGAGAAAGATGTTGGTTGACCCCCACCATGTTAAAAGCATCTCGAAAGGGTCCGTGACAATTAAAAGTGGTCGAATTCACTTTTATTGATGCATTTATAATTGATTATTAGAGACTTCACTTAGTTTTAGAAATGCTCGGAGGGGTCCTGGTGGCACAGTGGTTAAGCGTTCGACTGCTAATCGAAAGGTTGGTGGTTTGAACCCACCAGCTGCTCTGCGGGAGAAAGATGTGGCAGCCTGCTTCTGCAAAGATTTACAGCCTTAGAAACCCTATAGGGCACTTATACTCTGCCCTGTAGGGTTGCTGTGAGTTGGAATTGACCTGACAGCAGTGAGCTTGGTTTTTTGGTTTAGAATTCCTCAAAGTCAAAGAGAATGTGGTTGTTCACATCTCTTATTTCTCTAGACAGTCATACTGTGGGCAGTGACCCATTAGTAGATGACCATGAAATCAGTTTGGGAGTTTGGGACCAGCATCCTTTTAATGAAACAGAAGAAAATCACATGTAACATGAGCAAATGTTATTTTGAGAAACTTTTCCTTTTTTTAATTAATAAAACATACATATAGAGAGGCAGTATAGAATAATAGTTAACAGCTAGGACTTTGGAATTGAACTACCAGAGTTCAGATTCCAGGTCTACCACTTATTATCTGTTGTGAAGATTAAATGAGATGGTATAGGTAAAGAGCTGAGCACAAAGACTGGTACATAGTAAGCATTCAATAAACGTTAGCTGCTCTGCTGTTATTGCTATTACTAGATAATTCTTAAGATCCAGAAATTGATTACTATGGGATAGAGGTGAAAGTCTATCCCTGCTTTTCAGGGCCCCAGATTTTTCCAAATAACCTGAAACTTTATGATTTTGTTAGGGAGAAAAAAATTACCAGATGTTTCTTACATTCTCTTGTGGGGCTTGAAGATGCTACATTGCCAATTGTCATCCAAAGCCAATAGCAAGTCTCCCCGTTAGACAAAGGGCATGCTTATTAATCTTTATATCACCAGAATTTCTCAGAATACCTGGAAATGATAACTTTTTCAATGTTATTAAACATTACTGAAATTTGGTCTCTTAAATTTTGATGCTGCTTCCACTACCTAAAACTTCTCTGTCTTTTGTTTTACCAATGAATCTCTCTTGGTTCTTAAGCCCTGCCCTTTCCCTCCAGAAGAGCCCAGAGCATGCAGGAGCAGGCCTGCACACAACACACACACACACATTCCACACACATATGATACCATATTAATGACTTCACAATCTTCAGGGATATTGGCTGTTTTTAAGCATCTATTATATATCCTTGTCACTGAACTCATGATTTCCCACTTTATCTCATTCAGAACCCATGGATGAATACCATCTGGTCCTGGTGATTTACTGCACAGAGTCCCTGTGCCCATACCTTTCTCCTCAGAGACCAAAGAATCTCTGTCAAGGCCGTTCTCTGCTTTGCCATATAAAGTGTCCTTGGAACAGGAGTTTCCCTATTGTCTTCTTCAATAAATACTGACTCAAAGTATTCATTAAGCTGCTCCTCTCCTTCGTCATTCCATTTAATATTCTCCTTCTCCTAATGAAAGTTCCTAACATAACAGACGTAGTCATCTTACTAAAATGCCATGGACTCTTTATTACTATTATTATTTATCTTGATGCTTTTACGTGTTTTGCCCATTATCTCTTTGACCTCTGCTAGTTCTCAGCTGATACAGTTTGAGTTGCCATCGGAGTGTGTAGCCTACAAAGAGTGTTCATGTTTAAAGAGTGCCTTTAGAAGAGTTAGTTCATTTTCTACTATAAAATGAGAGTATACCATACCTAGAAAATTTAGAGAAGTAGAAGAAAGCATATCTTCATAAGCAAGCACTAAAACAATCACCAATAATCTTCTTTTGCCTAGATGGTTCATATTTCAGGGGCCTACCTTTTGCCATTTGTTTCTGAAACATAACCTATATGCTTTTACTCTCTCCCCTTCTTTCATTCTTGCATGCTGTACTTTGGGGGCAGTAAGAAATAGCACCTCTCCTGTACCTCTAGCATGGTTGGAGTGTCTCCTCACTCTGCTGTAACTAAGGGTATGTTATTAGGTATGTCCTGCAGGGAGGCCTGACCCTGGAAAGCTCAGGTCCTAGAGGGCTAGGAGCACTTACCACCCGAGCAACTTACCACATTCTCTATTTTGCATTCCACTTCCCCAACAGTTACCAGCTCCTGTTCTCTATTTCGCATCAGATCCTTTTTTTATTCCACCAGCCCCCATTTTGTTTATTTTCTTCCCACAGACCTTCATCTCTCTTACAGCTTAGCAAATTTCAGACCAACCTCATTGTAACTGACCTTTGACTTTGCCACCAGAACGTTCTCTGGTTAACTGGTCTTCTCTGGTGGACCAACCCTGACCAAAGTTCTGGACCATTGAGAGCAAAGCCATGGAGGTGTTCAGTCTGCTTTCTTCCAGCTCCCCCCAGGACACCATGGTGCAGGGAAAAAACATAGACTTTGGAGTCAGATAATATGAGTTTGACTCACAGCCACCCACTGTTTGGACTAGCAGTTGAACCTCACTGAGATTCCTATTACCTCATCTGTGAAATGGGACAATAATGCAGTCTGTTCTATGGCATTATTTTTGCTTTATTTTATTATTTATCTAACTCTTGTTTGTGTCAGGTATTATTTTGTGTGTTTTATAAATATTAACTCACTTATACAACTAGTTATACTCCTAAGAAAGTTTGAGTTATTGAAAGTTTCATTACAAAATAATGGTTTCATGGAGAAAAAAGGGGTTAAAAGCCAGGGAATTTCAGACTTGTAATAACAATTACTTTTTCTGGTGAGACTTTCAGTATTGAAGTTTGTATTAAAAAAGAATAGCTACACTATGCACCTATTAGAAGGTTAAAATCCGAAACACTGATAACACCAAATGCTGACAAGGATGTGGAGCAACAAGAATTCTCATTCGTTGCTGGTGGAAATGCAAAATGGTACAGTCACTTTGGAAGACAGTCTGGCAGTTTCTTACAAAGATAAACGTAGACCTACCATACAATCTAGCAATCGTGCTCCTAGGTATTCACCCTAATGAGTTGAAAGCTTACATCCACATAACCTGTACACAAATGTTTATAGCAGCTTTATTCATACTTGCCAAAAATTGGAAGCAACCAAGAGGTCCTTCAATAGGTGAACGGATAAACAAACTGTGGTACATCCATACTATGGAGTATTATTCAGAATAAAAAGAAATGAGCTATCAAGTCAACAAAAGACATGAAGGAATCTTAAATGCATATTACTAAGTAAAAGAAGCTAGTCTGGAAAAGCTACATACTGGATGATTCCAACTATATGAAATTCTTGGAAAAGGCCAAATGACAGAGATAATAAAATCAGTGGTTGCCGGGGCTCAGGGGGAGATGAATAGGGGCAGCACAGGACATTTTTAGGGCAGTGAAACTATTCTGTATGATACTGTAATGGTAGACAAATGACATTATGCATTTGTCAAAATCTAAAGGTCTGTACAACACAAAGAGTGTAAACTATGGACTTTAGTTAGTAGTAATGTATCAATATTCGTTCACCAGTTGTAACAAATGTACCACATGAATGCAAGATGTTAATAACAGGAGGAGCAGTGTGCGGCCCGGGGGAAGGGAGGAGAGGGTATATAGGAACTTTCTGTACTTTCTGCACAATTGTTTTGTAAACCTAAAACTGCTCTAAAAAATAAAGACTATTAAGTCTATTCCAACTCACAGTGACCCTATAGGATGGAGTAAAATTGCCCCATAGTTTTTCCAAGGAGCAGCTAGTGGATTCAAACTGCCGATCTTTTGGTTAGTAGCTGAGCTCTTAACCACTGTGCCACCAGGACTCCATTAAAAAAATAGTTATAATTACTGTAGTAGTTTGAATGGTGGCCTCCAAAAATATGTCCACCCAGGGCCTGTGAATGTGACCTTACTTGGAAAAAGTGTCTTTTAGCAGTTGATCACTTTAACTACTGCTGCAGCCCTAGAAACTAAGTGTATTTCGTTACTGCAAGCTAAAAATTATAAATTAAGGGATCAAAATAGAGCAGAAACAAACCTAAAACCCATCAAATTATGAAAAAAACATAACACCTGATCAAAAGCAATAGGTTTCTAGACCTGTAAAATAAACTGCAGCACAGTTGATAACTGTGAACAGTTAACAACACAAGACCAAGTAAGTTGAGCCAGCTGCTCGAAGAGACTGAATGTTGCTCTGCTCCAAGGATGTCAGCTTTTTAAGGATGAGGTGCTAATTCCATATTACAATTGCGTAATGACCAATTGAAGTCCACATGATGCAAAACATGTTGCTGTTGTTGTTAGCTGCCGTTGAGTTGGCCCCCAAGTCATGGTGACCCCATGCACAACGGAATGAAATGCTGCCTGGTCCTGCACCGTCCCCATGATTGGTTACAGAGCAAATCATTGTGATCTATAAGGTTTTTATTGGCTGATTTTCAGAAGTAGATCACCAGATCTTTCTTAGTCCATCTTGGTCTGGACGCTCCTCTGACACCTGTTCAGATCATAGCGACATGCAAGCCCCTGCTGATAGATAGGTGGTGGCTGTGCATGAGGTGCGTAGGCTGGGAATCAAACCCAGGTCTCCTATGTGGAAGGAGAGAATCTACCACTGAACCAACATTGCCTCGATGCAAAACATATTCCCTGCTTAATCAAGTTATATCCAGTAGTCAAGTAAAGAATTGAGTAGTAGAAAAAATCCTTGCATATATCCTATTGCCTTACTATGAAGCTTAAAAATGAAATAAGGGAAATACAATGCCTAGCACATTTACCTGGCACAAAAGAAGTGTTTAAAGCATATTAGCTTCCTTTTCCCTATGGAAAATAGCTGATCATGGGCAGATACAAGGCATGTGTCTTACACATAGTAGGTGTTCTATAAATATTGGGGAAAAATCCATTTCCCTCTTGAATTACCTTGCACTTTTATAGGGTTGCTATGAGTTGGAATCGACTCGATGGCAGTGGGTTTGGTTTTTTTTTGGTTTTTACAGCACAGACTACTATGGTGTTTACAATCCAAGCCATCAGGCCTGCAATGTACTTTATAAGAGACAAGAATTGGGAGTGACTGAGGGATGATATTATGGCATGTACAGGACTGATTTTTTTCTTTAATTTTGTAAGCTCAAAGCTGTATTTAACTAGTGTTTTCAGGGAATGATGAGAAAATGGAACCCGATATGATAAAATATAGCATAGCAAACATTCAAAGATTGCCTTTATGCAATTCTACCTATTTACTCATTTAGCTCAGCCCTCTTAGCTAAACATTTGTTGTGTATCCAGAACTGCATTGGGTACCCTAGAACTTAAAAATGATGCAGGTGAGAGTCCTCTGTGCAGCAATGAGTGAATGATTCTGAGAATAGCAGCAAGGCTGTGCGATTTTGTGGAACAGAATAAATGACTATGCTAAGAAAAGCTAAAAGAGTAGCATTGGAAGGGCAGAGACAGGGAAAGATTTTTGTATAAAGACTTCGAATTGAGCCTTGAGAATTGGCTTTTTAAATATGTTTGCAGCTCTGCTAATGACGCACCATCTTTCCCATCTCCAGGCTTAAAACTATGACACAGTATGTAGCACATAGTAGGTGCTCATTGTTGTTGGGTGCTGTTGAGTTGATTTTGACGCCTATCGATCTCATGTGACACACAGTAGAACTTCCCCATAGGGTTTCCTTAGGCTGTAATCTTTATGGAAACAGATTGCCAGGTCTTTCTGCCATGGAGCTGCTGGGTGGTTTTGAACCACCAAGCTTTTGGTTAGTAGCCAAGTGCTTAACTGTTGCACCACCAGGGCTCCTTAGTAGGTGCTCAGCAAGTATTTATTGTTTGGAAAACACAAATGTGAATGAGTTGTCATTGCCTCCTCCATGCAGCTGCCTGGCTAATCTTCCCAATACATAGTTCTGTTTATGTCACTAACCTGCTCTGAAGCCTCACGGATCCCCATCTGCCGGCTGAGAAAGAGTAGAAAGCAATGAGACCACAATCTTAGAGTCAACAGTAGCCTTGGCTTTGTGTTCCAAACCACCTTCAGTCTGCCTCCACCCCATCCTATCTAATTCAGTCTCTTTTACAGCTGTATTGTCTTTTTGGTACATAAATTGAACCATGTCAGCCCCCTTGCTTAAAAGCATACAGTGGCTGCCCCCTGTCCTCAGAATCTGTCTTTTGCCAAACTCCAGCTTCAGCGTCCATGACCCTCTCCCTTAAACTCCTCACTGGCTGGAAGATACCACGTTTTCTGTCTGCTCTGGGTCTTCTCCCGTACTTGGAATGCTCTGCTTGGAATACTCTTCTCTACCATAAGGAGCCCTGGTGGCACAACAGTTGAGCGTTCAGCTGCTAAACAAAAGTTTGGCAGTTCGAACCCACCCAGTGGTTCCTTGGGAGAAACGCCTAGCATCTGCTCCCATAAAGATTACAGCCTAGAAAACCCTATGGGGCAGTTCTACTCTGTCACATGGGGTCGTTATGTGTTGGGATCAACTCTACAGCACCTAACAACACCAGCACCCAACACCATGTTCCATCCCCCACGCTATCGCCATTATCAAGCTAACTTCTGTGCCTCTTTCAGGTCTCAGCTCAAGTGATACTTCAGCCTTCCCTGATCCCTGGGCTATTAGGCTCACAGATCGCCTTGCAGTTCTTCCATCTCAGCACACACCATACATGATTGTAATGACTTATTTTATATTGGTTGTCTTTTCTATCTAGAGGAGTTCCTGGTTGGCACAAGTCAGTTAAGTGCTTGACGGCTAACCAAAAAGTTGGAGGTTCGAGCTCACCCAGAGGTGCCTCAGAAGAAAGTCCTGGAAATCTCCTGGAAGGTCACAACCTTGAAAATCCTATGGAGTGCAGTTTGACTCTGCACATACAGGGCTGCCATGAGTCAGAGCCGAAGTCAACTTGATGGAAACTGTTTTTATTTTTTTGTCTTTTTCCTACCTCGACTGGAGATTCTGTGAAGGCAATAACTATGTCTGGTTCAAGACTGTCTTTAGTACCTGGGCCAGTACCTGGACCAGTGAATATCTTTTGAGTAAATCAATGAGATCTGAAATTCGTTGTCTGTGGGAACTTGGGCCTGTAACATTGCCTCTCTGAATCTGAATTTTCTCTTTTGTAAAATGAATAGCTGTCTCTTAAAATCTTGTATACTCTAAAGCACCATGTAATTGTCCACTTTTAAAGTTCTTTAATAGATCCTCATCTGTCTTTCCACATTAACTCCTGCCTCACCAATTAATGTATAGTTGGCACCAAATTGGACTTACCTGTTCTCTCCTGAACATGCCCTGTGTCTGCCCATCTTTGTGCCATTGCCCTCTGCCTAGAATCCATCCTCCCGTCTCTCCATTTCCAAATACCCTGTCTCCCAGATCTATGAAATCTTCCTTGATTGTCCTACAAAAGTTACCGCGCCATCTCTTTAACTTTTATGGCATTTTATCTGCTCCTCTCCTAGAACATACATAACTTTCAATATTGTATTATGGTTATTTATGTACAATTTCTAGTATTGCAGGCTCTAGAGTAAGTTTCTTGGGTTCATACCCCAAATCCACCTACTTACTAGCTATGTAACCATGGGCTAGTTAGCGAGCCTATCTAAGCCTGGGTTTCTTCATCTATAAAATGGAGATAATAATAACACTCGTAAGTTATTTGGGGGGGAGGTATGAAATGAAAGTATGTAAGCATGTTAGCACTGTTCCAGGCACATAAACCAAAAACCAAAAACAAAAAAACAAATCCATTGCTGCCAAATTGGTTCCAACTTATGGCAACCCCGTGTGTTACAGAGTAGAACTGCACTCCGTAGGGTTTTCTTGACTGTAATCTTTATGGAAGCAGATCACCAGGCCTCTCTTCTGAGGTGCCACTGGGTGGGTTTGAACTGTCAACCTTTAAGTTAGTTAGTAGTCCAGCGTAAACCATTTGTGCCACCAAGGACCTGCCAGGCACATAATCAGTGCTTAATAAATGCTCTTCTATCTGTAACATCGTCATCATCGTCTCCATTATTAAACTTTATCCTCAAAAGACTTCCTTGAGGATAAAGACTATGCTTTTATATATTTTTGGATCCCCTATTGCGCTTAACAGAATGCCTGGCCACATTATTGGTGCTCAGCAAATGTTTGTTGAATGCAGGCATAAATAATATAGACAAATATGACTTAAAATAATGAATTTTTCTTTTGCTATAAAATTATGAAAGCTTACTACATTTTTGGGCTTTTTAGGAATGACTGTCCCTGCAGATTTCCCCAATGAGCATGAGCATTTTGAAGTACTGTGCAGTAGAATAGGCCCACTATGTTGCCA
Source organism: Trichechus manatus latirostris (assembly GCF_000243295.1). Taxonomy (NCBI): domain Eukaryota; kingdom Metazoa; phylum Chordata; class Mammalia; order Sirenia; family Trichechidae; genus Trichechus; species Trichechus manatus. The sequence continues at coordinate 9,473,050 of NW_004443939.1, read as the reverse complement.
TCAGTCTGGAATTTGGAAAATTACTAGCAGAATTAAAGAACAGTATTAGAATTATTTATTCTTTCTATGCCCCTTTATTGCATTCGATTTATTCTTGTTTAACAAGAAGATTGCATTACATATTCATGTAGAAAGAATTTTACCAATTTGTGGAAACTTTTCTCAGATCTTGCCACATGTTAGATGTCAGGCAGTGTCTCATTTGGAGAGCAAAAAAACAACTCGAGTTACTGTGATTTACAGTGAGGCAAGCTATTCTGAATTTCCTCGGTAAGAGGAGAATGGAAACCACATTTGTAACGTATTATAGAGGTTCGTCTTCTAAACAGCCTTTTATCTGAAAAATATATGTAGTCATTTGTCTGACTTAATAAGGAGATAAAGCAAGTTTCACTTACCTTAATTTTTCATGTAATATACCAGATGAAATTTTGCTGTGATATGTGACGCTCTTTCATTAACAGATTGGATAATTGCCCTCTTGGAATGGACTGACTTTAATATTTAGCACCTAACTTAATCCTGAAATGATCTAGAACTTATTTGGAAGTCGTGTGCAGAGCTATGGTTAGAAGGAAGACAATGTGTATACCGGACAATGAGGAGGAGTCATGGGTTTCCACATGGGCTTCCACATGGGAGGCTTTTTGGGAGATAGGCCATTCATTGCCTGCATAGCATGATTCTAGAGACAGTTGGAAGACTGGATCCTCTTGACTGGTCAAGGTCTGAAATTCTACTTTCAGGAATTTCATTCATTCTACTTGGGGTAGGGGTGGAGGGTGATTGGAGAGTGTTAGGAAGTTTGAGTGACAGCTTGGTGTAGAGCCTGAGGGCCAAATCCAGCCTAGTGCTCATTTTTGTATGACCTGTGAACTAAGAGTAGTGTTTGTATTTTTAAGTGGTTGGGAAACAATATCAAAGGAAGAATATTTCATGCTATGTGATAATTATATAAAATTCAAATTTCAGTGTCCATAAATAAAGTTTTATTGGAACACAGTCACATCCATTAGTTTATGTATTGTCAATGGCTACTTTTGTGCTACAATGGTGGAGTTGAGTTGTTGCAATAGAAACTGTGGCGCATAAAGCTGAAAATATTTGGCCTTTTATGAAAAAGTTTACTGATTCCTGGTGTAGAGAAAAGAGCATTAAAAGCCCTGGAGTCAGTCTTAGGGTTGAATCTATCTCTTGTAGTTACTAGCTCTGTAATCTCAGTCAAGGTGACAGACTCCATTCAATAAGCATTGATTGAGCTCTTACTGTTTCCAAGGAACTGTGCTAGGTATTAGAGATGTAATGCCTGGTTTCTGCATCTGAGGATCATCAATACCTATTTTGCTAACCTGTTGAGAGAATTAAAGTCCCTAGCATACAGTACTTGCTCAATAAATGTTTTATGAAAGTCCACAAGTAACCATTTTACTCTAGTATTTTGGAAGGGAGTAGAGATAGGGGCAAGGAGAGACAGAGGATGAGTTGATAGTTGAGAACTAGATTGGTGTCTCAGGTGGTGGTAGTGCTGAGGGAGCCAGAGGGTGGAGGGGCACTGAGAAGGTTGAGGAAGGCAGTGGAGACAAACAGCTTCACGGTTTTGCTCCAGGCCTGTTTTGTACACATGTCAACTGTGGGACCCAGTCTTGGGTAGCACATGGTACTTTAATAGTCACTAATCAAAATAACTAACATGTATTGAACACTTGAAGACCCTGGGTGGTGCAAATGGTTAAGTGCTGGGCTACTAATTGAAAGGTTGGCAGTTTGAACCCACCCAGAGGCAAATGCGATCTGCTTCTGAAAGGTCACAGCCATGAAAACCCTATGGAGCACATTTCCACTCTGACACACATGGGGTCGCCCTGAGTTAGAATCGAGTCAACAGCATCTGGTTGGTTGGTTGGTTATTAAGTGCCAGGTTCTATGTAAAGTATTTATACAACAACCCTAGGAGATCTATGTCTTGCTCAAGGTCACAAAGCTAGCAAGCGATGGAAACCCCCAAGATTTTGAGTCCTAGACATTCTGATTCTGATGCCTTTAGCTGTCACACCATGCCTCTCAGTTAGCTTCTAGGGCTCCGTGGATGTATTGTAAGGGGTCCTAGAGTTCTCTGAGAAACCTGGTTGTGCAGTGGTTAAAGTGCTCTGCTGCTAACCAAAAGGTTGTTAGTTTGAACCTACCAGCCGATCTGTGGAAGAAAGATGTGGCAGTCTGCTTCTGTAAAGATTTACAGTCTTGGAAACCCTGTGGGGCAGTTCTACCCTGTCCTATAGGGTCACTATGAGTTGGAATCAGCTCAGTGGCAACGAGGTTGGTTTTTAGAGCTCTCTATAAGAGCCTTTAAATGTAGGATTTTCATTTTTATGATAATCTTATAAAACAAAGAGAAAAAGAAATATAAGTATATTATGGACACTCAAATGACCACTTTATAACCTGGAATTGCCCTGTGCTGCCTGTCTCTAAATTGCGTTTATTTGTGTATAGATTGGGTGGTTATAGTGGGCTAATGAGGAAGGAATAGAAGAAGCAGACCTAATAAGAAAATGATGTGTTGACACCATGGGAAGTTCAAATTATGTTATTGCACTCTCTAAGAACAAAGGTTTCACAGCAATTCTAAGAGAGAAAAGAAGTGAGAGAACTGAATCATCACGCAGCATACAGGGTACTGGTGTGCCAGAAGAAATGGGCATGTTTCAAATGGCGAGCTAGTTTTAACAAAACCACAGCTATGGTATAACTTGAATCTTATTAGTTTTATGGTTTTGTTTGTATTTCAGTTATAAATTTGCTTTGGTTTTATAAATTGTACCAGAGCTATGTACATAAGGAGATCTTTAAATGTAGTTGTCTAATACCTAGCTTTACCTCATTTAAGTGACATTATGATAAAAAATAATTTCAATGATGTTCCAAATAATTCTTTATTAGTGTGTGCTCTTGCCTTATTTCATAATGTAAGGCTTCACTGAATGGGTACACTCTCTAAGTTCTTCCCACAGTGTTCAAATAAATAGCCCAGAACTGGAGAGAAGGCAGGAGAAATTTGTTTCCCCTTAGTGTATGGATGTCCTGTGCTTCTGTTGATGAGATTTTTTTTTTTTTTTCTATGCACAGGAATATGTCTAAAAGAGATGAATGCTGATCCTTCAGTATGGTTATTTAAATTACAATCCTATTTCTTTCTGATGTTTTTTTCAGATCATTCAATTTCCATTTGTCTGATTTTTGCTTATCAAGGAAGGATCTTTCTATCAGGGCTTGATGCCTACGCTACCATTCTCAGAATGGTCCTTGGCTCTCCATGGGACTCCTAGGTTGGGACTATCAGTTCTCTCCACCCTCCCATAACACTTATCACTACCTGACATTATACTATAAATATAAATATATTTGTTTGTTATCTGTCTCCCCCACTAGAATGTAAACTCCATGAGAGTAGGGATTTTTCTTGTTTATTTCATTCAGTGGTTCTAACTAGGAGCAATTTTGCTCCCCAGGGAACATTTGTCTGTCTTAGTTACCTAGGGCTGCTATAACAGAAATACCGGAAGTGGATGGCTTTAACAAACAGAAATTTATTTTCTCATAGTTAGGAGGGTAGAGGTCTGAATTCAAGGCACTGGCTGTAGGGGAAGACTTTCTCTCTCTGTCAGCTCTAGGGGAAAGTCCTTGTCTCTTTAGCTTCTACTCCTTGGCTCCTTGGTGATATTCATGTGGCATAGCATCTATCTTCCTCCACATCTGCTTGCTTAATCTGCTCTTTTTATATCTCAAAAGAGACTGACTCAAGGCACACTTACACTAATACTGCCTCATTAACATAACAAAGAAAACCCATTCTCAAGTGGGATTAAAACCACAGATATAGGGGTTAGAATTTACAACAATATTTTTTTGGGTCACAATTCAATCCATAAGACTGTCAATGTCTACAGCCATTTTGGTTGTCATAACTGGGATGGCGTGCTTCTGGCAACTAGTGGCTAGGGGCCAGGCATGCTGCTAAACATCCTACAACGCACAGGGCAGCCCCGTCACTCCTCTCCCCAACAAAGAATTATACAGTCCAAAATGGCAACTATGCCAAAGGTGAAAACCCCTCAGTTTGAAAATGGTGTCTGGCATGTAGTAGTGGCTTATAAATATCTCTTGACTAAATATAAAATAAACTGGTGTATAGCACGTGCCAAGGAGTATGCTGGAGGTTTTATACATGTAGAAGGATAAATTCATAGAGATATTCATTTGATTTGGTTCCCACTGTATCTTTTCTGGGCTCCATTCCATGCAGGTAGCTGTTGGGCATTTCCCGTCCTCATTAGAGTGTGTAGCAGGGCTAAAAACTGACAGGAGAAAAGTTCTCTGCTTGACCTTACAAAGGGTAAATCATGGAGATTGTACGGTGTATCCTGGAGAAAAGAAGAAATGGGAAAGCTGGCAACTAGGGGTATGGGGGTAGTGATAATCTATGGCAGCCTCTCTGGAGGGCTCTGGGGATGTGCATGAGCCTCTTGCAGCAATTGCTATGTGAAGACTTTGGGGAGGCTGGACTCTAGGCAGACCCAGTACACAGAAGCAGAAAATTGCCCAACTACAAAGTATGTGTGGGTTTGGACAATAGACATCTCAGTGTAAACAACATAAAGACTTCAGGGGACATCCCAGTATTTTGGTACAGACTAAGATACCTGGGCCTGGGGCCTTCGTATGACCTTGTAGAGATAATATGTAAAGTGGAGCCCCAATAATGACCAAGATTAAATTTCTTGCCAGCCTGTTGGGCTAGGGATTTGGTGTTGGATAATTTAATAAAACAATGTGTCATGTCTTGAATATCTAAATTTGTAAAATAAGATTTATATATTTTATATTATTTCATTGGGAAATTCTTAGGCCAACTATACAACAAGATAGGCATTATTAATCCCATTTTATAATGAGGAAACAAATTCAGAGAGAAGAATTAACTCACTTCAGATCATGTAGATTATAATGAGAGAGTCAGGATTTAAACCTAGCTCGACCTGACTTTAAAACCTCAAGCCAAGACTGTCTTTCTTTGAATGAAAGAAGCTTATAGGTGAAGGGATAAATATGAGCTTTCACACAGTACTATAGCTTCCTTCCTGGATCATCCATTTTCTCACTAAAGTAGCTTTTGGTTCTGGAGATGATTTTCTCTGTTTCCTTACGTGGACTATTGATTAGTCAACTAATACTTACTAGCACCTAACGTGTCTAAGATACTAAACTACCAGAGATGGCTTATAGGTTTTCTTTTATGTCATCTCCTATCATTTAATAATGCCAAGTGCGTTGAGAAGGATTCTGAGGCTGAATTTGGACTCAGCTGGGAACAGTGCCATCATCAATTAGCTGGTCTGCTGTTGGGTGCAGTGGTGGTCCACATTCCATATATTTACATTCCCTGTGCTGGGCACTAGGGGGCAATCAAAGATGAATAAGGCCACCTATGGAAATATCCATCCTTGAGATTCCACCACCTCTAGAAGCTTTCCTGATTATCTTAGCTTCTCTCTTTTTTCTACTCCTATAGCCACAGTCTAACAATGCTCTTGAAACTTAGCACTGATGCAGGTTGGTACTCTTCACTTCCCCAGCTGGACAATGTTATTGTTAGGTGCTGTCAGTTTGGCTCTGACTCATGATGACCTTATGGATAACTGAACAAAATGTTGCCCAGTCCTGCGCCATCTTCACGATCATTGCTATGTTTGAGTCCATTGTTGTGGCTTTTGTGTCAGTCCATCTCACTGAGGATTTCCCTCATTTTCAGTGGCCCTTGACTTTACCAACCTTGATGTTGGTTGGACAATAAGGCACTGGAGATCAGTAGGTAGTGTTCATGGAGTCCATATCTCTCACATGGCTTAACACAGTAGGCGTTCAATGAATATTTATTGAATAGAGGGTTGAATGAGTTAATGAATGAAGTATGACACCTGCATGCCAGGACTTTTTACTCCTATTGGGTGGAAGAGCATACAAATAAATGCATGATCCCAAAACTGAACAATTAATGCCTAACATAGCAAGGGACCTGCAGGATCCTGCTCCAGCTCCGTGGCCAGCATCTATTCTGACTGCTCAGTGCTCCTTGCCACTGAAGATCTAGACGGAACATTTCAGTCTAAAATGGAAATGAACTCCCAAAGTCATCATCCCCATTTCTGTTTTATTTGTCTCCTAACTTTTTTTCCCATCCATCATAGTCCATATTTTACTTGTTTTTTTATTGTCTCTCTCCCCCTTACAAGAGGGAAGAATGTAAGGAGAGCAGGGATTTTTGTCTTTTTTTTTTTTTTTTTTTTTTTAGCAATTCCTTGTTTCAGTTATCCATTGCTGCATGAACAAACCCCTCCAAACTTAGTGGCATAAAATAACGACCATTTTAGTATGTGCACAGATTTTGTGAGACATATAGGAAAAGCATTTTAGGCACAGGGAAGAGCTTATGCAAAGTCATAGAAACATGAAAGAACTGGATGCATTAGGGCAACTGTAGATAGTTCAGTGTAGGTGGAGCATAGACTGTGTGGAGGAGTGGGAGATGATGAGGCTGAAGGGATGGGAAGGGGACAGGTCATGGAGGGACTTGTGGGTCATGCTACAGAGCTTCCTTGGAAGAGATGGGAAGACATTAAAAAGTGCCATGAGTTTATATAGGCACTTTAGAAAGATTCTTATGACTGTAGTATACAGGGTGGATTGAAAGTACAGAGAACAATGAGGAGGCTGCTATAATTCAGGCAAGAGATGATGAGAATGAATTGTGGCCCTTCTGTTGGAGATGGGGAAGAAAGGATGCTTCCCACATCAGAGTCTCATTCAATAACTTTAGCATTGCTTTACTGATTTTTTGCATTCAGTGCAATCTGAATTCATGTTCTTACTGTTCATCACAGAGTTTGATGCTCATCTGAAATGCGTGAGCCTTGAAACTCACTGGTGTAAGTCAGGCACAGTGTAAAGTGCATCTGAGCAAATGCCCTATACAATCTTTACAGTAGAGCTTAAGACTGGCTCCCTTGGTGATGAGTGTTGGTGATGAGATATAAATACATAGAGATGAAGCCACAACAGTCACCTTGGCTTGGGATACAGCAAGGAGATAGAATCTGATTCCTATTTTGCTTGTGTTCAAAGCAGCATGACATATTTGTACAGCAGTATTCTCTCTGGAGTGTCAAGTACTTAATAAATATCACCTCTGTACATATTTGCAAATCAGGCCAGTTGAATTCCCAGGTTCCCAGGCCTTTTTGCAGAGTTTCAGAGATGAATAAGCTTCTATTATTTCTTCTCCTCACTAGAAAATTATCAGAGGGCTGTTCTCCTTCAGGACCAGGGCAAATTCCTAACTCCTTTCAAGGGTAATCCTGTTGATAAAGGGACAGAAGACCCTGGCACTTTTTTTTTTTAAATTTTTTTATTGTACTTCAGATGAAGGTTTACAGAACAAATAGTTTCTCATTAAATAGTTGGTACACATATTCTTTTGTGACATTGGTTAACAACTCCATGGCGTGTCAACACTCTCCCTTCTCGACCTTGAGGACCTTTTTTTTGGTGAAAATATACATAGCCAAAGTTACACCATTTTGAAA
>NW_004443939.1:9449516-9464797 GCF_000243295.1 Trichechus manatus latirostris | reverse complement strand
GTGGAGTATCTTAGATGGCTGCTCACAGGCTTTTAAGACCCCAGACGCTACTCACCAAGGTAGAATGTAGAACATTGTTTTTATAAACTGTGTTAATGCCAATTGAGCTAGATGTTCCCGGAGACCAGACCATGGCACTTTTTATACTACATATTGGGAAACTGGATTGAGGTGGGATGAGATCCTAACAGCTAGTCAGTGGGGAAGCCAGGGAGAAATTCAGAGCTCTCATCCTTGACAGCATTCATCCTATCTCATATAATTTATAAACTGGCCATCTTTAGTACATAAATCAAATATATTTGTTTTATATGTGTTAAGAGAAATATAGACACTAAGAATTGCTTAAATTTAATTCATCAAAGACTTAATAAACATTGACTATATGGCAAGTACTGTTCACAATGAGTAATCAATAACAACAAAAATTCCGGCCCTCATGAAGGTCACATTCTAGTGAGGGGAGACAAACAATAAGCAATAGTCATAATAAAGAAACTCTAACTAAAATTATGTGTTTGTTAGAGGTAATGATTAAATTAAATAGTATGTTAGATGGTGATATGTTTTATGGGGAAAAAAAATAAAGCTGGAAAAGGGGATTGGGAGACCAGGAGGGCATGGTTTGCAGTCTTAAATAGGATTGTCATGGGATGCTTATTAAAAGATCTTGCTTTTATTCTCAGCCCCACCCAGTTACATTTGAATGAAGGAACTCTACTCTTAAACCGCTTAAGTTGCTTAAATCTTTTTGAGTCTCACTTTCCCCATTTATTCACTCATTCAAACAGTACATAATTATTGTATTAATGGCATTGTTTGCCTTAAAACTTTGGAAGGACGGATACAATCACTGTTCTCATGGAGCTTCTAATCTAGCGTAGTCAGACCTTCCACAAGTAATTGTCATAAAGTACAGTGGATGCTCTAAGAGAGAGGGCATGAGGGCTCTGGGAGCATATCCTAAGGGATTCAGGGAAGGCCTCTGAGAAATGTCATTTAAGCTGAGGCCTGAAGAATAACTGGTAAAGTGGGGTGGCTTAAAATGTGAAGGAGTGTTTCAGGCAGAGGGAAGAGTCTATGTGAAGGAGCATCTGGTGCCTTTGATGATCTGATAGAAGTTCATTGTACCTGAAGCAAACAAGATGAGGTAGAAGTTGTCTGGAGAGGTAAACAGAGTTCAGATCACACAGAGTCTGTAGTCATGTAAATTATCTGCAGAATGAAGATGAAGAATGATACACAGCATCTTGCTTTGAGCTGGTGCTTGTTAAAGGATGGCTATTACCCCAACCTTATAAATGATGACAATAATAATAATGAATTAAGTAGTGCATCAACCCTAAACCAGTTGGAAGTTGGTGTCCTTGCTATATCTTCTTGGTAAGGCAAGTCTTGTATTGGTGACAGGAACATGGCTTGAGTTGGTATTTAAGGGAAAGCTATTGTTCTCTATTGACTTCTAATCTCAGAATACATAACCACTGATTTACTTGGTAGGCAATAAAGGAGAAGAATTTGAAAATGGAGACAGATAGATCTGGCTTCAGTGTCAAGTTTTCTCCTTACTAGCTCTGTGACATTGGACAAGTCTTTTATCCCTCTAGACCTCAATTACCTTGTCTGTAAATTGGAGATAATAATATTATTTACTCTTAAAGGGCTGATGAGAAGATCAAATAAAACAATATTTGGACAATTGTAATTTCTGAAGTGCTGCATTTTGCCCTACCCTTGGGTATACTGATGTGGAAAAGGTCATAGAAAGAGCCTCCAGACCAGGTACTTTTGATCATAATTGCCATGTAGTTCAACATGTTTCTCAGGCAATATGCTAATGCTTTCTTTGATTGCAGGGAGAATATTTATTTTGAGGCCCCAATAAATTTTGCACTGTTCTAAAATTCAGTGCAAACTGAAAATAAATACAAAGTCAGGAAGCTGGTGGTTAGATCATGTGACATGCATTTATTTCTGTACAAATAATGGGGGTCTGTTTAGGTGGCAATAGACATGTCCAATCTCCCCCATATTACTGTAATTATTAACTACCACTCCTAAAATCTATCGAGTTATCATTATTGTTATTATTATGAAACTCAATCCCATTTCCATGTCATAAAGATAAACCAAATCTCATTTCAATTAGTTACAGCAGGAGGGAATGAACTTTAAACAGACATTTAATTTCTGAAAAAAAAAAATTAGGAAGTTCTTCATGGAAATGTTATGGCATTTTGAAACAGATTAATAGTTCAGTGTGAACACATCCACCCTGCAGCTAAATGATGAGTGTATGCTGATGAGGAGACAGGTTAAATGAGCAAAACCAGTTGATATCACTGGTTTAGATCTAATCAAATAATTTTCATTTTTGTGACTCTTTAATGCTATTTTTTTTTTCATTCACTTTACAGATTGAATTATTGGTCTAATGTGATGGGTGTATTTTATTTATTAAGGGAAAGTAGTTGACTTTCAGGATGGTAATAAAATTCAACAAAATCTTCCCAAACTGGATATTGTGGAGGGACTCAAATTTTCTCCCTAAAGGTCAAACTCCCAAGATGTCGACCTGTAGCTAGGGCAGGAGCGGAGGGTGCCTGGAGCTGATTCAGAAAACTTGTCCATTCTTTTTTTTTTTTTTTTTTTAATTAACATTCATATCCGAGTGTGTGCCCACTTTTCAGCAGCTGAACATGACAAGGGGAAAAGGTTTCAATGATGAATTCTTGTGTGTGTCTGTAAATTTCATGCTTGTGAAGTTGGATTACTAGCAAGGGAGACTGAAATCCTTTTGTTCTTGCACAAATAGCTACAAAGCAGAGACCAACAGTGTGAGCAGCCCAGTCTAGCAAGGCCTCAAGGCATGACTGGAGGGACCTCATAGTCAATCTCTGGCCTCTCTTCTGAAGGCTAATTATGGCATTTGTTCCACTGGGACCTGGATGAAACCACGAAACGAATGTCAGCAAGACTTCAACGTTTCTTTCAGCCTCCATGAATGCTGGGTTTGAGTTAAATCTTCTAGATTAAAATTTGTTGCCGTGGAATTACCATCCAAGGCATTTATATAGTTTCCATTTCTCAGGGAGAGAAAATCTAAGCTAGCCTGGCAGGTGTGTGGTTACAGAATGATTGGTCTATGGATCTTTGGAACTTGGTTCTTTGCTCCAGGGCACTGGGACTGTTGCTAGATGTATGATGGAATCAAAAACTTGCATTCCTGGAGGAGAGAGTCTTACCTCACTGCACTACACTGTTATAAAAAGAACAAGTTCTTTGGGAGGGATCTGTTGTAAATAATTGAGATAAAGTTAATAAAGCCTTGACTTTTTATGTAACATCATTTTTAAAAGGAGCTGAGAATATTTCACCTAATTCAGTTTAGCGCATAGTCCCTGTGACCCTACCAATTAGGTAGCTTAGTGGGTAGGCACAGTGGCTTCTACGTGAGGGCTTGTCTTCACTAACTCTTTGCAGAGAAATGAGAAAAACAGAACAATGTAATGAGTTTTTCTATAACGTCAAATTTATCCTTCTACTTTGGTGTTAAAAATATCCTTTTTAAAATGAAATGATGGTGATGGCAGTTGGTAGCTGGTTTTTAAACTGTCCTTTGCAAAACACTAAAAATGGTGAAGTTAAGTTTATTCTCACATTTTTAAACTTTTTTTTTAATTTTTAGTTCAGTAAAATCCCCAAATCTGAAAATGACCATTTTTGAGCAAGGACTTTGGAATTAGAGAGATGAGACTCTATGACTTATGAACTGTTTGACCTTGGACAACATAATTACTTCTTGAGCCTTGATTTTTCTCGTTTGTAAAATGAATGTCAAAGTATCTATCTCATAGAGATATTGTAAACTAACATTTTTTGTAATAGCCAAAAGTCAGAAACAATCCAAATGTCCATCAACTAGTGACTGGATAAACAAACTGTGATATATCGATACAATGGAATACTATTCAGCAATAAACAGGGATGAACTACTACTGATACTTGCTGTAACATGGATGAACCTCAAAACCATTATGATAAGACAGTAGGATCATTGGCGGTTCAGTGGTAGAATTCTCGCCTTCCATGTGGGAGACCTGGCTCCAATTCCCAGCCAAGGCACCTCATGTGCAGCCACCACCATCTGTGAGTGGTGGCTTGCATGTTGCTCTGATGCAAAACAAGTTTCAGTGGGGCTTCCAGACTAAGACAAACTAGGGAGAAAGTTCTGGTGATCTACTTCCGAAAATCAGCCGGTGAAAACCCTGTGGATTACAACAGTCAGATTTGCAGTTGGTCATGGGGGTGGTGCCGTACTGGACAGCGTTTCTTTCCATTTTGCATGAGGTTGCCATGAGTCAGTGGCCAACTCGACGGTAGTTAACAAAAACAAGTGAAAGAAGCCAGAGACGTAAAACTTCATATTGTATCATTCCAGTTATGTGAAATGTCAGAAAAGACAAATCTATCTATCTAGACAGAAAGTAGAATAGTGGTTGCCCGGGTTGGGAGTGAATACAGGGATTAACTGCAAACGGACATGAAGGATCGTTCTGGGGAAGTGGAAATGTTCTAAAGCAGATTATGGTGATGATTACTAAACTCTAATTTACTAAAAGTCATTGAATTGTACACTTAACATGGGTGGAGTTTTTCATATATAAATTATACCTCAATAAATGTGTTTAAATTTTTTTTTTAAAAGGAAAATATATATATATGAGCTATTATCTGTGAAGCACCTAGCCCAGTGCTGATACATGGTATATGTGCAAAGAAAAGTAGCCAAAGCTATGGAACTATGCTAGCCAGCCTTTCGGAGGAGAGCTCCCTCCCCTTCCAACACTTGTAGGATTGCATGAGTGAGAAATAAATTTAAGCCACTATAATTTCAGCATCTATATGTTACTATGGCTAATATGCCAAACAAACCAAACCTGTTGCCGTTGAGTCGATTCCAACTCATAGCAACCTTATAGGACAGAGTAGAACTGCCCCGTAGGGTTTCTGAGGAGCAGCTGGTGGATTCAAACTGCTGACCTTTTGGTAAGCAGCCAAGTTCTTAACCACTGTGCCATAGTCATAGAGAAATGTTGAACATGATTACCCTGTGAGCTCCAGGGAAAAGAGTTTGGGCTTTGGAGGCAGAAAGACTTGGCTTCAAATTCTGGTTCCACCATTCGCAGAGTGGGTAACCTCAAGCAAGTTTCTTAATGTCCAAGTCTCAATTTCATTAAAGAGAAAGTGGTGATAATAATACCTATCTTTCAAGATGTTGTCAGTATTAAGTGAGATATCCTACATGAATCTCCTAGCACAATTCCAGGCTTATAAATAAACACGAATGTCCTTTGCTCTTATGCCCTTAAAGAGGTGATAATTTAATTATGGAGGAAATACATAGTGGGAATGATTTTTTTAAAAGACAGTATAAGATTAAAGTCAAACTAGGACTCAGGCATTTTTACTCACTTTTAGAGCTAGTTCATCTCCCAATGCACCCTGTACTTCTCCTTGACAAAACTCATGGCGGTTAAAAAAAAAAATCAACTTTATTATGATGTACTTTATATATAACATACTGCACCCATTTAAAGTGTGTAATTTAATGAGTTTTGACAAATGTAGTAATAAAAACCTGTGTAACCACCACTATAATCAAGATACAGAGCATTTCCATCATATCCAAAAGTTCCCTAGTCCCCTCTGCAGTCTATTCTTCCTTTTATGCCTGGCCTCAGGCAACACTAACATGTTTTCTGTAACTATTGATTAATTTTCTTTTTCTAATAATATTCATATAAATGGAATCATATGTATGTGCTTTTTTGCACCTGGCTTGTTTTACTCAGGTAACTGTTTTTGAAATTTTCTATGTTCTGTTTCGGTAATCTATTTCATTTTATTGTTGAGTTGTATTCCGTTGTATGGATATACCACAACTTGTTTATCTATACACTTGCTGATAGACATTTGGATTTTTTTAGTAATTGATTATTATGAATATAACTGCCATATGCATTCAAGTACAAACTTTTGGTAGACATACTTTTTCATTTCTCTTGGGTAACTAAATACCTAGGATTTGCTGTGTCATATTGTAGGTATATGTTTAACTTTATAAGAAACTGTCAAATTGTTCTAAAGTAGTTGTACCATTTTACATTCCCACCTGAAGAATATGAGAGTTCCAGTTTTTCCACATCCTCATCAACACTAGATATTGTCCATCATTTTAATTTTAGCCATTGTAATGGATGTGTGGCGGTATCTCATTGTGGTTTTTATTTACATTTTCCTAATGGTTAATGATACTGGGTTTATTGGCCATTTGTATATATTCTTTTGTAAAATGTCTGTTTCAAGTCTTTTGTCCATTTAAATAATTGAGTTCTAGTACCTTTAATCAATTTTAATGCCTATATTCTGTATAAGCTATAAACTCCATGAAAGATTGCATCTTCAGGCCTCACCCCAATTCCTGATAAATAACAGATGCTCAATAAGTGTTTGTTGACTGACGTAGTTGACTGATGGGTAGTTTTATTAGAAGGAGTGGAGTACCTCTGTTAATGCTGGTGGTCTGTTTATTTCTTTCAGAATTAGGAGAAGTACTTATTCATTAACTGTTTGTGGTGACTTAGTACCCAGTTCCTTGGGATCGGTTATTTGAAAAATCCAAGTTTGAAACAAGAGAAAGTGTTATCATTATTATCAAATATTTATTGAGTTCTCCCAAGTGCAAAACACTGTGCTAGGTGTTTGGGCATGAGGCTTGATTTCTGCCCTCAGGAAATTTATAGTCTATTTGGAGAGATAAGACCAATGAACCTACTCAAGGACCATACTCAGGCATCAAGTGTGGGAGTAGTATAGGCCAGTGGCTCCCAACTCATGAGGCTGGGAAATCCAGAGGATGGAGGAATCACAATTTGCTTGGGGCATTGGGAAAGGCTTCATGGAGAAGTTGGCATAGGAGAGGAGCCTGGAAAAGATTGGGATGTTTGGAGATGTAAGGGTGGAGAAGGACACCCCAGGTTCGAAGATGAAATGGCATGGCACAAAAAGAAGCACAGAGGTGAAAAGTCTCAGAGAATGGCCTCTAGCCCTGCTTAAGATAAGACTAGGATAGGGCGTTAGGGTAGAGAACCTCCATTGTATCTGCCTCTCTTAACTCCTAGGAAGAGTTACTCTGGAATGGAAAAATGCTTTTCAGAGGAAAAACCCATGATACAAATTCTTTCTTGCTTTTTTCTAGCCAACAAAAGTGGTAAAATCCTATTCAGAATATAACTAGACAGATTAATCCCATGCTCTGAATTCCCGTAACACCCCATATGTCTCCGTTTTGTTATTTACCATGCTTGTGGTTTACTTGTAAACTGTAGTATAATCTGGATGAGGCCAGGAAATCTGTTGACCTTGCTCACTGTTGTATCTCTAGGGCCTGCATTTGTTTAATGAATGAAAAATGAAGATTATTTCTGAGATTTAGAATCTTTGTAATGAAATGAATGAATTTCTATAACAGTTATGATAATAGTAAGCAAACTGGAATGTTTAAACTGAGAAGTTTTTTTTTTTTTTTTAAGTTATAGATTATATTCTAGTACTATCTTTCTTGGCAGGAGTCTTTTCTTTCTGTAATAATAAGAGTTATCCTTGAAAAAAGCACTTACTGTATGGCAGACACTGTGTTAAGATGCTTTTCTATACAAGTTGTCCAGAGAAACTGAATTACTTGCCCAGGGTCTCATACTTAGTAGGTGGCAGAGTTGGGATTTGAACTCAGATCTGGCTGACTATTAAGTTAGTGCTTCTGACCACTCCATTCCACTGCTGTTTTTCCTATTCCATTGCCTTTCTAAACACTGCTCTCCAGTTAGAGCCCAGTAGTCCCACAGAGCCTGTGGGTGACTCTCTTGATTTAACCAAGACTGCCAATTTGAGCACCCAGGTCACACCTTGGACCCAGACTAGTGTCTGCTGGCCAGACATAGGAGTTACGGTGGCTGGGGTCTTCCGGAACAGGACCAACCACTCACCCAAGGCGACCATACTTTTTTTAGGACACGTTTCGAGGGGGAAATTCTAGCTTCAAACAATGTTGCAGTGGCTTTGTGCCATAGCTTTATTAGCTTGCTGTTCTAGTGTAAATTTGGAGACAGTCTATTAATGTCATTTAAAATGGATTCACCAAGATTCTGTCTTCCTCTGAAATGCCATAATTTGAGATGGGAGATATTCCAAGTTATCTGCTAGTGTGCTGGCATGGATTGGCTAGAGTAGATGTCCAAGCTAAATTTGCACCTTGTTGTTTTGTAAATTTTGTCCCATCTTAAAAACTCTATATGAAATCTCTGCTATTAAAACAACAAGAAGGAAAGAATTCAGTGGGAATTTAGGAGGCTTTTTCTTTAGACGTTAATTTTTTGGAAATCTGATTTGCGAAATAGCGTTAAGTACAATCCCCGAATCCAATCTTTAGGCTAAAGTTGAAACACTGAAGTAGCTTTCTCTTTATATTTTCAGCTGTCTTGGGGAGATATTTTTACATTTTTCCTAGGTATTTTGCAGATAGAGTCTGTGTGCCTCCATGCACATATGTGTACTAGCATGCTTCTTTAAAGCAAATAGTTTTGGTAGTGTCAAAACATATTCAAAGTAAGCCATTGCGTTTGTCACATAGCCTATAAGCCTTTGAGCAAAATTCCTCAAATTCATTTAGTGGGCATTCACTTAGAATTTTCTGAAGAACAATTTCTCTGTAAATTATTAACTTTTTATTGCCACATTTCCCAGATTCAATTAGATTAACATTTAGTGTCATTTCTCAAACAGAGATAATCATCCTGATTATGCTTTGAAGAACGAACTTACTTGCTATATACCTTTTAGGCTTTTAATTCATCTTATTTATTTGGCAGGTATGTGTATATGTGCCAGGGCTGAAAGAAGCTGAAAAGGATGACATTTGTTGGGAATTGATAAGTTGAGAATCGTTCAATATTGAGTTTATGGCATTTGGTTTTCTCTGCCGTGGGCATATCACAGAGCTGGTGAAATACGCAGCCTAAAGAGGATGGATTCCCTACGTGGCTTCTGAATACAACGTTTATTTCTGGACAGTAAAGTTTAGCAAACCATGTCCAGTGCTGTTGACAAGTAGCACAAACCAAGTGACAACAGTAAGCTTTTGATGTGTTGGCTAAGGTAGGCTTTGGAACTTATGCTTTAGTGTCTCACCACAGTATGTGGTAAAGTCCAAAGGAGTAGCAATGCCCACACCAAACCCCTTTGCTATGGTAGCAGCTACTTCAAACATAGTCTCATGAATAGGAACTCATTTGACCCTTGACCAGAACCAGGCTCTAAATTGGCAGACAGAGAATTGAAGTAATTTGTATCATTTCAATTAGTTACTCGCTGCATAACGGGGAGGTCATGACTTTCTGCCATGATTACTGCCCATGGCAACCAAGCTTGAATGTACCATCAGTTTCCAAATACTTTCACTTAATAAATGTAAGTTCATAAACAAGGCCCGATTGTTGGGGGTGCACAACAAAGTGAATTATCCACCCTGCAGTTGAGCGAGCGGAAGATGACATAACTTTGTCGGCAAGATCCTTTCAATTTTTTTTTTTTTTTAAGAGAGAAGCTGATAAATGGGGTTAGTAACATTGGCTGAATGAGCAGTATTGATCTTTGGCTATGTAAAACAGCCAGGAGAGAAGCAAGTTTGTGTAAGAGCACTGTTGCCCTAGTTCTGAAAGCCGCCAGTTTTCTTTCACTGTTTGCTCTGTGCAACCAAAATTCAAAAATCTTAAGATCAATGTTACCATTGTTGGGTCCAAACAGCACACCCTTCCACACACAATGCAAAGAATTTCAAAATATAGATAGCTCCCTGATACATACAGATCTGATTGTAAGAAACATTGGGTTGTTTTCTTTCTTGAAAGAAAGGGCAGCTTGTTCCAGGGTGAAGACAATGGTGTGTCTAGATGCCTGTGAAATTTCATGAACCCAGTGCAATAATTCAAGCCTTTGATTTGAAAAATATTTTGTATGTCTTCCTCCACATCTGCAAATACCTCCACTTTCCCTTGATGCCAGCCAAGAGTTGTTAGCAAGTCAATGTTTTCCACTTGAGGAAGAAAAAAAAAGTTCAGCACATACATAAGTTTTGCTATTTGGCTTTTGTTTTTTGAATTAAAATAAAGGTTTCCTTCTTCCATGTCACAATCTATTAGCCACCAGGAAACCTGGTATCACAGTTCTCTCCCATTCACCCCTGCATTTGTAGCAGATTTGACGGTGTGTGGAAACCAACACAGGCACTGCTCTGTGACTGTGTCACCTACAATCAGCTTGTGCTGTGGCTCAGATTAATCATGACAGTAGGCAATATTTCCAACATTATTAGAAGAGAAACCTAATATTTTGGGACATCAGGGATCTCTGAGCTGTTGTCCATCAAACTGAGAACCTTCATTTCCTACTGCTTGGATGGGTAACCTTAAGTTTTAACCACTTAATGGACAAAAAGCTTCTTTAAACAAAAATAAATAAATAAAAAGTGAAAAAATAAAGGAGGAAGATGTGGCTCTATGGTGTTTAAAGTTATATCTTGGAGTCATCACCAAAAGGTTAGATAGTCTTCCTGCCCAGGAGTAGACTGACATTATTTCTTAAGATGCGTCCACCCAAAGTGTCCTAGGATTTCCTGAATTCTCACCCTTACGATGCTTTGTTATTAAATCTAAAGATGGTTTCAAGATAGAGATTTCTACACTACTGTTGAACTTTAATATCATTTCTACAGTGTAAACAAGAATGTCACATGAACCAATTGCAGGAGGGAAATTTGGGGTGTATTTGAAGGATAGTTATTTAAAAAGTTACATTATATAAATATAGATTAAATATATGAGTCGAAATTGACTAAACGGCAATGAATTTGGTTTTGGGTATGCCAAAGTACGTGATTAAATTTGACAGTAATATTTAGAAAGTAAACTTTTTTTTAGGTGTTTACCTGCTTGAATGTACTTTTTCTCTTTTGCCTGACTTATTTGAGTTTACATGAACACATCTGAAAACTGGGTACCTTACTGCTCTTCTGAAGCTCTGAAGTGCATATACTACAGAGAGCAGCTATTCATAGCTTCTTTAGTGGTCCCAAACCCTTTTGGATTGAGTTTTTATTGAATTCTAATATATTCTCCTTATTGTTATGTGCTGTCCAGTTGATTTCAAAGCATAGTGACCCCATTGAAATAGTAGAACTGCCCCATAGGATTTTCTAGGCTGTAATCTTTATAGAAGAAGCCTTGGTGGCACATGGTTAAGTGCATAGCTGCTAACCGAAAGGTCGGCGGTTCAAAGCCACCAGCTTGTCTGTGGGAGAAAGATGTGGCAGCCTGCTTCCATAAAGATTTACAGCCTTGGAAACCCTATGAGGCAGTTCTGCTCAGTCCTATAGGGTTGCTGAGTTGGGATTGACTCAATGGCAGTGGGTTTGGTTTTGGTTTTGGTTTAGTCTTTATGGGTGGGGGCAGATCACCAGTCTTTTCTCCCTCGGAGCAGCTGTCTAGGAGCCCTGGTGGTGCAACAGTTAAATGCTTGGCTGCTAACTGAAACACTGGCAGTTTGAACCCACTCAGTGGCTCCGTGGGAGAAAAACCTGGCTATCTGCTTCCGTAAAGATTGCAGCCTAGAAAACCCTATAGGGCGTTTCTGCTCTGTCACATTGGGTCACTATGAGTCAAAAATTGACTGGACAGCACCTAACAACAACAGCAATATATTCTGCCACCACTTCGCCATCAGTTTGTCATACTGTGGTGGCTTGTGAGTTTCTGTGATGCTGAAAGCTATGCCAATGGTATTTTAAATACCAGCAGGGTCACCCATAGTGGACAGGTTTCCGCAGAGTTTCCAGACTAAGACAGGCTAGGTAGAAAGACCTGGAGATCTACTTCGGAAAATTAGCAGATGAAAACTCTGTGGAACACATCGGAATATTGTCCGATATACTGCTGAAAGATGATCCCCCTAGGTTGGAAGCCACTCAAAATACACAGTAGCTGTAACAATGGACTCTAGCATATCAACAATTGTAAAGATGGAGCCGGACCGGGCAGTGTTTCCTTCTGTTGTTCATGGGGTTGCCGTGAGTTGGAGCTGACTTGACGGCAACTAAAAACAGCAGCATATTCTAGGCACAAGGGTTTTTAAAAGTCTTCAGACAATCATACAAGAACAGTGTCCTGTGCGGACAGTTTGGTTCCTGTCAGATAGTGTGTTCATTTCATATGTTTACCTTATAGGTGTAGACAACCAGAGTAGCCAGAGACTGTAGCTGGACCTTTGGGTTTCTGTTTTAGTCCTTTCCCTCCTAACCCCTAAAACACAGAGTAAGTTCTCAATAAATTTGTGTGGAATGAATGATTCCCTGAGGACTATACAGGCAGTCTTACCAGAAAAGACTAAAGTCTTGATACATTTGCTTACATTCAGCAGGTTTTGGTGTGTGAACAAGGAGCCCTGGTGGTGCAGTGGTTAAGCAGTCGGCTGTTAACTGAAGGGTTGGCAGTTTGAACCCACCAGCCACTTTGTGGGAGAAAGATGTGGCAGTCTGCTTCTGTGAAGATTTACAGCCTTGGAAACCCTATGGAGCAGTTCTTCTCTGTCCTACAGGGTCACTATGAGTTGGCATCGACTCGATGGCAGTGAGTTTTTGGTTTTTGGTACGTGAACTGCTTAACATTTTCCAAGTGAATTCCTAACTAAATTGTATGATAACAAATCCTATACTGCTCACTCTGTCTTTTCTTTCAACCTCAGGAAAAAAACCTGATAAAGTTCAGGACTTTTCCAGGACCTTTCTTCCCTTGTTAGGCTTCGGCTGCTCCCAGGTCTATCCATCATCATTTTAGCTTTGAAAGTTGGTTCATTTGTCTTGTTCCCTTAGCTCTGTCACCTCAAGTTTGGAAGGTTGAGTCCCAATTTCTTGCATGTGGTCTTTCATTGGCCTACTCCCCGCTGGTACCCACTCCATCATTCTTGTAGCTATTTGATCTTCTTGGTTTTCTATGTGTCAGACTCTGCCCAGCCACCTGATGGTTTTTTGGTTCCAGGCTTGCTAGAGATTCCTCCTTCTCTTTATGGTTTGTCATTGAGTTACTATGCTAAGCTTCCCTCCTTCCTTTATCCTTTTAATTAAGAAACATTTTATTGCATTTTTTTCTAATTACAAATCGGTACTTTGTTATTATAGAAGTATTGGAAAATGAAGAAAAGCACAATGAAAGAAAAATCTTTCACAGTCCCACTGTCTAGAAAGCATCACTGTTGCCATTTTGGAGTATGAATTTCCAGTTGTTATTTTGTTTTCCACTTCTCTGCCTGCCTGCCTGCCTTTCATCATCGCTCCCTGCCTTCCTCCTTTTCTTTCTTCTGTTGTTTTCTTCTCATATATTTTTGGGTGATGTAGGACAGCTTAGAAAATTATTGGTTTCTTGGGCACTTTTTCTTTTCAAAAACAAAAGCATTACTTTCAGCATTTTTCTTCAAAGATTGTCTCCAAATGCTATAAAATTCTGTTTTCTTCTATTGCCTCTGTAATTTTCCTTCTCATTTCCTTCTTACAGTCTCAGGCCTGCACAGAATAACTCATGGTTTAATATAATGCATGTTCTCCATACCCTTTTCAGTGTGGCCTGCTTGGATGTACTCTGTTATGAAGTTTTAATCTTGTAATAAGATTGTAATCTTCTTTGATTTTCCACACATGACTGACACTTTTTTTTTTGGACAGGAAAAAATATAGGGTATTTTGAGCTCTTATGCCTTAAAAACCCTATTACTGCTTGTTTAGCTGTCAGAGAACACAGCATGTAATATCCAGATTACCTTTATGGACTTCCCAATTAATAAAGAGACTGTGTATGTCATCATGATGTCAGGCCTCATTCTATAAGGAAGAAGCTTATTTTAGTCTTTCTAGAGCCTTAAGCCCTTCTTGATCATTCATTCATTCATACAGCAACAATTTGTGAAGCATCTTCTTTATTCAAAATAATAATAATAATGTCGGCTACAAATGTGAACCTCATATGTAATGTAAATATTTCTAGTAGCCATAGGTGAAAGAAACAGGTGAAATTAATTTCAATAATGCATTTCATTTAACCCAATGTATTTAAAATATTGTATATGTGATCAATATCAAATTAGTAATGAGATATTTAACATTTTTTTTAACTGAGTCTTTAAAATCCGGTGCTTATTTTATACTTTAAAACATATCTCAATTTGGCCATTTCAGGTGGCCAATAGCCATATGTAACTATCGGCTATCACATTGGACAGCACAGTTGTACAGTTCCAGACACTTTTACTGGGGATTCTGTGAAGACCAAGGCAGATGCGGTACACTGTCAGTCACAGGTAGCTTACACTCTAATAGAGGACAGCCATTACATAAGTCACAAGTGATTATTAATTAAAAAAAAAATTTGCTGTCAAGTTGATTCCAACTCATGATGACCCCAGAGTAGAACTGTGCTCCATAGGGTTCTCAATGGCTGGTTTTTAGGAAGTAAATTGCCAGGCCTTTCTTCCAAGGTGCCTCTGGGGGGACCCAAACCTGCAAACTTTCGGTTAGCAGCCGGGCACATTGTTAACCTTTTGCACCACCCAGGGACCCCATTAATACAATAACGGGTACTGAATGCCATGCAAGGTAAAGTGGAGGTCCAGTCGATGTTATATGCCCAAACTGTTTTGGAAGAAGGGAGGAGATTTGAGTTTTCTTTATTTCTGCCCATCCTGCGCTGGCTTTCCATTAGCTAATAATGTGATCTTGAGCAAGTCAATTAACCTCTCCTTTCTGGACTCAGATCATCACCCACAGGTCCTTGACTGCAAAGAACCTACATTTAGCCACTCTGCCCCACTGCCTTCTATAGACATTATTTTAAATGTTTATGTTCCCTGCTGTACTGTGTTCCATTTGTCTACTTCTGTCTTTCCAGCACCATCACAGGGTAAGCCTTCACTCCATTTTTTTTTCTTTTTCTTTTATATTTTATTGTACTTCAGGTGAAGGCTTACAGAACAAATAGTTCCTCATGAAACAGTAGTACGCATGTTGTTTTATGACATTGGTTAACAATCCCACAACATATTAACCCTCTATCTTCTCAACCTTTTTTTTTTGGTGAAAATACACATAGCCAAAGATACACCGTTTCAAAATTTCTGCATGC
>NW_004443939.1:9429934-9444711 GCF_000243295.1 Trichechus manatus latirostris | reverse complement strand
ATGCTCCGTGAGGTTGCTTTCTCGTACCTCCGTTTGCTGGTCTCCGATAGGAGTCCAAGATGGTGGATCCGTGCTGCATTAGCTGGTAGGGGACCTCTGCATGAATCTCTCCTCGCTCTCCGTTCTCTGTCAGTTTTCTCACTCCATTTGGTGCTTGGCTGAGTTCTTTATCTCTTGATTGGATGTTTTAGGGTTTCAGGATTGTTGTATTCTTCGTTCGGCTTAGTTTTTCAGATCTTTGCTGTGGAGGGACGGCGTGGTGCTTCTAGCTAGAGCGCCATTTTTCCAGAACTCCACTCCATATTTTTTGAATGAATGAATGAACTGAAGAAATGAATGAAGAACAAATAAAGACTTCCCACTTAAACCTGATGGTTAGAATTAAAATTCATTTGCCATTTCATGTCCTCCATATGATAAACTTCTCCCTGCCTCCTATTCCCTCCCTCCCCTTTCCCTGCTTCTGTCATTCCATAACTATTGATCTAAGACCTGCCTCTTATGACCCAGGAGTAGTGCAAGGCATTGGGCATGCACAGATAAAAAGACACAGTCCTTGCCCTCAGGGAGCTTTGTTGTTGTTATTTGCTGTGGAGACATCTCTTACTCATGGTGACCTTATGTAGAACAGACTGAAAAACACTGCCTGATCCCGTGCCACCTTCGTGATCATTGGTGTGTTTGAGTCCATTGTTGCATTTATTTCAAAGAGCCTTTTTAATGTGTTGCTATAAATCATAACAGCTAAATTTACCAAGTGCTTTCTTTGTGGCAAGCGCTGTGCTGAACACTTTATGACACATTTATCTTTTTAAATTCTCAGCATAGTATTGTATGTTGGGTATTAGTTTATTATCATTTTACAAATGAGGAAATGAAGCTTAAGGAAATTAAATAACTTGCTCAAAGTCTCACAGTTGCTAAGTGTTGGAGTTGGAGTTCCAACCCAGGTCAGAGTCTATGCTTTAAACCACTGTGCTTAAAGACCTCCCAAATCTTTAGAGGCCTTAGGATGACCTATTGTACATTTGGCAAAATTAGATTAAGCAGCATCCTTAACATGAATAACTGGTTAGATATTAATATTTTAAAAATAATAAAGAGAAGTAAAATCTATCTCCTTACTAAATTCCCTGAAGAACTATTTCCTAGCCCACTTGCACTATGTCTACTTCTAATATATGTGTATGTGTATGTATAGATATATATATACATATAGTTCATATTTATATTTATACATATGAAATGTAAAAGATATTTTGATGGCAATTTTGGGATACTGAGTTACTGTGCTTGTTTTAAGTTTGGTAGATAGTTGACCATTTCTCAATGGTCAACTTTATTCTTTTCAAAGGCATGGTTACCCTTGAAACCTCAACCATTACCATGAAGATTCTACTAATTCAGTTATTTTGCTGATATCTTCCTGTCCTGAGGGTGTTTATCTTCCATTCATTCCATCAGCCAGCCCCAGCAACTCCCCCACCCCCCACTCTTTGTGTGTAAGGCTCCCTTAAAGATTTATGGAGCATGATTGCACCAACTTTCCCCACCTAGTTTCTTTAGGTAATTATTTTCCAGCTCCTCTCTTGTCTTCGTCATCCTCTCTGGACACGAGCTTGAGTTCCTCTCCTAGGACTCCTTGTCTGTCTTCCGCTCAAGAAGATATTAGTTGGCATTTAATTTTGGGAGAACGGTGTTGCAATATGCTTATTCTTCATGCCTAATTTTGAGTATTACTTTCTTTAAAAAAATACTAAATAGAAATATAAATTAATATGAAGTTCAAAATAATGATCTGACTCTTTGGCATACATTTTTGAACAACTTGTCATCTCAATATTTGTAAAACTGCAATAACTCCTTTTCCAACCTGCCTTATCCTTCTGACTTTCTTATTTGTCAGGTGGTATCTTGTAGTATAGAATGGGACTTGGTGTTAGACAGACCTGGGTTCAAAGCCAGTTTCTGCCCCTTGCTCCTGGGCCAGTAGTGTTACTCTCTCTGTGCCTCAATTTCCTCGTTTATAAAATAAGGATGATACCTGTGCTGTATGGCACTTAACTTACTGTAAGTACCTTTATGCTAACATTTAATCTTCATAGGAACTCTATGAGGAAGGCATTATTAGTATCAGTCACATCTTACAGATGAGGAAATGGAGGATTAGGGAGGTTAATATAAGGCTGGTCAGTATCAGTTTGTATTTTTTTCAGTTTAATACAATAGCACAAGCGTTTTTCACGTTGACGTAGTTTGTAATAAACTTGTAAACATATGTTTTAACGGCTGCATACTATTTTGTTGTGTGGTTTTAATTTACTTAGCTTATTATCAGACATTTGGATTGTTGCTAATCTTTCTCTATTGTCAATAATATAGTGATGAACATATTCGGGTATAAGGTTTTTCCATAATTCTGACAATGTCTTTGTCATAGATTTAAGAAAAAGAATTAGAGTCAAAGGGCAAAAACAGGTTTTGAGGCTTTTGCTACCTGTTGTTACATTTGTTTCCCAAATGGTTGTATACATTTACACTCCCATTAGCATGAGAGTGTCTGGTTTACTGCACTCTCCTCAAGTCAAAGTCATCATGTAAAGAGGGAAAAACAAAGGTTAGAAACGCTGTAACATCGGATGTCTTTCATGCTCCCTGGGAGAATGGGTAGCCAGCTTGCATTGGCCTAATCATTCCCACCAGCTTCATTCTACAGCTACCAGATAATGGTCAGATACATTTAACCTCACCGGAAGAGTCTTGTTTTAAACATCGATGTTAAGGATTATGCCTCTGCTATCATGTGGACAATTAGGGCCTTTATTTGGAAACGTCCAGTTAAGTTGGGCAGATTTTTTTAAAAAACCAGGGTGTAATTAAAAAAAAAAAAGAAAGAGTGATGGTGGGTATTCTAATTGCATTCTTAACCTGAGATGTAATGAACACTTGCTGTTTTGGAACAGAGCAGAGATTGTGGCAGTGTCCCCATGAGTTCCGTTTCTTTTTTCGGGAAGATGATGTTAATTTATTCTGTCTCCAAGTATGGGCTTTGTCGCTAGAAGTTGTGTCCTTCCACATGCCAGCTTTGTGGCCTTGGACAAGCTATTAAACTTCACCAAATCTCTATTTTCAAAATGGGGATAATAATACCTGTCACCCAGGGCTTTCTGAAGACTACAGATGATATTTGTGAATTCTTATTTTGGGTGTTCAACTCACAGTTTGTTGCTTGATTTAATTTGTGTTACATTAGTAAGGAGATTGTTAGGATTACTTGTTCTTTCTGAGACCATTTTTATCCAGACTATATGTGACTTGATCTTTGGCTTTGAAGTCAGAAGGGCTGTTAATTAGATTAGACTAAAATTCTGTACCTTTAACATCGCTGAAAACCCTGGTGGTGTAGTGGTTAAGAACTACAGCTGCTAACCAAAAGATCGGCAGTTCAGATCCACCAGGCACTCCGTGGAAACCCTATGGGGCAGTTCTGCTCTTTCGTATAGGGTTGCAACAGGGTCACTATGAGTCAGAATCGACTCAACGGCAACCTGTTTTTTTTTTTTTTTAATATCCCTGGGACCATCACTAATGTCTCCAAAGAGAAAACACAGATTAAATTAGGAAGGCTGTTGTCAGACTTGTGCGTACATTATTTTAGTAAAATGATGCTCACAGTATAAACACTTATAAGAGAAAGAAAATCTTGCTGCCCACGAACGAAAACTTCTTGTAGCTTTGCTGTCTGAAGCATGCATGGTGGGATGGTGTAGCACCCTGCTTTCACTTCTTGGCACTTTATGCAAAGCAAGAAACTGGCAGTCACCAAGATCCATCTGTGGCCACCCATAACTTTACTTCATTCTTTTTCTTCCCCCTCGCCTCTTCATCCCAGAAGGGTAGATCATGGGCAGATGTTCTAAGATACAGGAGAATGGTCACAATAACAACAACCACCATGGCAAAAGCAGCAATATCTTACATTCCTTGAGAGTGTACAAGGTGCCAGTTTCTGTGCGTAAGCCCTTTCAATACATTGTCTTTATAACCAATGAAGAAAATACTATTTAATTCCCATTTTACAGAGAAGAAAACTGAGGCTTGTCCAAGGCAATTGTGTATGAATCTAAGCCCAGGTGTTCCTAACTCTGATTTCTTGGGTCTCTCCTACGTCTCTGAGTATGCAGCTCCTAAGATCTAATGGCTATGATGAACAATGTGACTAAAGGAAGAAAGTATCATAGAAATCTCCAACAGGAAGGAACACCCTATAGAATTTACAGGATTGTTATCTAGACAAAATACTTGTCTGTATAGCAGAGGAAAAGGAATGGCAGGGAAACAACTTTTCAGAGATCAGGCAACCTACTCTTTGTGGCCAAGTAAGACTAAATGCCTTTTGCTGTTATCTTTTTTTAAAAAAAACTTTTTTTTACAAAAATTCTCAACCATACTCAAAAGTAAAGAAAATACCATAGTGAACCCCCTGGGTAACTATCATTCAATTTTACAACTACTCACATTTTGCCAGTCCACGGATCGCAAAAACGGTTAAGCACTCTCCTACTAGCTGAAAGGTTGGTGACTCGAACCCACCCAGAGGCGCCTCAGAAGACAGCCTCAATGATCTGCTTTCGAAAGGTCACAGCCTTGAAAACCCCTATGAGGCAGCTCTATTCTGCACACATGGGGTCGCCGTGAGTCAGAATCAACTCAGCAACAAACAACAACATAGACTCCTTATCTTCTGATAGTTCACTTTAGCTCCTAAGTAGGAATGAGCCTATAAAAGGTGACTGGAAATACTCAACAGTTCTTTCTATCTTGGTTTCAGCTTTAGACAAAGTACCAAAAGAGGACAGCTGGGATTTAAGAGTACAGCTGGGATTTATGTTGCCATTGACTATCCTATATCCAGTGATAATTCCCCTTCTAAAGGAGCCCTAGTGGCACAACAGTTAAGTGCTTGGATGCTAACCAAAAGGTTGGCAGTTCAAACCCACCCAGTGGCTCCACAGGAGAAAGACCTAGCGATCGGCTTCCATAAAGATTAGAGCCTCGAAAACCCTATGGGGCAGTTCTGCTGTGTCACATGGAGTTGCTATGAGTTGGGATCAACTCGACAGGACCCATTAACAGCAAAGCCAACTGAGGCAGAGGGGGGAGGTTCTTGGAGCAGAAGTAATAATTAGTCTTGTAAATTTAACCTGTTGTATTTGATATTAAACGGCCTACTTTTTAGGAGAAATTCTCATTGAACCTGCTCCCCTGTTTGATCTGCTAATTCCCACATTCCCACCCCCAAAAGGGAGGCACATTTTAACAAATCTCTTCAAGCTGGACACTGAAAAGTTTAAAGAAAAGATGCCAGAACCTTTCCATTAATGCCTTATGAACAATGGGTCCCAAACATCTTTCAGCTTAAAATCCTATTATTTTTGTTAATAGTAACATTTTTATTATTTCGCATTTGCTAAGCACCAGCAATTAGCTAGGCACTGGTTAAGAACAAAGAAGATCTGTTTCGGCACTTAGGTGCTCCAGGCCCAATTCTCATGCCCCTCTGCCCTCTTTGTATCATTTCTGTGCCCAGTATTTGTCTTTGAAGTTAAATGGAGCCCGACCCACCAAAGAGAACTTGAAGGAAATGAATAGAGCTGAGCACGGACTGCCAGATACCAGGGGGTCTGTTGTTTAGGAATATCTTCAAGTAGTCACTTAGCTCTCCCAAATTCTCAAGCGGTAGCATCTGCCAAGAGGACAGGAGGAGTAGCTAGACAGAGAAGGGGTCAGGGGGAGGATTGGGTACTTTCTTTTAAAAATCAATAAAGCCCTAGACCTAGAAATTTATCTCCGAAGAGTCAGATTGGAGGAGGAAAAGGGTCCATGCTTAAAATGCCAAAACGTAGCCTAGCAGATTAATTCTGTGCAGCCAGTATCAATCATGCAGATAGATTTTGCCACAAAATGGTCTAGTGTACTTTTTTTCCCCTCCTCTGACTTAGGCATCCTGATAGTATATGAACAGTGAAGAATGGTGGATATTTTAAGACATCTTAACTGAAGTGGGGAAGTAGAAGCTAAATACGAATTTCTGGTTCTCTTTCTCTATACACAATAAAACAAAATTCTTGCACTGAGCCACCAAGAAGTTTCTGTTGCAGTGAAACTGTGTTGTTTTATAAGATCAGTGTTTAGGTATTCTTTAGAAGAAGAAGGTTTGAAAATAATTACTTTCCCTCGATAGTGTCTATTTTAGGTGATTTTACATGTATTAATGAACTACCAAGGAGCCCTGGTGGCACAGTGGTTAAAGTTCTCAGCTGCTAACTGAAAGGTCAGTGGTTTGAACCGAACAGCCACTCCATAGGAGAAAGATGTGGCAGTCTGCTTCCGTGAAGATTACAGCTTTGGAAACCCTATGAGGCAGTTCAGCTCTGTCGTATAGTGTTGCTATGAGTTGGAATTGACTCAACGGCAAAGGGTTTGGTTTGGTTTTTTGGAATGAACTACTATGCTTTTTGGACTTGATTTTGGTTTTCATAATTAACAATTTTAGGAACTTTTTAAGGTTATAAAAGCAATCTATGACCACTGAAGAAACTGTATAAAAGTACAAATAATAAATTAATCACCCATATTCCTACCTTCCAAAGATAACCACTGATGGCATCTTAGAATAGTTCCTTCCATTCTTTTTTTTTTTTGGTAAATAAATAATCATGCTGTCTTGATTTAGTTAGTCATTTTGCTGTCATTGGCACTTTAATTTAGCAAGTCTAAAAGAAAAATATAATTTAGGTTAAGTGAAAAAAAATTAAAATGTAGTCTAGAATTTACAGGACTGATTTTATAATTTTAAAATATCAGTGGTGAAAGTGTAAGGTCCATTGTCCCAGGACATGTAATAATTTCCTTTAATCAGCAACAATGACTGAAACATGTGATCTTAAATTGTAGCATTTGCTTACAAACAGAAAACAGAGGAAACAAAGAGAAACTATATGTACTTTCAGGCAATAAGAAGCCTTGTGTTACTTAGCATTTAAAATTGTCAAAGATAGAAATTAAAAGTACAAAAGTTGAAGGCTTGGTGACCAGAATGAGGCCTCCAGACATGAGTCAGCCACAAAAAATGCCCAAACTCATTTAAAAAGCTCTTTGTCATGGTCCAGAAAAACAACATTTTTAGTGTTTTCCTTTGACTTCACATCCCGCTATTGCAAGTACATGGCTAATTATTATCTGAATGATATCTATTATTCCTGTGTTCTTCTGGTTCTAACCGGATATGATCCAAATATGGCCACAAACACAGTATAGTGTGCAGCAAAATCAAAAGAATAAGATAGTTCTGTTTTTAAGGGTTAATGGTATTTTCACTCCTCCTCAGTTTGACTCATGGACAATAGCTCCACTGTTGTCTATTCTAGGCAGCTGTGCAAAATAGTAAAGATTTGGAGATCTTTGTAGGCAGGAGAAAAATTAAGCCTTTGTACACTTTTTATTCAGTATATTCTACCCAACACCCATGCGTTTAAGAGTTGGACTTACGAGTTGCAACATGCTAAGGAAAGTTTGCACAGGTAGACAGAGTTATTCCAAATTCTGTGCCTCCTAAGCTCTGAATCACAAAGTACAAGTGCAAATCCTCTAGAAATTATATATAGGGAATCTTTTTTCTAACTCTGCCCACTATATTCTGTGGGTTTTCTTTATTGTTCTGAAAAATGAACATATGGGAAAAAATAGCTGAAAATATAGCAATTACCTCATCATTTTCAGTTCTCAAATAGTTACTGGTCTTAAGCCTCTGAGAAGCAGAGTGGTCTTGTGAAAGAATATATCCATATATGGAAGGAAAATCAGAAGTATTAATATAGTTTTAAGTGACAGAAACAATGATTTCAAATAATTGGTTACTTTTGACTACTAAATGAAAAGTTGTGGTGAAAATCATTGGTGCTTACCTTTGGGTCTCAGTATGTACTGTTATGTGGCTTTATGTCTTTTATACTTGGTATGATAGCAAATAATCCTAACACATCATATTTGGAAAGAGTGCTTCAGGGCCATAGGGAGGTAGAAATCAGAGACAGAAGTATCATTTGGAGCTACAGTTTTCTTCCATTTTGTCATGCTGGTAATCACTTCTAAGAAAGATTTAAAAATCCCAATGCTGTTTCTTAGCTCACTCTCATAGTTGTTGGGAAGGGAATAATAACAATAGCTACCACTTATTGAGCAGCTAATATGGTGAAGAGCTGGGCTGCTAACCGAAAGGTCGACAGTTCAAATCCACCAGCCGCTCCTTGGAAACCCAATGGGGCAGCTCTACTCTGTCCTACAGGGTTGCTATGAGTCAGAATCGACTCCACAGCAACGTTTTTTTTTTGTAATATGTATCAGGCACTTGTCTTTCAGTGGGTGATGCAAATGGTTAAGTGCTCAACTACTAACCAAAAAGTTGGCAGTTTGAACCCACCTAGAGGCATCTTGGAAGAAAGGCTTGGCTATCTTCTTCTGAAAGGTCACAGGCTTGAAAACCTTATGGAGTGCAGTTTTACTCTGCAACACATTTAATCATCATAGCAATTCCACAAGTTAGTGAAAAGCCCTCACCATGGCCAGCTAACACAGTTCTGGCCTCGGTTATCCTTCTGACCTCATCTTCCACTACTTTGCTCTTAGAATATACCATCCCAGCCATCCTGACCTCCTTGAGCCTCACACACAATACTCACTTCTACCTCAGGGACTTTGTTCTTGCTGTTCCCTCTCGTGGAATGACTCTCCTCCAAATATCTGCTTAGTTTGTTCTCTCACACTATTCAGATATCTGCTCAAAATTGAATCTGTCCTCTGTTGATCCTTTTGTGACTAATTTAGTTCACTCACTATAATATTTTCAAGATTCATCCATGTTGTAGCACATATGAGGACTTAATTTCTCTTTAATGGCAGTAATATTCCATTGTATGTATGTAAAGGACAATATTATATGATTCCACTTATATGAACTATCTAGAATAGTTGAGACCAAAGTTTATCAGTGGTTACCAGGAGTGGGTTGGAGGAAAGAGGAAGGGGGACTCAATGTTTAGGGGACACTGAGCTTCTGTTATGGATGATGGTATAATTTGGGAATGGGTATGAGTGATGGCTGAACAACATGGTGAACATAATTAATGTCATTAACTGTACCTGTGAAGATTGTTGCAATGTCAAAAGTTTTGTTACCACAGAAAAAAAATTTTAACTCATCGATAAAGACTTCCTTGATAATCACAAATAAAATAGCACCCCCATCACTTTCTGTCCCCTTATTCTGCTTTATTCTTCTTCATGGCACTTATCACCACTAGCCTTATATATTTTTCATTGTCTCCCATCCCTTGCTAGAATATAAGCTCCTTGAGAATAGGGCCTTTACTTCTTTTTCCCACTGCTTCATCCCCAATGCCTAGAACACTGCCTGGCACATATTAGACATTGATTGTATTTGATTGATTGTGTATTTGTATGAATGGATGAACGAAGAAATGGAACCTCAGACTGGTTAAGTAACTTGCTCAAGGATACACAATAAAGTGGCAGAGCCAGGATTAGAAACTGTCCTTTTGAAAGGTGGCAGGGAGGAGGTGACATCTGAACTGAGTTTCAAAATATGGATAGAACTTACAGTTTATATTCTTCTATTATTGCTGGAATGATGTTGCCTACTAGTAGCTTTCAAGTTACCATTACTTTTAAGTATTTTTATTCTATTTGCACATAAATCTTATTGTTATAGGGCTGACACAATACTGTAAGGTTAGCTGGCCAACTTGCTTACATCATAATCTTTTCTGTCCATTCACTCAATGGGCAGGATTCCTGGTTCCTTGAACTAGGCATGAAACTTGGCCTAAGCACTGTTCACAGACACAGTTCTTAACCACATCAGCTTCTTATTCCAGGTGAAGCACTTAGCACAGTGTCTGCCCTCAGCAAGTCTCAGTAAATGGGAATTATTATTAGCTTTATTATATTATCATTTTTTTCCTCACCCTTTGGTCTCAGTGCCCAACACTATGCCCCGGATCTGCTTGAACCATGTTTTTCCACCAGCTCTACTACCTCTGGGCACCTTGGACAAACCAGGTGTTATTCCAGTCTTTAGCGCTTCTTCCCTATGGTCAGTATAAGCACCTGGTTTGTTTTGATCTCTGGTGTGGACACAGGGGAGTCCTGGATACCTATTTATAGCATGTCCACAGATATTTTATCAAACTTTTGGGAAAACTACATGGTGTTCAGGAAAACTTATGGCTTATTTTACTAAAAACTTGTGTTTAATCCAGAGAAATATACATTCCCACTTTCCCCACCTTTCTCCACTGGCACATTTTGATGAGTTTTCTAAAGTTCACCATTACCCACATCTTCCACTGCTGTCCCCTAGGCAAAGGTCATGATCCTTAGAGCTATGTAGCCACTTACAAGCTGTGTGACCTTGAATGAGTTGCTTCACCTCTCTGAACCACAGCTTCCTCATCTGTAACATGGGAATAATGATGTATACCTTACAGAGAAGTTGTAAATGACATAATGTATGTAAAACACCTAATACAATGCCTGGCACATACATGGAAATTATCGTTATTCTTTGTTGTGATGAAGAGACTGATGATCAAGATGATGTTGTCTTAAACAATTTTGAGAAGCCACAGCTCCTGCTATTCTCCGTCACTTTTTTGAATTACGTCCTGATTAATACCTGTCCACTTCTCGTTTATTCCAACAAAAGATGGAAATTCCTGTAGGCAGCGCTCAGGGCCGAGGAGGCCTCAGACCAGACCCCAGAGAGCATGGCTCTTCTTTATCTGTGATCATGCAGCTTATGCTCTGAGCAATGGACACTTTCTTTTAGCTTCTACAGCTCCATAAACGCCAGTATTTTTTAATCTCTCTTCCAGCACCATCTTTTGTTAGGTCTTAGACCCATTATCACTCTCTGTTCTGTTTGTTTCTATAATACTCTAAGAGGTCTACAACTGCACGGCAAGCCCCTAGAAAACAGGAACCATGCCTTATCCCCAGTACAAAGCACAGTACCTGGCAGGGAGAAGATGCTCACGCTATGTTTGATGATTGTAATGGATGTCTGCGTTCGTGCTAAAACTTTTCTTTCCTCTTCTATCACTCTGCTTTACCTACACATTATTCGATTATCTAATTTTTGTACAGACATTTCACCTCAGCTTGATTTTTTCCCATGTTTTCACTCCCGTAGGCTTAGATTTTGCTTTTTACTGTCTGTGCTAAAAATACCTATGTGTCCACTAGAGCTTTTAAAAACGTTCCTGATAGTATATTTTACCATGTTACTCCGCTCTCTGAGATCTTAAATGGGGATCAGAGCTTCCCCTCCCTTTGAGCACTGCTTTTTATCACATTTTTAATTTCTTCCTTTTTTAAAAAAATAAGAATTTATATCTTCTCTATGTATTTTTGGCAAATTTCCTGGGTTTTGAGAAATTAATTTTGGCCCTTATCCTAACAAGATCAAAAAGGGAACTCTCTTTTACTTTATATTCATAATCTCTGTTGTTGTTTTTTTTTCCTTGTATATAAACCCTATTAATTCCACCGGCTTACTTCTAATTTTGTTTTAATAATAATAACAACTCACATTTGTGTGATGCTTTCCAGTTTAAAAAGTGTTTCACAGCCACTATTTCATTTGAGTCTAACAACTCCATGAGGATGGTAGAGCAGGTACATGATGATTCCAGTTTCATAGATGAGATAATACAACCACACCCCAGAGAGTTTAAGTGATTTATCTTGGGTCATGTAGCTTATAAGAATCAGAACTTTAGACTTGAATACAGGTGTTCTGATTCCAGATCCTGTTTGTTTTTCACTGTTCCACCCCATATATATTTAGAAAGGCACTTATAAACATTTTCTCCCCCTAGATGCTGTCAAGTCGATTTCAACTCATGGCAAAACCCCGTGTGTTTCAGAGTAAAACTGTCCTCCATAGAGTTTTCATGGCTGTGACCTTTCGGAAGTAGATGACCAGGCCTTTCTTCTGAGAAGCCTCTGAGTGGGTTTGAACTGCCAACTTTTTGGTTAGTAGCTGAGCACTTAACTGTCTGCACCACCCAGGGACCCAGTTATAGACTAGTTCTACATATTTGGCCTCAGAGGTCAGCTTGATTACTTTCAACTCTTTTTTTTTTAGGTCATTGTTGAAATCTGTGCAAACCCATTTCTTAAAACCATCTTCTTTTTTTGCCTTTGCACCGACGTATCTGCTCTTTCCCTTGGCTCAGTACTGAGCTAAAACAGCCCATCCTCCAGGAAAATGCCACTGGCTTCTCCAACTGGATTAGGAGGCCTGCTTAGTGCACCCAGAGCACTGCAGTTGCAATTACAAAGAGCAGAGACAATTACATGGTCATGTAATTGTCCTTTTCCTTACCTGCATCTCCTGCAACTACTGGACTGTTATCTCTGTCTGGGCATGGGCTCTGACCATCTTCTTCACCTTTGTGACCCCAAGACCTAGCATGGTGCCTGGCACATAGAGAGTGTTCATCAAGTACAGGTAGTCCTCGACTTATACCATATTCAAGTTATGATGAATAGCACTTAACACCTACCTGTTTTTGTTTTTTGTACATCTTATCATTAGTAATATGTACTACACACAGTGTTGCAGAGCATAATTTGATGACATTAGCATTCTCAGATGTTCATTCGCAGATGTTTATATGTAATGTTTCCAACCCCCCCAAAACAAATAAAGATCAGCTTTATAAAGATATCAATAATAAGAGGCAATAATAATGAAAACTAAAAAAAAAAAAAAAAAAAAAACGCATTTGACTTATGTCAGAACCCATTTACGATGGAGTCATTGGGACAGAACCCCATCATAAGTCGGGGACTACCTGTGCTCATTTAATGACTAAATCATGAATGACGGCAGGAGTCAAAAGGTTCTTCTCTGTAGCTAATCAGATGAGATCTCAAAGGGGGGTCTGGAGGAAGCCTTTGTTTTGTGTGTTTGGGGAGGGTACATCCTGCAGGGTCCAAGTGGGGAACAGAGCAGGCAATTATGCAAAGGGACACGTCATGGCTACACCATTGCTTCCTAAAGTAAAAAATAGCTCTGTGACATTTCTTAGAAAGGAGAAAGAATATACTGTTCGTATTCAGCAGTGAACGATTTCTTTTTCTTTTTTCCATTATTGATGATGGTTTTTCTTCAGGGGCTGTGGCTTTTCCTAGGTTGTATTCTTACCAGTTTTCTTATGAATAGCAGAAATGGTTAGAAAACAAGTAAAACTACTAGTCTTACAAAATCAGAGTGATGGTTCATGAAATTACATATCTCTCCAAAACGAACTTGTAAGTACTGATTTACCAAATTGCTAGAATACAGTGGATACTTTAGCATTCATGAAGCTAATATTGACTTGTATAAATCCGCTTCGTTTTGTGTAGTCTAAATTGATAGTGAGAACTTAGACTGAGAACAAGAAGTGATATACCACGTTTGCATGTTTCAATTTATCTAGCTGACCAAAGAGATCATTATCTTCAATGCTGTGTTTGTGACTCTTTAATTAGGGTTGTGCATTTGGTTTTATTCTAATAAAAAATCCTATTTCCAGAGGTGCATAACTCCATTAAGGAGCCCTGGTGATGCAATGGTTAAGCGCTCAGCTGCTAACCAAAAGTTTGGCAGTTTGAACCCACCAGCTGCTCCTCAGAAGAAAAGACCTGGTGATCTGCTCCCTTGAAGATCACAGCCTAGGAAACTCTATGAGGCAATTCTACTGTGTCCTATAGGGTCACTGTGAGTTGGAATGGACTCAGCTGCACACAGAGCAGCAACATAACTCCATTAAAAAAATCTCTTTTGACACACATTATTTATGCTTATGGAAACAAACAAGTCCCAGTCCAAGTACTTGGTGAACTGAGAATGGAAAAGGAAAACAGTTGCTTCTAGTTCTTGCTACCTTTTTTTAGGCATCTTAAACAAAGCAGTAGCCAGAGGGGCGAATGGACTGAATACAAAATAGTGCTATTGAGTTTTGTGTGTGGTATTATTGATTTCTTGATATTTAGAGTTTGGAAGCTCTTCTGTCTGCTAAAGCCAAGTTCAAGCGTCTGCTCTCACTTTTGCCTTCACCTAGTTTCCCTTCCCTTTGTCATTTGAATGCGCTCACTGTTTGGGAACAGAGATCCCTTGGACAACAGTCTGATATGACATCAGAAGTGAAAAAGGAAGCAAAGTTCCCTTTTGTGTGAGGAAAAAGGGCCTGGCTTCTTACTGAGGATAAATTTTGGATTGAGTATGATAATAAAGGCTAAAGATTATTATTTCAACTTTACAAATGATTCCCTCTGTCATTCCAGCACCGGAATTCATAGAGGCCAAATCTTTTCAGAAAATGCTTTTGCTTTCCTCAAGTTTGAAAAGGCTGGGGCTGTCCCTCCTCCATCTAGTCTCCATCTTAAACTCTAAGCAGAGACCTCTGAGAGAGCCACAGTCAGTGAACTTCATTTGGCTTCTGGGTGAGCCTGGGAAGCTCTGAAACAAGCTTACATGGGACCTTACGGGGCATGGTATAGTGGCAAGACCATGGGGTTTTCATTCATGTTTCTCTGGGAGATGGCATATGCTATTCTTTCTGCCGGCATTCCCTTCTCCACAAGCTCCATCTTTTTCCGACTGACTTGTACTGGTTCTCATAACTCTTCTCAAGCTTCACCTC
>NW_004443939.1:9411994-9429834 GCF_000243295.1 Trichechus manatus latirostris | reverse complement strand
CCCCCCCCCCCCACACACACTTTCTCACAGCTCTCTCTCCGCTCCATAGTAGTGCATTTGTTACCCTATCTGTGGCTCTGATGGACTATGAGCAACCTGATGTCTAGCAGAGTGTCTTAGCACATAGTAGGTATTCAGTAAATGACTGTTGAATGAATTGTTGAAGAAATGAGCTAAATTACCTGAATTTGGATTAGTTTAATGGGACACCAATATATCTGAGTCTGTTGATTCCTTTGCCAAAAAGAACCCACGAAACCAATTGTTTCATCGAATTGCCTCAGCTGATTCCAAACAAATAGTACCCCTATAGTCACAGATCTCAATTCCTTAGAAACCTCATCCTTGTTACTGCCTCTTATAAGAGAAGGCACTGTCAAGAAGTAGTTCACCACTGCTGAATGCACTAAGCTGATGAGTTATTTTTATAAATAGCAGCTTTTAGCAAAAATGGCAGCTGATGTAAACTCTATTTCTTGGGGGAAAATTAGCATTTGGGCAAATACACTAAACTGATCTACGGAGCCACTTTAAAAAGGGTCAAGCTTCTCTGGAACTCAGGATGATCCTCTAAGTATGAGGTATGTATATGAGTCTGCATAGACAAGTTTAGACTCCTGTAGCTCATTGAAAGTACTGGCCTGTTTATTTGAATTTGATTAAAAAGGAAGTCAAGGGCAATGTTATGCTGAGTATTCCAAAGTGAAAGAAGAGTCTACTTAGAATCCAGCAGTTCTTTCTGAAACCGAATGCAGAGCTTTTGTTGGGATGTTGTGAATAGCACTGAGCAACCATAGGTTTGTTTGTTTTCAGATTATTAGGGATTCATTAATGGAAGAGTTTATCTAACAGCTTGGAAAAGGAAGTTCTGTCTAGTAAGGGAGAAAAAAAATCTCACAGTTGCCATAATGACCCATTTTCCTTGGGTGCTATAGAACAAATGCTGCCTTTCCCTATGTATGACACCTTCTCTTGTTTGTTTTGTTGAAAAACAGCTTCTACCTCTGAATGAAAATGCTGACAGGACTGAGATTACTCTAGTACCTGGCCCATAATAGGGACTCAGAGTAGTTTTTGTCTTGAATTAACATTATAGATCATCAGTGTTGAAATGGGAATTAAAAAGGACTCTCACCATTATAACTTGTAGTGTTAGCACCTCTTTTCTATCTGTTAATGTAAGCTTGTTGCCATTAATAGTTTAGGCACATAAATTGTCAATAATAATAATATCACGTGTTTTATGACACTTTACAATTATAAAAATGTTTTCACAAACATTAATTAATGATATACAATAACCTTATGAAGTGTACAGGACAGGTTTTATTATCCCTATTTCAAAGATGAAGAAATGAAGGCTTTAGAAATGTCACATGACTGACTTACATACAATTCATCCTACACAGTAACATCTTTAGCTCATAGGACTCAATTTTTTTTTTCTTAATGTCAAAGCAAAACACCCAGCCATGTTTTGAGTAATACCTTTTATCAGACAAATGGTACAATATTGACAGAGTGGCTTTTCTGCCTACAGAAATCCTTTGCTCAGAGTCAATCCCTTACTGACCTAGGGGGAGTTTTCTATATCCCCAAAGCTTATCTGTCAATAT
The DNA here is from genome assembly GCF_000243295.1 of Trichechus manatus latirostris. Classification (NCBI taxonomy): domain Eukaryota; kingdom Metazoa; phylum Chordata; class Mammalia; order Sirenia; family Trichechidae; genus Trichechus; species Trichechus manatus. Next base: position 9,428,218 of record NW_004443939.1, on the reverse strand, counting down.
TCTACCGTTAGTCTGATAAAAGGTATTACTTGAAACTTGACTCTACATTTTGTCTGGCCAATAAAGGCAAGTAATTAAAAATATTGAGTTTGGAACCAAGACATATTGGGTATTGTGCTGCTCTAGTAGCTACATTCTTGAAAAATAATTTACTGCCTCACTATTAAAATAGCTTATTTGTTTTTATTTAAAGTTGGCAGTCTGAACTTTCCCCAAAACCAAATTTTCAGTATCCAGTTATACTACAGTGTGCCCCCTTTCCTGGGCCCCTTTAAAGTTGGAGCACAGGTGGGCCACTGAGCAGCAGGTGAGGATGAATTAGGACCAAAACATAAACCGGTTGAGTGACAGAGCTATAGAGGGGGTGGCTCCTTGGAAAAAGCAAAGGCAGAAACCTGGAAGGTATTCAGTTCTATTTTTGCCATATCCTAAAAATCGCTGTATCTGGACTTGGCCAAAAAATGAGTGACTTAGTTCTGTTTACCCACTTCTCAAGGTTATTGTTCTGCAGAACGTAGAGGACTCTGTTTTGGCCTCACTAGACAAACGAGATTTCAAATGGGACACCCCATATTATTAATGCTCTGTTTGAACGCTTGTGGCCATTGACCATTTTTATCCTCAGCCTACACTCAGAATGCTCCACTCTGTGCTATAAGGGTGATGAGAGGTTAATTATTACACTAAAATGTAAGCTCCATGAGGTTAGGATGTTTTTGTCTGTTTTTCATATCTGAATGCTAAACATCCAGAACAGTTCCTGGCACATAGTGGGCACTCAATAAATATTTGTTGAAGGAATTAGCTAATAGCAATGGATAGACCTGGAAAGTTGAGGGGAAGGAAGGGGAAGGAATTTCAGACAGAGAGAACATGATTAATAAATGCTTGGAGGTAGGAATGGATGTTTGAAGGACATAAGGAATCCACTCTAGCCTAGCTAACAGAGAAGATTTTTATCAGGAAGTTTGATGTATGTAAAAGGCCTCAGGCAATAATCATAACTTAAGTGCATTTGTTTCACAACACAACCTTATTCTATATCACAAATTTTAAAGGCTGTCAGGCCAAGGAGAGATTCCTCAACTTTAGTAGATAAACTTAAGCTCCCCAATCAAACACATAAGAAAGCAAAACCCCAAAGTTCTATTTTCATCATAATTAACGATTGCCAGTCAAGATGGCAGGGATCATGCTTCTCATGAATAGTGTCACACCCACGGATACTAATTTTTTTTTTTAATGAGTGGATGGATATGTGTCAAGACAAATCCACAGAGGATCATTGTGAGGATTAAAGGAGACAATGTAAGTGAAGTTCTTACACAGTGCTGAGCATGGAGCTAATGTTTGATAAATGATTGGCTCCGGTCTTGACAACAATCCTGGAAGGTCGATACTACTAAAAAACCGGTTGCTGTTCGAGTCAGCTTCAACTCAAGGTGATTCCGTGGGTGTCAGAGTAGAACTGTGTTGCATAGGGTTTTCAGTTGCTGATTTTTCAGAAGTAGATCACCAGGCCTTTTTTCTGAGGTGACTCTGGATGGACTCAAACCTCCAACCTTTCAGTTAGCAGCCGAGTGCTTTAACTGCCCGCACCACCCGTTACTCCCATTTTAAGATGAGAAACTAAGGCTCAAAGAAAATTTGCCCCAAATTACACAGGGAGTTGGCAGATCTTAGACTCAAACCCAGATCTGTATGACTCCACAACTTGTATGCTTTTCCCTGTGCCTTGAGGAAAAGAAAGGAGCCCTGGTGGCGCAGTGGTTAAAGCACTTCAACTGCTAATCTGGAGGTCGGCAGTTTGAACCACCAGCCGCTCTGATGTGGCGGTCTGCTTCCGTAAAGATTACAGTCTTGGAAACCTTGTGGGGCAGTTCTATTCTGTCCTATAGGGCCACTATAAGTCAAAATTGACTCGGTCGCAACAGGTTAGATTTCATTTGGTTTGAGGTAAAGAAGATTCAAGATTTGAGTGTTACTCCTTTTGAGTGCAGAAAACATATGAGTCAGCAAATGCGGTTTTATTCTGTTCTAGTAGTGGTCATTGTGAGGCAAATTCATGGAAATGTTCATAGGTAGTAGAGAATATAAATGAAAGTAGAATTAGGTTATTGCTTTTGCTACACAACATAATATTAAGGTTAAGAGCCTGAGATCTGCAGTTGGGCAGATTTAGGTTAGAATCCCAGTTGTGCCGCTTGACTAGCTGTGTGACCTTCAGCAAGCTACTTAACATCTCTGAGCTGCTGGTTTCTCCTTTATAAAATGGAGATTAGAAACAATAACTATCTCATAGAAATAAGGTCATGCATTTAATTGTTTAGTACGGTGCCTGGCACATGGTAAGGGGTCTACAACACACCCATACATATCCCATTTTGGTTATAAAGAATTGGCTTTATAATTGAATTTGTTTCTTTGGGTCTGGTTTGATAAGAGTTAAATTGGCATCACAGAGGCAGTAAGAAGTCAGTTTTGAAGTGGGCACTCCATTAAGACAAATGGCTTGGAAGGGATGCTCCCACTTCCCTTGATGCTATATTGTTTTGGTCTGTCTAGCTGGAGAGCAAACCAAACAGCAGCGTATTGATTTACGGTATAAAGACGCTATCATTACAAGATGAAGGGCTAGAAACTTTATTTTCTTTTAATGAAAGTTCAGCTTCTATAGACCATAGCCAAGTCGGCTGGAAGGGGCAACAAAGAAGAATGTGGGGTTTTTTTTCCACCTACAGATTTGATTGCTTTGAATCCCATGGGTGAACAGCGTCGGAAGGTATTATTAAAGCATTAGCCCAATAACTTCTTGAAAAGATGGTGACCAATGCAAGCTTATGACCTCAAACTGATTTAAAAAGCAGCAAATGACACCAATAAGTGGCATAAATCTGTCTTGTACGAGAAACTGGTAATTCCCAAGTTAACTGAGAAAAATTCAGTCAGTTTATTATTTATTTTACAGTAAGTTTAATTTATAGTAATCAGTATTTTAAAGAGAAATCAATTTGTTAATACAGCTCCAAATAGTGTTACTTCCTTCAGTTGCAGTTCTTTATCCTGGAGAAAGTTATAGGAATTTACCTATATTCTAGAAAATGAGTAAAACTATACATACAAATGTAGTGATGAAAAGATAAAAATTAATAACTCCTTGGTTTTTAAGAGCTACATTATTTCTCCTATTAATTTAAAATAGAATTCAGGACTGTGGAAATCCACTTTTTTAAAAATTTAACACTCAGAAGTTTAACATTTTATAACATAGTATACTTGTTCTGGATAGTTAACATGCATAAATGTTCAAAACCCATTGGCATTATGTTTGAACACAATTAATATTTGAGATTTTAAAAAAGGGTTCAAATAAATAGAGAGATATTAGGTTCCACATTAAATATAGTTTCCACATTACATTTTCTTTTGATTTACCCTTGTCAATGAACTGTTTCAAAAGTAAGCTTTAGAACAGACTTTTAATGAAGATAGAGAGATGGAAAATATACGTGCTCAGTTCAAACAGATGATGGGGCTGAAAAATCAAGACATAAGAACAACTGGGAGATAGAAGAGCTTTTGTGTATTATGGCTAGAGGTTTGAAACAAAACTAAGCATCAAAATATTAGAACACACTAACAGAACCCCATTGTCACTAAAACTAATTAGTGTTCTGCTGTTTAATGCAAAAGCCTACATGCTGTCTTGACCTTTTTACACGTCGTGTCTAAGGTTGTGCCATAAAACAGAGGGAAGCACAGAATGCCTGCAGATAGCCTCAGAGGTTTTCTTTTTTAAGTAGTTCAATTGATTGTAACAATGCAGGCTGTGTGTAGGACTTATTTAAAGGTGCTGTTTATTAGATCTTGATTATAAGGAGCCAGTGAAAGTAATGTCATGCTAGGGAACAGTTTCCAGGGCAGAATGACTGCCATTTCTTTTTAATGTGATGCTGCATGGTTTAAAATACACTTACCATAGAATGCATGACTTTGAAAGTTAGCTTTCAGTAAACCCACTCGAGAGGCAGAATGTAGGGCTGTGGATTCTCTGAAGAAGGTGTAATAAAGCAAGATTTTCATGGTGCAGCAATGCAATGCTAAGAAACATTTATTGAAGAAGATAACCCAGCAGGATAGCAACTTGCAGACACATAAGGGCCTTTCATTTGAAAATCCCCGGGCAGTTTGGAGGCTGTGACTCATGAGCATCCCTGCAAGGCAGATGCGGTTTGCTAGTTTAGCAAGTGTCATTTTTCCCTGTTTTGTTTGTGGGTCTAACTCAAAGTGTTTTCAGAGATTTGTCAAAAGAAAGGAAGAGATGTAGAACCTTCTGTGGATCCCCAAGGCCTTCATGGTAAAGTCCAGACTTCTTAAAGTAGCTCACAAAGTTTAAGAGGCCCATGTATCACAATTGTTAAGCACATAGACCCTGAGCTCTGATAGATCTGGGGCTGTGTTCAGGCTTTGGCATTTAGATAGCATGAGACCTTGGTAGGTTGTATAACCTCTCCAAGCCTCTGTCTTCTTATCTGTAAAATGTGGATGATAGTAGTACGTACCTTAGGGGATCGTAGGGAAGATTTATTAATAACATGTATGTAAAATATTTAGCATGATGCTTAGAGTATAGCATGCATTCAGTAGATGGTAGCTAATGACAATAATGGAGCCTTGGTGGCACAGTGGTTAAGAGCTCAGACTGCTTACCAAAAGGTTGGCAGTTCGAATCCACCAGCTGCTCCTTGGAAACCCTATAGGGCAGTTCTACTCTGTCTTATAGGATCGTTAAGAGTCAGAATCCACTCGATGGCAATGTTTTTTTTTTTTTTTTTTTAATGACAGTAATAATAATGACTGTTGCCTGCCTTTCTGGCTTTATAACCTGCCACTCTCATTACCAAACCAGCATCCTTATTTGTAGCCACATGAGTCACTTGAAATATATGTGAGCCTCCCTGATTAGACTTTGAGTTCCTTGAGAATAGAAGTCTTGTGCCTGACCGTTTGGTAAGAATCACTATGAATTCAATTCCCAAAATGTGGAGATTGAACCAGTCTTCACATTCCCACTTTTCATCCTCGTTGCCAGCTGCCTCCACTGCACTCTTTCTCTCTGACCCTAGCCACCTGGAATGAGGTCAGAGTTCACAAGTTAAAAGAACACTGTCCTTCAGACTGCCAAATGGACAGATACCAGCAGCAAGTTTGGGGAGTCTGCATGACACCCAACCTTTTGACCTGTAGGCCATAAATTCAGGGCTAGTTTCCCACTACTCCTTCAGGATGCCAGCTGCAAGCTCAGGAGTCCACACGACACCCTTTCTGACCTCCTGGCTACTATTACTCCTTTGGGTTTGATAATTACTGGAATTACTCATAGAACTCATGGAGAGTATACCATATTTACAACTACAGATTTATTATCACCAAAAAGGATCCAAATTAAGAGGTGTGTAGGGTGAGGTCTGGGAGGATTCCCAATGTGAAGCTTCCATGTCCCAAGGGACTAGGGGTGGATTATCCAATAGGCAAAGTAAACATGTGGTGCTTACCTTGCTTACCAGATCATCTGTAGTGAACAATTGCACACAGGTTTCACCACATCTTTGATTGTTCACTACAGATTAGTAAGTAAGCACAAGTAAGGCCATGCTTACCTTGCTTACTGGTTCATCCGCCCCTGTTAGAGATTGTAAGTTTGAAAAGAGGCTTTGATTCTGTAGGAAGGTGCTATGGGGTTGGGAGAGAAACCAATGCCAGCCATACCTAGAAGTAAAATCTTTGATGTGATGGAAAAATGTGAAATTGTTGACTAGCGATGATCTGGATATTGGATAATCCACTCCTGCAAGGGAGGGACTAGCCTCCTAAGAACAAACATTCTTGTTAACCAGGAAGCTCTCCGAGCCTTTGTGTTCAGGGCTTTTATTGGCCAATCCTACACAATAGGCTAAATCATGCCTCCTGAGGCTAGTTATATTGGCCTCCCAGGTGAGTCTTTTCTGGCTTGGCCAGCCCACACTGGCCGAATTCCCAGGTTTGTCCTGGAAGTCCCGGACCAAGGCACTCCAATTACTCCAAAGGTTATTTCTCCAGATCCAAGGACAAAACCCACCTTACTTGAAGTAAAGCTAGGTCCTTTATCTCACACTGATGCATAGTATGTTCCCAATGAATTAATGATAAATGGAATGATATCTTCCTCAAGGGTCCTTCAGTGACTTCCACAGAGCAGCATATCCCAAAATGGGTTGCAAGAAACATTAATCCCATAAAAATGCTTCTTAAAAAGGGGTTCTTAGTCAAATAATTTTGGAGAACACTGCTTATTCCATCTTTCTCATAAGAGTTCAACATGCATAGTAGTGTATTAAAGAATCAGAAGTCTGAATGAAAAAGTCTGTTTAACTTTGTTCAACTCAAGTGAACAATTTTTTGACCAGCAACCTCATGCCCCATGCCATTGGCCCTGCCGGTTAAGATCCGTTATCATCCTAAGGAATATACTTAGTTATTGCTATTCCAGAACTTTGTGAAATCATAAACAATGACGTTAGTCATCATTACTATATGTTAGAATTTAACAAGATTTCTTTGCAGATTGAAGAGTGACACTAAGGATTCCACCAATGGTTGCCCAGGCCTATAGTCCGTGAATCATCTTTGATTCCTCTTTCCCTTATCCTCCCCAGCCGTGTCAACTCACAAAGACCTTTGTAATGTCTTGGCACCTGCCTCTGTCTCTTGTTCTCACTCTATTTCGTTCTAAACCCTTATCACCTGACTACTACAATAAGATGCTAGCTAGTCTTCCCTGTGTCTGTCCTCCATTGCATTCTGCCTACTGCTACCAGGTACATGTTCATCATACCACTTCCCTGAGCAGAAGCCTTCAATAGCCTCCTGTTGTCAAAATACACGGTTTTCAACCTGGGTTTCCTTCCAGGGGATGTTGGGGGTGGTAGGGGTAATGCTAGCAGGTGGGGCTCTAGATTCTCCGCACCTACACTTATCAGAGCAGTTCTACTTGTATCTGTTTTATATATTGAGAACACGATTTTCTTTCAAGAAAGGATTCTAAATTGCAAATAGGAGAAATAGAAAACCACTGGGCAAAACGTATTATCTTGGCACTCAGGGACCTCCAATTTTCCTCCAGTATTCTTTCTCATTACTGTCTCACAAAGTTTTCTTTAAACCTGATTGGTTTAATCATTATTTGTTTGGCAATCCTTTTTATATCTCATCTCTATCCTTTGCTCAAATTGTTCTAGTAATTAACTCTGTCCTAGGTACTATACTAAGGACTTTACATACATTATCTCACATATTATTAACAACAACTCTATGAGGTAGATCCTGATAACTGTTCCCATTTTACAGATGAGGAATTGAGACTTAGAGAAATTAAGTAACTTGACCAGAGCCACACAGATAATAAATGACAGAGCCAGGGCTTGAGCCCAGGTCTATCTCACTTCAAAGTCCCACGTTCTATGTTGCCTGATAGCTTTCAGGCTTTCAAGCCCTTCTTTCAAGACTGCCTCTTCCAGGAAGTCTTCTTTGACTTTTGTCTCCTATAATATTTCTTCCTTACATAAACTTCTTAACACTTACTATCTAGTCCACTCATTTGATAATTGCTACATACTTATATACTGTCTGCTATATTTTTAGGGGGAAAATGTTTTGTTTTTCAACTAGACTGTACATTCTTTGAGAGGATGGAGTCTTTGTACCAAATCTTCCCTTCAGGCCTCCATGGCTTTTAGAGGGTTCTTTCCCGAAGGCCAAGGGTCACACGGTGGACATGTAAGGGTCATGGAGTCATCCAGGAGTCAGGAGACCTGGGTTCTAGCTTTTATTAGCTAGGGGTGGGAGGAGTGGAATGGGAGTGTGGAGGTTGAGCCCGGCATTTAGTCCGTTTGAACCTCTGATTGCTTAGTTGTTATAAAAGGGAAAATGACATGCTGTCCACCTGCCATCTGATATTGTTTTAAGGAGCAAATAAGATTACACTTGTGAAAGAATTTTAACACTCTGGACTGCTGCACACATGTTATATTGTTACAACACCAAGCCCACTGCCCTTGAGTCGATTCCAACTCATAGCCATGCTATAGGATAGAGTAAAACTGCCCCATAGGGTTCCCAAGGCTGTAAATCTTTACCGAAGCAGACTGCTACATCTTTCTCCTGTGGAGCTGCTGGTGGTTTCGAACTACTGACCTTCCGGATAGCAGCCAAGCACTTAACCACTGTGACATCAGGGCTCCCTGTTACAACACTGGATATCAATATATACTGATTAGTGGAGTCAAGCAAAGACATTCTGCAGAAAGGGATGAGCTGGACCAGACTAAGGGAAGCTCAGCAGAGGTTGACAGTCACAGTCATATCAGTAGCCCAAAAGATATATTTCATCAGTGCAACACTGTTATCCTTTTATTGATTCTTTAATGCAGCCCTGAGCTTTCCATAATCAAAATTAACCTCCCAGGTCAGCAAGCCAGAGTCTAACCTAAACAGAAGGTAATATTTGCATTTTTTAAAAAAATATAGGGGCCAGAAATTAACATTTGTTACTTTAAAGAAAGGATACTGCAAGCCATGCCAAGTGTCTTTTTGTTGTCTGGAGAGTTATAACAATCCTCTCCTGGCAGTTAGTTTTAAGATCATTAAATGATCCTCATTTGCCATATATTTGCAGAAGATTACAGCCATCTAAATTGACCCTGAAGGAAGACTTATTTCATTAATGGGCTGTCCTGTGCTAATGCATAAAGCTAGAAAAATATATCTATTAAATTCTTAATGTGTAAATGATGTTTCTGGCTTTCTTCTTAATTACAAAGCAAAATGAGCCTGAAGTGCACTATGTCTAGGAAAAAATGATCAATTTAATCCATCTTTCAGAGGAAGAACTTTTTTCTTTTAGAATATTCCCAAATTCCATCTAGCGTAGCTCTTCTTGGGCAGCAGGCTCTGGACTTCCTGCTTCCATTAGGGCCGTGGTAAAATGTGCAGCTTGGCACCCTGGTGTGCATTTTTCTCCAGATTCCAGTGAACACAACAAAGAGGTAATTTGAGTTGTTAGAGATGTTCCCTCCTTCCACTGATACAGTAAACCCAGCTTCTGCTAACTTTTCCTGGAAGGATTACTCAGGGGCATTCTGTTCTTTGGTGCAAATGCATAATGAGAATGAGCACAAATTTAAAATGATGTTGTGCTCTTGCTAGCTTATCATATACACAGTGAATATTAATGCAGCTGTAGAACAAGATTTACTGTACATATGTATTTCCACTGTATGCATAGAATCGCTTAGCTAAAATCATAATATAGTGTAACGATAACTAAGGGGACTCAAGAGCAGCTCCATGTATCTACTTTGAGGTTGCTTGCAGTGGCAGGCAATATTTTGTATGGGAAATTGAGGGGTTTCTGCTCATAGATTGTAGTTAATGATGGTACTATGATTTCCCAAGAGCTTTAACTGGTTAATACTAATAGTTTTCTTTAGACAAAAACACAAATACACCAAGTTCCCCCTCATGCCAATTTGGTGTGTTCTCCCTTGAGAGGTAGAAATTAAGTGGAGCCAGCTCAAAACTATCTTTGCTTTTAGGAGGAGAGTAATAGAGTACAACCGCCCCATAGGGTTTCTAAGGAGCAGCTGGTGGGTTCTAACTGCCGGCCTTTTGGTTAGCAGCTGACTGCTTAACCACTGTACTACCAGGGCTCTGGTATAGTCCTGAGTAGCAAGTTAATATTTACTAGCAGTATAGAGACATAGCACGTATACATTTATTTGGTTTTGAGAAGTTCTGATTTTAATTATGTCTTATCTGGTCCTATTTAAAAATAAAAATTGAGGTAGCAGTATTCACATCTTGATAAGTTCTAAAATTTCCCTCATCTCTCTCCTATCCCAGTCCTGAATTTATTATATGCTTTCAGAAAAGGTGTTTAAAGTATATAAAAATTGTACAACATCAAAATGAAACGTTATTGATGGCATTTATGAACTTGAGGGATTTTTTTGAAAAGAAGATAGTAAAATTGAATTTTCACAGAAAACTCCAAGTTTCCATCAAATTTATGATTTTGTTCAAAGTAAACGTGTCTTTTTTTGCTTTTGTAGTTTTCAGTATATGTATATTACTGTCGGGTATGGGTTGATAGATGTTGTGAAAAATCAAGAAAAAGAAAAGCAATATCCCTTCTTAAAGTTTGTTATTTTATATTTTTGTATTTTTCATGCGAGTGTGTTGTACTCAAACAAGTTGAGAAGGAAAAGCCTGCTCAAGTAAATCAGCACATCTCTTTGATTTGTAATAGAGTAATGCCAAGATTAAATCAGGTCAGCGGACGTTTGTGAATTCTCTAATATATTCTTAGCATAGTGATACAGAATGGAAACGGTTTGAAAGAGAAAAAAAATGAAAAAAATTATCTTGTGGACTTTTATAAGTTGAAAAATTTTGCATTATGAGTTTTTTTAGAATGATGAATAAAATGTTTAAGAGAAAGTGCTTATATATTGCTACTTGGCTTTTACTCCACCAAAATGATTTCTAAAAGCTGTGCGGTGGGAGGATTTTTATGTTAAACCATCTCCACTATCAGATCATTATATTCCCATACACTGAGGACAAGCAGCAGAATATAGCTCAGATGAAACACCAAGACAATTCTTTTCCAGGGACATTGCCAAGAACAGGAATAAAAACCACCTCAAGAAATGATAATGTCGTCATTGAAGATCTCAGAGCAGCCGGAAGTGTGCACTGCTGTCTTTGATTATGCTGCCCCTGATCCAGTTGAAGAGCATCAGCACGTTTGGAAATTCGTTTTTATTTAGGGATTTTAATCCTTAGAATGTAATTCAGCAAATTTGCTCATGGACACCGTTTTGACCTATAGTCTGATAGGCTAGGCAAAGTCATTACTTTTTCCTCACTCTTGTGGAGATCAGTTTTTTAAAGTGAATTAATTCCAATGTATAGTTAAGGCAGTGGTATCCAACCAGGGGCAGTTTTGTACTCCAGGGAAAATTTGGCAATGCCTGGAGACGTTTTTGATTGTCAAGGAGGTGGTATTACTGGCATCTAGTGGATAGAGGCCAGGGATGCTGCTTAATATCCTACAATGCAAAGGATAGTCCCCCACAACAAGGAAATATATGGCTCAAAATGTCAACAGTGCCAAGGTGGAGAAGCTCTGAGTTAATGTAACACTTGTTGTTGTCATTTTTAGGTGTCGTCGATTCTGACTCATAGCGACCCTGTGTATGACAGAACAAAACACTGCACAGTCCTGCACCATCCTCACAACCATTGTTATGTTTGAGCCCATTGTTGCAGCCACTGTGTCAATCTGTCTCACTGAGGGTCTTCCTCTTTTTCACTGACCCTCTGTTTTACCAAGCATGTCTTTTTCCAATAATGGGTCCCTCCTGAAGACATGTCCAAAGTACATGAGATGAAGTGTTGCCATCTTCACTTCTAAGGAGCCCTCTGGCTGTACTTCTTCCAAGACAGATTTGTTTGTTCTTCTGGCAGTCTACAGTATATTCAATATTCTTCGACACCATGATTCAAATGCATCATTTCTTCTTCGGTCTTCCTTATTCACTGTCCAGGTTTGCAAGTATATGAGGTGATTGAAAATACCATGATTTGGGTCAGGTGCACCTTAGTCCTCACAGTGACATCTTTGCTTTTGAACACTTTAAAAAGGTCTTTTGCAACAGATTTGCCCAATGCAATATATCATTTGATTTCTTGACTGCTGCTTCCATGGGCGTTGATTGTGGATCCAAGTAAAATGAAATCCTTGACAACTTCAATCTTTTCTCCATTTATCATGATGTCGCTTTTCATTTATCACGATGTCGCTTATTGGTCCAGTTTGAGGATTTTTGTTTTCGTTATGTTGAAGTGTAATCCGTACTGAAGTCTTTGATCTTCTTCAGTAAGTGCTTCAAGTCCTCTTCACTTTTAGCAAGCAAGGTTGTGTCATCTGCATATCGCAGTTTGTTAATAAGTCTTCTTCCAATCCTGTTGCTGCATTCTTCTTCATATAGTCCAGCTTCTCGGATTATTTGCTCAACATACAGATTAAGTAAGCATGGTGAAAGGATACAACCCTGATGCATATCTTTCCTGATCTTAAACTACGCAGTATCCCCTTGTTCTGTTTGAATGACTGCCTCTTGGTCTATGTACAGGTTCTGCACGAGTACAGTTAAGTGTTCTGGAATCCCCATTCTACAAAATGTTATCTATAATTTGGTATGATCCACACAGTCAAATACTTTTGCATAGTCAATAAAACACAGCTAAACATCTTTCTGGTATTCTCTGCTTTCAGCCAATATCCATCTGATATCAGCAAAGATATCTCTCATTCCATGTCCTCTTCTGAGTCCAGTTTGAATTTCTAGCAGCTCCTTGTCAATGTACTGCTGCAACCCGTTTTTGAATTATCTTCAGCAATATTTTACTTGTGTGTGATATTAATGGTATTGTTTGATAATTTTTGCATTTGTTTGGATCACCTTTCTTTGGAATGGGCACAAATATGGATCTCTTACAGTCAGTTGACCAAGTAGCTATCTTCCAAATTTCTTGGCATAGATAAGTGAGTGCTTCCAGCGTTGCATCCATTTGTTGAAACATCTCAATTGTTATTCCGTCAATTCCTGGAGCCTTGTTTTTCTCCAATGCCTCCAGTGCAGCTTGGACTTCTTCCTTTAATACCATTGGTTCTTGATCATATGCTACCTCCTGAAATGGTTTACAGTCAACCAATTCTTTTTGGTAAAGTGACTCTGTGTACTCCTTCCATCTACTTTTGATGCTTCCTGCTTTGTTCAATATTTTGCCCATAGACTCCTTCAATATTGCAAATCAAGGCTTGAATCTTTTTCTTCAGTTCTTTCAGCTGGAGAAATGCTGAGCATGTTCTTCCCTTTTGGTTTTCTAACTCCAGGTCTTTGCACATTTTATTATATTTACTTCCATTATATTTCATTACATTTCATTGTATCATACTTTACTTTGTCTTCTTGAGCCACCCTTTGAAATCTTCTGTTTAGCTCTTTTACTTCATCATTTCTTCCACTTGCTTTAGCTACTCTAAATTCTAAAACTCACTAGTTTACCACAGCAGATGTGCATTTTTTGTTTATAAAAAATCAAAATGTATATCCCTCACCAATGATCAGCTTTCCCTCAAGCAGAGATTTAGAGACCCCGTCTCCTTCCACCTTGTAAGGAAAAGAGTACAAAGGACTGCACTTGGGAGATATTCATGGTCTAAGCTTATGCCCATATTCACATGGCCACACATAACTGCAGGGGAAGTTGGGAATTTTGTTTAGCTGTGTATCCAAGAGGAAGAGGAAATGGGTTTAGTGAATAGCTAGCCAATCTCTGTCACACCCCATACTTGCCTCTACCAGATATTAATTTCTATTCAAATAGATACCCATCCTATCATTTGTTAGGCCATTGAAAATTTTGGTTCAGCTTTTAAATTTCCTACCAACTTGATGCCATTAGCAGTTTTAGTTATATTTACTAACATTTGTATAGTATGTCACAGCTTATAAAGCATTTTCATATACTTTACATGATCCTAATGAGAATTATGGAGACGTGGTGGCACAGTGGTTAAGAGCTATGGCTGCTAACCAAAAGGTCAGCAGTTCAAATCCACCAGCCACTCCTTGGAAACCCTATGGGGCAGTTCTACTTTGTCCTGTAAGATCACTATGAGTCAGAATCGACGTGACGGCAATGGGTATGGATACGGGTGGCACATTGGTAAAGAGCTCAACTGCTAACCAAAAGGTTGGCAGTTCAAATCCACCAGCTGCTCCTTGGAAACCCTGTGGGGAAGTTCTGCTCTGTTCTATAAGGTCACTGTGAGTCGGAATCAACTCAATGGCAACAGGTTTTTTGGTTAATGAGAATTATGTGAGGTAAAAAGGAACTAATATTTATTGAGAACATACTGTGTGCTCAATATTCTATCTATATTATCTCATTTAATTTTCATAATAATCCTATAATATATATGTTATTTTTATCTTGCATGGGAAAAATGAGGCTGAGAGAGGTTAAGAAACTTGGTAGAAATGCGAAAACCTATGCTTTTGCTGTCTACTGTGAGGTAGTTACTAAGTATTATTGTCCTCCATTTTCAGATGAGGAACTCACATCTCAGATAATTACCCAGGGTTGTTGTGTTAGTTGCCACTGAGTTGGTTCTCACTCATAGCAACTTATATGTAACAGAATAAACATTTCACTGGTCCTGTGCCATCTTCATGATCATTGCTATGTTTGAGTCCATTGTAGTGGTTATTGTGTCAATCCATCTCATTGAAGGTTTCCCTTGTTTTTGCTAACCCTCTTTTCTGCCAACCAGGATGTCCTTTTCTAGTGATTGGTTTTTCCTGAAAATGTGCCCAAGTAAGTGAGCCAAAGTCTTGCCATCTTTGATTCTAGGAAGCATTATAGTTGTATGTCTTCTAAGACTGATTTGTACATTCTTCTCATAATCCACAGTATATTTAATATTCTTTGCCAACACAACAGTTTGAATGCATCAGTTCTTCTGTCTTCTTTTTCATTGTTCAGCTTTTACATGCATACAGGTGATTGAAAAGACCATGGCTTGGGTCAGGCACACCTTAGTCATCAAAGTGCCATCTTTGCTTTTTAGAACTTGAAGGAGGTCTTTTGTACCAGATTTGTTTAGTGCAATACATTCTTGGCTGCTGCTTCCATGGACGTTGATTGTTTATCCAAGTAGAAAGAAATCATTGACAACTTCAATTTCTTCTCAGGGTTACATGAGGATAAAGTGGCAAAGCCAGGACATGAACTTCAGTCTTCCAATTCTCAATCCTGTGCTCTTTCCTTAATTACACCTTGACGATGCACCTCATTTCATCAACCAAGTTAGTAAAAAAGCATTAAGTTTTCTCCTGTAAGTATCACCCTGTCTAGAACCCTATTAAATATATTCCCTCAAGGCTGAGAATAATCCATGAATATTTGCTATTTAAGCTTGGGCCACATAGTTAGTGCAGATGCCAGATAAACCTCGGACCAAATCTTCACTCCAATGTTTATTAGATGGGTAGAGCTTGGCAAGTCACTTAATCTCTCTAAGCCTCAACTTCTTCATCTATAAAATGGGAATAAAATGCTTATCTCTCAGGATGACTGGGGATGACATGAAGTATATGTATAAGGTAATCCACTAGGTGCTTGGTATGCACAGGTGCTCTAGAAATATTAATTTCTTTCTCCTTTTCTTCATACACTACAGTGGACATTTTAGGTTTTCAACCTCATGACATTCTCTCTTTTTTGATAAAGGCACCCCAATGCCTATTTGGGAATTACCTCTACCTCATTGTGTGTAGTGTTGACAAGGCTGTAAATCAAGTTTCCCTGTTCTACCTTACCTAAGGGGTGGCCCATGACCTAAGTTAAAGCAGTGAGTCTCTCTCCTAAGACTCTGAATCTTGAGCTGTTGTTGTTGTTTTTAGGTACCATCGAGTTAGTTTTGACTTATAGTGACCCTACATACAACAGAACAAAACATTGCCTGGTCCTGTGCCATCCTCAGGATTGTTGTTATGCTTGAGCCCGTTGTTGCAGTCACTGTGCCAATCCATATTGTTGAGGGTCTTCCTCTTTTTTGCTGACCCTCCACTTTACCAAGCATGATGTCTTTCTGCAGGGACTCGTCCCTCCTGATAACATGTCCAAAGTATGTGAGAAGAAGTATCGTCATCCTTACTTCTAAAGAGAACTCTGGCTGTACTTCTTCCAAGACAGCTTTGTTCATTCTTTTGGCAGTCTGTGGTATATTCAATATTCTTCACCAATACCACAATTCAAAGACGTCAATTCTTCTTTGGTCTTCCTTATTCACTGTCCAGCTTTCACATGCATGTGAGGAGATTGAAAACACCATGGCTTGGGTCAGGCATGCCTTAGTCCTCAAAGTGACATCTTTGCTTTTTAACACTTTAAAGAGTTCTTTTGCAGCAGATTTGACCAATGCAATGCGTCTTTTGATTTCTTGACTGCTGCTTCTGTGGGTGTTGATTGTGGATCCAAGTAAAATGAAATCCTTGACAACTTCAATCTTTTCTCCATTTATCATGATGTCGCTTATTGGGCCAGTTGTGA
>NW_004443939.1:9354196-9411894 GCF_000243295.1 Trichechus manatus latirostris | reverse complement strand
GCTTCTCGGATTATCTGCTCAGCATACAGATTGAATAAATATGGGTGAAAGGATACAACCCTGATGCACACTTTTCCTGACTTTAAACCATGCAGTATCCCCGTGTTCTGTTCGAATGACTGCCAAATCTTGAGCAGAGTGATGTAAAGACATAAAAGGATGGTTGATGTTCATTCGAGAGGCAGACTGTACATAGACTTTTGGAGCTGCCCTTCCTTTCCCAAGCCTGCTTCTTCAGCCATCCAGTGGATCTTCTATATTTCTGTATCTTTCCAACATATTCTTTTTCTGCTTAAATTAATCAGAATGAGTTTCTGTTGTTTGCAACCAAAGAACCCAACAACCTTCTCCTTCTATACAGTGATTAAATTTTTAAAAAATTCTTGACAGCAATGTCAAAAGGCACTAATTACAAAAGCTTGATAAAGACAAGACCCATTACAGCTGTAATTTTTTCCTTAATATAATAGACTTGTTTAGGAGGAAATTAAATTAGCGTGATTGAATTGTTTTTAAACCATAATCATGCAGAAAGTGATAGATAGATTTTTGATGATCATTCATTAATATTTATCCAAGTATAACTTTCTGGTACCTGTGCTAACTGATGAGTACAAAGAAAATTTAGATGTGATTTCTAGTCATAATAATTTAGGTGAACCCATATGCAGTTTTCTCTGTAATTAAGGCCAAAAAAAAATCTGTTCTATTGGACCTTCATTTATGGGTCCTGGAATAATGTGGATTGTTAGTCTCTTCTCCCAAAATTAATCCAATAATTAATCCTAGGCAGCCACCTTAGAGATATGGCATGTTTTTGCCTACCTAGAATGTTCAAAGCTGAGAACCATCTGACAGTTCTTCCTTAGTGCTTTGGTTTGCTTTGGAGGGCCCAGGAGGAAAGAGCTGGCATAGGGACCCAGGGGAACAATTTTACAGTAAAATTCCTCTAGGTGGGTTTGTTGTCTGATTCTGAGGCGAGTTTAAGCTTCTAGTTCAAATCTCACTGGCTTGAAAGCCAGTGATTGCTCTGGGGGGAAGATTTCATGCAAATGAGATGCGTCATCTACACTTTCTTCTCCTGATTAGTCAACTCTCAGTCTCTTGCCACCAGCACCCAGTTTCTGGGGTGAACAGAAAGATTGGAAAAAATTATGTTAGTATTGGGAGACAATACCTTCCTACCTAAAAATGTAGAAATCAAACAAAATAAATATCCCTATTTGATGAGCGTATTCTAGTTCTGATTATGAGTCTTTAGTGAACACTATGTAAAATTAGACTTACCAAGGGATACTTTTTCTTTCCCTGTCCATATCCTAGAATTAAATTATAAAGTAGATTGAGTGCACTCCTTTAGGGCTGATAAAATTAAATATCTGGTCATTGGCAGGCCTAAATTTATGGGTGATCCATTGAGATAATGATAAGAAGGCACTTTTGAAGTTTAAATTTGATAGTGAAAGATAGTGGGGTCTTAATAGATTAGATTTGTTTTTTAATCACTCAAAAGTTTGTTGAGTGCCTACTCTTTGCAAAGGACTTGTACCCTAAGAAGATACTGTGATTATTGTCAAACTGATTAAAATATGGTGAGGAGCCAATATCTATATGTATGTTGTACATATAGACACACATTTGAAAAATAACTGACATTAAATAAAATATTTATGCTCTAACTACATTGGCTTTTGTGTTCCTGGAAGGTGCTACATCCCTTTGCACTATAGGGCCTTCATAAATGCTAATTTGTATGTCTTTATTCAATTTAATTGAGTGATTATTTTGTGTCAGGCATTGTTTGTAAGTTTCTAGATGCACAAGATCCCTGTTCTCATGGAATTTATATTCTAGTTGGAGGAAATAGACAAAAACAAACAATTCATAAGGTACTGATAAATGCTATGAAGGGACTAGTAGATTGTGATATGGTAGATGGTGACTAGGGGTAGGAGTGAAGTTGCATCCCATATGATGCATGGAGTAGGCTTCTTGAATCAGGCAATTCTGAGCTGAAATCCAGATCATGGAACCAGTTATGTGAAGAGCTGAGAAAGAGCATTCCAGGCAGAGGGAACAGCAAATGCAAAAGCCCCGTGAGATAGAAACAAATTTGACATGCTTAAAGAAGAGAGCGAAACCCTGATGGCGTCGTGGTTAAGAGCTACGGCTGCTAACCAAAAGGCTGGCAGTTTGAATCCACCAGACGCTCCTTGAAAACTCTACAGAGCAGTTCCACTCTGACCTATGGGATCGCTATGAGTCACAATCTACTCGATGCCAACGGGTTTGGTTTGATTTTGGGTCAAGAAGAGACAGAACAGTGGGGCTGGAGAAGAGTGATTGATGGGAGAATGTTAAGAATGAGGTCATGTGGGAGGCAGGACCAGATTGTAGGGCCTTGGAGGCCATGATAAAGAACTTGCTACTGCTTCTGCCTTGAATGACTTGGCCCTTATTTTGCTTAAATCAGACCCCATCTCCTTAGTTGGAGTGTCTCTTGCTCTGGGAAGTCTTTCCTTATGCTTCAGTCTAGAAGCTGTTGTTAGGTGCTGTCGAGTTGATTTTCTACTCATAGAGACCCCAGGTGACAGAGTAGAACTGCCCCCTTAGGGTTTTCTAGGTTGTAACCTCTACAGGAGCAGAGTGCCAGGTCTTTCTCCTGTGGAGCCTCTGGGCGAGTTTGAACCACCAACCTTTCAGTTAGCAGCCGAGTGCTTAACCACTGTGCCACCAGGGCTCCTTAGTCTAGAATAACTCTCTGTTATTCATTCTCATAACACCCTGTGCTTCTTTTTTTTTTGCAGCACTTCTTAACAATTTGAAGTAAATAACTATTCATGTAATTTGTTTAATATCTATTCTCCAAAGTAGGCTGTAAATTCCTTGAGGGTAGAGATTGATTTATCTAATTCATTGCAATGTGAAGAATTAAAATCATCCAGTAAACATTTATTTTTTAATTTACTATACACCAGATATGTATATATGCTCTATAAATATATGTTGATGGGATGAAAGAATGAATTAATGCATAGCTTTTTTTATCCACTGCCTCCCAGTCACTTGCTCTACCTGGATGTGTAGCAACCCACTCTGCCCATGAGGATGTGGAAGGCCCAGTAAGGTGAGTGGATGAGAGAGTGTAGTCCTACCCATACGTTGGAGTCAGTGCTGGAGTTGGTGAACAGTGGTTCCCTTCTTTTCCTGAAGGCTTTAATTACATGCTCTCATTTCTGAGTGGGTGCAAGCTACTTCCTTTTCTAACCTTTTCTCTTTCTTCTTCAAGCCTCTGTTCTTCCTTTTCCCCTAAATCAGCAAGCAGTGTGTGGGGAGGGGCTAGTATTAAAGAATGAGAATGTGAGAAGTGAGTATCATGGAGAGGGCTTATCTCAGTTCTTTCTTTTTTTATTTTTCCCACCATAAGCCATGATTTGGGCCATATTGTAGATAAAGGCTTATTAATTGTATTAGCATTTACATCATGTTCTCCAATATGACACTGCTGTATCCATCTAAGAGCCATGCTGAATTGCCAAGTGAATTGGATTAGAAAGAGATTGTGCCTCGCCCCATGGAGTCTGCTCATATGGAAATAGAAGTGATTTGCCAACATACTGATGTTTGTCTTGGATTGTCCTCTAATGAATCAAGAAGCATAGGTGTTGAGGAATGAAGACTGGACCTAGAATCCAAAGACCTGGCTTCAACTTCAAGCTTTGCTATTTAGTAGCTGTCTCCATGCAAGTTTACTAAATTGTCTATTAGTTTTCTAGTCTGTAAAAGAGGATAATATTTACCTCACAGGACTGCTGTGAGGATTAAATGAGATATCCTATAGATAGCTCGTGGTCCATAATAAGTGTTCAAACATAAATGTGTGCTGAGTGAATATTATACTTCCCAATGCAATATTCTTCTCCTGCTTGATCCTGAGCTAGAGATCTTTCCATTTATTCATTCAATGAATACATACTGTTTGCTGAAGAAGGTTCAGAAACTAATTTTAAATCCACATTTTGGGAACTATATTTCCGGATTAGAAAAGAGTGAATTATTGAAATCACCGAAGCAGGCAATGTACTAAAGTAGATAACAATAATAACAATAGCTACCAGTTATTGTGAACATACTGTGTGCCAAGTACTAGGAAAATGCTTTTTCTATGTGCTCTCATTTACTCCTATTAAAGCTTCAGAGAGGATAACTAAGTTTCCAAGGTACTCTGGCTACTATGCTGAGGGGCCAGGATTTTAACCTGATAGGCTGGACTCCAAAGCTTGTGTTCTTGATAGATATGACATGTATCTTTCTTCATGGAGTTGTTGTGAAGACCAAATGATATAGCATACATAAACATGTTTTGTAAACACTAATAAAACACTGTGTAAATGTCCCTTTATCATCACTATCATCATCAGAAGTGATTGATTTGCAGCACTATTCCCAATAGCCAAAAGGTGGAGACACCCTAAATGTCTATCAACAGATGAACGGATAAACAAAATGTGGTACGTACGTACAATGGAATATTATTCAACCATAAAGAGAAACGAAGTCCTGACACATGCTACAACATGGATGAACCTTGAAAACATTTTGCTGAGTGAAATAAGTCAGTCACAAAGAGACAAATATTGTATGATCCCACTTACATGAAACGGGTGGAGAAGGGGGGAGGGGGGGTCATTGTTTAGGGGGCACTGAGTTTCTGTTAATGGTGATGGAATAATTTGGAAAAGGAGAGTGGTAATGGTTACAGAACATGATGAACATAATCAATGTCATTGAATTGTACGTGTAAAAATTGTTGAATTGGCAAATGCTTTGTTTTATATCTTTTTATCACAATAAAAAAAAGTGATTGATTTGATGGTATTCTGCAGGGTCAACTGTGCTTATTAGGGGTGACTGGAGGCATTTGAAAATTCTAATTCTTTAAAGCAAGTTTTTGCCTCTGTTTTATTTAAACGACTGTTTTTTCTAACCTGACTTTTCCAAATTAGATGGATCAGATTTGCTGGTGAGGTGGATGGATGGTGAGTGGCTCTTCAGCGTCCTCTGGAGGAAACCCACTCGGTGCCTTGTTGCTCATAACTGATAAACTAATGGAGAGCTTGATCACGTTGTGCGTCTGCTCGTACTGAGCTGGGGGAGAGCAGCTCTCTAAAAAACGCCCTGGTTCAGAGTTCTTCTGAACTGGTACATGGTGGCTTCAGAAAAATCAGTTGGTAGAATTCACCACATTCTTATTTCAGAGGGGAGCAAAGACTCCAAGGTGTAATTTTCAGTCTTCTGTGTTCCAAGTACCGCCTTCCATCCCCTGCCAACACCTTATTGGCATTCAACTTAAAAATGTGTTTCTATTTTACATAATGGGTTAATCACACCATAGATTTTTTTCTAATTCATGTCTCTCTGGACATACGCAATATCTGTTATCTAAGAAAATGTTTATTTGTTTTGTTGTATTGCCCAGCAAGCATTTTATAGGTTGAGTCTCTGTGTGTGTTTACACAGAGAATGTATCACATTAAATCCAGAGAAAATCGTCTTCTAGATTATTCCTTTACATGGAGCAAAATCAGTCCAGTCCCGTATACCTACTGGAGAAGCACAAATGGCACTGGAACATGTTCAGAGTGGTTTATGCCCTTGACAGGTCAATCAGAGGGTAGCTGAAACTGAAGAAGTCATATGCCACAGTGCCAGCGGAAATGAAAATTATACCACTCATACTAACGAGTGCATTTCCAAAGGGACTATTTAGTAGTATTAAAAGTCTCTAAGCAGATGCCTCTGAACTTAAAATACACTTGATTCCTAAGGATTGTCTTCTAATTAATTTACCCAGATAGACTCAATGAGGAGAATGCAGTGCAAAGCATCACATTGCTCAGCAGTTTGCAAACTTCAGGGAACACTAAGATAAATAGATTTTTTTAAGCATCTACCTTCATTTCCTTTATAACTGAGAATTGAGAACAGCTTATAGTAAGGAAAAGCACTTTCCAATTTTATAATATAATTTCCTGAAAACAAAAAAAATCCAGCTACTGTAACAGGAAGGACTCTATGTAGATGACATCAAAAGAATACCACTCATACTTTGGTTACAGCTTTCGTTCCTGTTAACTTGCCAGTCTGTAAACATCTCATTGAACATGGGAAGCTTGCTTCTGATTGGTTTTGTTTTATACACACGGTGCTGTACAGCAACAGTTTTAACATACCTCTTGTTAACACAACTTGAATTTTATGAAGAACAGCCGATTTGTTAGTGACCACTGGAGCACTGGTGGTGCAGTGGTTAAAGCGATCGGCAGTTGGAACCCACCAGCTGCTCCACTGAAAAAAGATGTGGCAGTCTGCTTTCGCAAAGATTTACGGCCTTGGAAACCCTGAGGGGCACTTCTACTCTGTCCTATAGGGTCGCTATGACTTGGAATCAACTCTACGGCAGAGGAGTTTTTTTGTTGTTGTTTATGTGACCACTGTCAACTGTATTTTTATAGTATTAAAGAAATAATAATAAAAGTGCTAAAGAGGTATGTAATCTCTTCTAAAAGTTAGTTTTTTTTAAAAAAATGACTATCTTTTCTTCCTCTGCACATTTGTTGTTGTGAGAATTGAATAATGTAAGTTCAAAAAAAGTGCTAAGTTTTTTTAGGTTTTGGTGCAAATTTGATAAAACAGCTCTATCTCGGAGGTTAGAAGTATAGTGGTGTGATACTTGGACAGGCCAGACACCAGTAAGGAGGTACTAAATGTTTTGCCCTTTAGAATGTGCTGGGAGCTTAGGCTTTGGACTCCCTTGGATCAAAGTCTCAATCCAGTTCTCCCCCTTGACCTTAAGCAAGCTTCCTAACCTGTATAGGCCTCAATTTAATTACCTATTAAAAGAAAATGATGGTAATGCTAATAACAGGTGGTATTTGAAGACTGATGAGGTCACATATGAAGCAGTTTTATCAGCTGCTGTTGAGTCGACTCTGAGTCACAGCGACCTCATATGTGTCAGAGTAGAGCTGTGCTCCATAGGGTTTTCAATGGCTGATTATTTGGAAGTAGATTGCCAGGCCCTTCTTCTAAGGTGCCTCTGGGTGGACTTGAACCCTCAATCTTTTGGTTAGCAGCTGAGCACTTACCCATTTGCACCACATACCCAAAATAGTGCCTGGCCCAAAATAAGACAGTTTTTACTATTAGTATTTGCTTTTACGCTAGTGTATCTTACACATTTATTCCATTCCTTTAAAAGATGTTTACTATGTGCTTACTCTTGCTCTGCACTGTGCTGAGTATTTTCATGTTTCATATCATCATCTTTATCACAACCTTGTGAATAGGTTTCATCATCACCATTTTATAGATGAGAAAACTGAGGCTAGAAGGAATAAGAAATTTGTTCAAGGTCACACAGCTTGTAAGGAAGGCAGCCCGAATTGACACCCAGGTCCCTGTCTATCAAGTATGTACCCTTGTCTATAATGCATGAAGCACTGTACCAGGCACTGGGGAGACTGGGACTAATGAGACATACATCCACCCCCCAGAACATCATGCTGTATTTGAGGATGGCGAGGGGAGAGACAAGTACCAAATAAGCCAGACCATGACAAGTTCTATCATTGTTCTATAAAAGAGATATTAGGGAGATCTAAGGACTGTGCAATTAATTGTAACTGGGGAAACTGGGAAAGAGGTCACAGAGGAGCAGACGTTTAGGCTGGGCCTGGAAGAATGAAAGTGATTTTAACAGAAAAAGAAGGGTATTCCAGGTAGAGGGAATTTGCTATGCAAAGGCATGAAGGCTTGGGATATTTGAGGACTGCTGAGGAATCCTAGGTTCGAATTCCGCCTCTAAGATTTACTAGCTGTGTGGTGCTGAGCTAGTTATCCATCCTTTCTGTGCTTTGTGTCTGTCATCTGAGAAACAGGAGTGATAAAAATATGGAATGGCTGGGGAGATCAAAAGATAAGTGTATATAAGTGCTTAGCACAGTGCTGGGCTCTATAAATGTTAGCTGCTGTTCGGTTGCTGTTTTATACCTCAATGTCTTTGCTCATACACTTCCCCCTAAAATGTTCTGTTGTATTACCCCATTTCCTAACCTCCCACCTAACCCATCTTCTCATCCACTTACTTCCTCTCTTCGTGACTCAATATAGACATAATACCCCTGTCATGGATTGAATTGTGTCCCCCCAAAAATGTATATATCAATTTGGCTAGGCCATGATTCCCAGTATTGTATGATTGTGTAATCTGATGTGATTTCCTTATGTGTTGTAAATTCTGTCACTGTAATGAGGTTATACTGATGAGGTTTACAAGATTAGATAGTGTCTTAATCCAATCTATTTTGAGATATAGAAGAGAGAAGCGAGCAGAGACACATGGGAACCTCATACCACCAAGAAAGCAGTGCCAGGAGCAGAGCGCGTCCTTTGGACCTGAGGTTCCTGTGCTGAGATGCTCCCAGACCAAGGAAAGACAGATGACAAGGACCTTCCTCCAGAGCTGACAGAGAGAGAGAGAGCCTTTTCCGGGAGCTGATGCCCTGAACTTGGATTTGCAGCTTACTGGACTGTGAGAGAACAAATTTCTCTTTGTTAAAACCATCCACTTGTGGTATTTCTGTTGGAGCAGCACTAGATGACTAAGACAATCCCCCTGGGACAGTGCTTCTCAAACGTCAGTGTACAAATGAGTTACCTGGGCATCTTGTTAGAATGCAGACTCTGATTCAGTAGGTCTGGGGTGGGACTGGAGATACCGCACTTTGAGTAGTAAGGGACTATAGCAGTGTTTAGGGTCCTGGTGGCACAGTGGTTAAAGTGCTTGCTGCTGTCAGCAGTTCAAACCCACCAGCCGCTCTATGGGAGAAAGATGTGGCTTTGCTTCCATAAAGATTTACAGTCTTGGAAATCCTATGGGGCAGTTCTACTCTGTCCTAGGGTAACTATGAGTCAAAACTGACTCGACAGCAATAAGTTTGGGTTTTATAGCAGTGTTTCCCAGAGTGTTTTCTGTATTTTTAACAAGCTCCAGTAATGCCAATTCAGCTGGTCTGCAGACTATACTTTGACTACCAGTTACCAGTTGCCATTGAGACGACTCTGACTCATGGCGATGACCTCATGTGTATCAGAGTAGAACTATGCTCCACAGGGTTTTCAATAGCTGATTATTTGGAAGTAGACCACCAGGCCTTTCTTCTGTGGTGCCTCTGGATAGACACGAACCTCCAACCATTTGGTTAGCAGCCAAGCACATTAACAATTTACACCATCCAGGGTCTCCCATGCTTTGACTATCAAGGGTCTAAAGTATCATATAAATGTTCATTTTTGAGAGCCTCCTGTACTTGGTGGTCTTTCCATCCTTTTCTTCTCTACACAACGGTCTGTTCCAGTGAAAATGGACTCATCTGCTTTCTTCTGCACATGCCCTATGCACTGTTCTGGAATGCTTTATTTGAATTCCTCACTTTGTGTGATCCATTGCATGCGATGCACATTTCCATTACAGCACATTGTATTGAAATATATATTTGCATGTCAGTCTCTACTTCCAGACTATTTTTCTACTAACTATAACCTATAATATGTACCTTAATAATTAACACATTATATTATGAATATTCAGTCGTGTACCAAGGGGGAGAGGGTTGAGAATGATCATTGTTTAGAATTGCTGGTGAATAATGATAATAAAACTAGACCAATATGTGGTCAGGTTTTAAAATTCTGTACACCTGGGTTGTACACCCATTGCCTACCCCTACCCCTTGATACACCACTGTTTATTCTTCTTACCTATTCTTATAAAGGAGTCCCTGGATGGTGCAAATAGTTAATGTGCTTGGCTGCTAACTGAAAGGTTGGAGGTTTAAGTCTAGCCAGTGGTGTCTCAGAAGAAAGGCCTGGTGCTCTCCTTCTGAAAAATCAGCCATTGAATACCCATGGAGTACAGTACAACTCTGACACATATGGGGTCACCATGAGTCGGAATCGACTCAACAGCAACTGGAAAAATAATTCTTATAAAATATGTTATCAGATCCATTTTATTTTCACTAGAATAGTACAGAATTTGTTTCTAAAGGCAAGTGCTATGCTTTATTCATTTTTTAGTTTACCATGGCACATAGTTACTGAAGAAATGTTTGTTGAGCTGAACTGCTGATCTGGAGGTTTGATGATGATTTCTCTGCCACAATGATAAGAATTCCTTAAATCTCTACTTTACATCCATAGCGAAGCTATCTGAACTGTGTGCATAAAGACACACCTCAAAATGACAAGCAGTGGTAAGACTCCTGGGATAAAGACTCTCCTATCCAACCCACTTGGGTCGTACACACAACACACTTACCCAGTGTTGGCAATTGAAGTCATTATTTTCTATAGAAAATAAACAGTAAAGAACAAGAACAGATTACTTATAGAAGGCAAACAGTAAATAACAAAAACAGATTTGAGGTGAACCGGTCCCCTCCACCCTTGCGAGTACACCACTTAGCTTGTAGGAGAGGAACCCACTTATGTCTAAAAGGAGGCCTGCGCACCCTTCTTAAATTACCCATGTCCATTTCTGTGTCACTGGGCAGGCATGCCGTGGACCAGATGTCCACAGGTGTCTCTCAGCAGGTATGCCAGGTGCAGGGTGGCTGTGTTCATTCTCTCTCTTTCTGCTCCTTTGGTGACCTCCTGCCCAGAGGTGCCCAGCTCTGCTCCATGAGCCAACTTGCCCACCGCCACCATCTGCCAGTCATTCCCACCGCTAGCACTGCTGCCGCCATTTCTCTGCTGTTCAGCTCTGCTGCGCTTGCTGCCATCTCTCTGGGTCTTCAGTGTTATCAGCTCAGTGAATGTTACCAGCTCAGTGCTACAGCCCTTGACCTATACTGCAGTTCTTCTTGCAGGTTCTCAGTGCAGGTGCCCCACGTCCAAAGGGTGCACTCCTCTCCTGGATCTCGTCATCAGGAAGCCCCAAAAACATCTGTGAGATTGGCCACTTACATAGAAACAATCCTTGTCAACTTCAGGGTATGGCTTTCCTAAATCGACCAATCCCTTAGGCAGATCATAGCTGAGTGGAATTGCAAGCCTCTTATGCTGATAGTAAACTGATCGATCCCTGAAATCCATTTATGCAGGTAGTAAATTGACCAGTCCCTTGCAAGATTGTGCCCCGACCAATCATTTTGGGAGAATTATATACGCAGGGCCAGAAAGGTCACATAAAAGAAAACCTACTGCACAACAACATAAAGGCAACTGGAGTGTTGTGGTTGATATTTAAAGAACGTGTAAAATAAGCCTATTTCATCTTACGGAAAGACTAGGCTCTTCCGAAATAGAGCTATTTCTAACACTGGTTTTCATTCTAGCTTGTCTGCTTTAAGGGAAATAGTTTCCCAATCAGTAGCATAAATAAAATTGTGAACTATTGAAAAAAGTGTGACAGAACACGTGTAATAGTAATAATTATGCCATAGTAACATAAGGTCATTATGTTTTGAAGTAAACTTGATAAAGCAGAAAATAGAATAGAGTGCTTGCTCTCCACAGGAAAGACTCAAGTTTATCTGTTTAAAATGATACTGTAATTTTTAAAAAAAATACAGTTTTCCTGATATCATTTAGGAAGTGACTGAAGGAAAAAAGAATTATTCATTCATTCAACAAATATTTTTTGAACTTCTTACTGTGTGTCAGTTTCTGTCCCACGTGCTTGGAATTTATCGCTAATTTATACATGGCCACATAATAGTTTGCAGCTGATAAATGTGCAAAATGAAGATGAAAATCTCCTTCCTGAGGAATTTGTAATATAGAAAGTCAAGTCCCAAAGAAACTGTCATTTTCAAAATACCATAACATTTCCAATTCTTGTTTTTTCTTCTTTTGACTTTGTATGGCAGATCATGTATGGCAGAATGATTTGAAAGTTTGAGGGCATTTACGACGAGCAACCTATCATGCTAATGACAAATTTGGGGCATTCTGCATCATGTGAAGTAAAGTGTTATATATTAGAGACCGTGAACAGAACAGTTTATGTCATACATTTTAATGCTTATTGGTTTGTGTAAATGGCTGTTATGACAGTATGTCTCATCATGTGGGTACTATAAAAATATTTTTGTTGTCATTTCAAAGTAACTTTGAAATTAGAAATCTGTAGCCTTGTTATCAGAATTGGCCTGAAATTGTACTGTGAATTTTACTCCATCTTGACATACGCACCTAATCAAATGAGTGTGCCAATTTTCTCCTTCGTCGCTATATTTCTCGTGTGTACTGGGCAATGATATTTGTCCGAGTGACCTGATGTAGTGGAAAAAGCACGGAACTGGGATCAGAAGATCTGGGTTCTAGTCCTGGCTCTGCCTCTATCAAGTAGTGTGCCTTGGGCAAAACGCTAAAACCCTGTTTTGTTCACCAGGAGATTGAACTAGATGAGTTTATGCATATAGATATCTATAGATAAGAAATTCCCTTTTTAATAATTCATACATTTGTTGTATTATTTCATTTTCTGTGCTTTGAACCCCTTCTTATATCTGATATGCTTGATTTCACAATCTAATGCCTGCCTGGGGTGATTAGGAAAGCGCTATAGGAAATCTTGCTTAATTGACTATACGGGAGCAGAGTCACAAGGCGGTTGCATATTCTCTTGGGATGACTGTTTTTTAGAGGGAGCATTTTGGCCTAAGTATTTTTGCCTCCATCTCCACTTCCAAGAGGAAAATGACTGTAGACGAAGTCAGCTTTTGCCTGTGAGGCTGAGGGTTGTCTCACTCAGGGATTAGCATCTGTTTCAGTGTTACATATAAATTATTTAGATTAACCTCGGGCTTTCTGTAGGTCTTCAAAATTAAATTTCGAGTAAATTACTTAAAATTCATAAGAATTCATATTATTTTTATTACCAGGCAGAGGCTAGACTGCGAGCTCTTCATCTCTGGGTCCCACAGCCTGGCACAGGGGCTGGCTCATGGGAGCCAATGTGGAACGGAATAGGTGATCTGATCGCTCTTGACTTCTGATACAGCTCTACCTCATTTTGCGTTTGTGTCCCTGACATCTTTGTTTAGGTTGAAATGTTGTGTTGTACAATATTAAATATAGTAGCTATTTAAAGCAAATTTACAGCAATTTATTTAGTGGAACAAATCACCCAATCATGTGCCCATTTAATAACTTTAGACGTGACTTCAAGTGAATCATGTACCATCTCACCTTAGCTTCTTCGTCTCACAATTGAAGGTTTAATTTCGATGGCTCTTGAGGTTCTTTGACCACTAAAATTCTTTGATCACAATTTAACTTTTCATATATTATTGTTGTTGTTAGTTGCCATTGAGTCCGTTCTGACTCATGGCCACCCCATGTGTGTAGAGCGGAACTGCTCCATAGGGTTTTCAAGGCTGTACCCTTTTGGAAGCAGATCAACAGGCGTGACTTCTGAGGTACCTCTGAGAGGGTTTGAATTGCCAGCCTTTCGGCTAGTACTGTATTTTTACACAAATAATGCGCGCCGTCTACATTTGTTTGCCCACTGCTCCATCCCTCCTCGAGGTATTTTCAGAAGTACCACTGTGCCAATTTCTTTTTACATGTTTCTGTTTAAAAAAAGAATAGCATAGGGTACTTAACGAAAATACCTCCTGAAGGGAGGGGATGGTTGGCAAACAAGCATAGAAGGTGTGCATTATTTGTGTAAAAATATGGTAGTCAAGCACTTAACCATTTGCACAACCCAGGGACCTCATTAGCTTGTATTAAATTATAAACAGATCTTGTAATTAACATCTCAGTTAGTCTTGAAAAAATTTTATTTCTAAGACTTTCAAGCACATGCTTTGAAGTAATTATATTGTAGTAATTATCAGCCCATATTTTGGAGTTGGACAGGCTTCGGTTCAAATCCGACACTGACATTTATTAAAAGCAAGTTGCTGTATCTCTATGAGACTCAGTTTTCTCATCTGTTAAATGGGGATATAATAATATGGACTTTATAGGTTTGTGATCAGGATTAAATGAGATAATGCATATATGCATAGGTCCCTGTTTTTGTCATTGTAACCACACTGGGATTGAATTCACTATGAAGAAAAACACTGTAAATGCATTTATTTAACTTCAGATTGAAGGTTATGATTGCAGGTAATGATTAAATAACTTTACTTATTAGGTTGTGCTTCAGATTCACAAGAACTCTCTCATCTGGGTTGAAAAATGTCCATGGAGATGAGAACAGCAGTTACACATCAGAGTGGCTCTTGTACTGATAAATCATACCTTGCTGTTGAACTTTTCAAATTAACAGATGAAATAGCATCTTTTGGCAAAGGAGCAATATTTATAAATTAAATTTATTGATGCACATGGTCTTGGTTATTATTTTAATCTTCCTCTCTAGGTATTTTGTAAGAAAATATAAGTGCTTGTGTTTATTTCTGTTTGTTAATGCTTTGATAAATCAGACATTTTTAGTATTCTATCAATGGCAAAAGTCTAATTGCCTTATTGTATTCTGATTTATTTCTTTCCTTACTTTCTTTGCATCTGCAGCCCAACAAATGAGTCTCTGAAGAGATATATGTTATGATACAGTGTCAGTGAAATTAATCCTGATCAATTTTAAAGTTCACATTTTTATTTGATGACTTTCAAGGGAATCACTAAACCTGAGATTGACTTGGTCTCTTCTTTTGTTGGTTAAATATTGTTTGAGAGCAGTGGAGCCAGAGTGAAGAAAAGGGCCCTTCTTGTGCTCTTAACTCCGTTCCATTTCTGAAGAAGAGCTGCAGAAATTTCTCTTGTCTTTGTGTAACATGAAGCTAAATGGTAACGAAGACCACAGAGGCTGTACTTGGCTTGTAACTTTGGCATCTGACTGAGGCAAGAAATTTAATCCTATGAAAAATGAGAGCGCTGTTCCCAACTTACCTGCCATCCTTTCATTTTCTCCAAACATTTTTATATTTCATAATAATAAAATTGTTGTCTCACAATTTCATGATGATAAAACTGTTGTCTGTAAGTGTTTTACAGCTAACATCTCATATGACCCTAACAATTACTCAGGGAGGTAGGGGATATTACCTTTCCTTCTTTACCGGGGGAGAAATTGGAGCTTAGAGAGAGTAGACCATTTGGCCAAAATCACACAGCTAAGAAAATCTGATGTGAGGATTTCTGATAGGTGGTTTCATGGTCTTCATTTGAAAAATAAGAGGAGTTCACACCCAAATAAAGTAGAATATTGGGACTATTTATATATCTAATAATAAAAATAATTAAAGATGAAATTCTGAATGGTATTTACTGTTCACTTTTTATTACAAGAGCATTTGAAACTAAAACCCCTTATTTAATTTTATATAAAAATTTTCAATTTCTAACATGAAATGACATGACCTATGGTTGACTGAGAAAAATAAATGGTCTAGGAAAAGAATTTCCATTTTCTTCCACAGTCAAAACTTGCCAAGGTTTCTACACTGTTAACATAAAATATCTTTGTGTATAACTTTCATATTATTTATAATGATTTTCATCCTTGCATGCATTACTCATGTATTTCTTATTTTTGTAATGCCATTTTTCCTTGTTCTATGTTTATTCGTGTAAAAGAATTCTGAAAAAAGGCAAAGAAATCTGAATAATATGTTGCAGAAAAATCTAGAATATTTTTATGGAAAAGCATCACATCCAAATATGTGTTGTTACTCAACTTTGCAAAAATGCATTTAAGTACATTTAAAAAGAATTTTTGGTTTGCATTTTAAACTTTATCTCTTACTAAACATAAATGAAAATTGAAGGAAAATGGTCATTATATAATCAAACAAATTTGAAAAGGATGTTTCTAAAATAATCTCCGTTTGGTGATATTTGATCCTTGTAAGTCTGGTGCCATATCTAGAAAGAAAAATTAAAATACATGCATGTTTAGATTTCTCTACTTTCAAATTCAGGGAGCTAGGGAAATAAGTGTTTGTATAATTACTGTCAGAATATATTAAATATTTAGAGCCTGTCCTCCCCCTACTTCCTGCAAATCTCCCCTCCAGCATAGCTACCAAAATTTAAATCTTGGGGGAACTTTGGCTAACTTTAAATCACACAGCTCATTGTTCTTGGAGCAAACGGATTTTATTCTTTTGCCTCTTTTTTTTTTTATCGTTAATGTCAAGCAAACATTTATTTCAGGTGCAAAGCCTCAGGATATGTTAGTGAAACAGTGGCTGGGCTGTTCTAGCGCTTACTGCCCACTAAGTGGGTGGGAAAAGGGTGTTGTGACCCTCTTACCCTTCCCACCAGTCTCCCTAACAGCTTTGGCCTTTGGGTCAGCTCAATTTCCCCTCCACTGAGTGGCCATTACTGTGCCTGCTCGGTGATAAATGCTTTTTGTGAGAGACTGCATTGCCGGCAGCTAGCGCTAGGGAAGTCCGCCACCCGGGCCAGCCAGCCAAACTAACATGCTGGCCCGCATGGGCCCGTTACCTAGCAACATGCCTGGCCTCGCCAAAATGAATAGACCCACAAACAAAAATGAAAAGGAGACAAAACGAGTCAAAGTACAAGGGGCGAGGAGGTTAATATTCCTCTATCAAATAACTTCGTTTCAGAGAATTGCATTTTAACCTTTTTTCAAAGCCGAAGTTGGAGAGATGTATTGGAAATTAAATTAGGCCACATTTGTATTTTTTTTTTTTTAATGTTTTCTTTTATGCAGAGCTTGCTTTCCTACTCTATCCACAATTTTCAAACTTTCTCTTAATGGTGGAACGAAAACACAATGGTTATGTAAACATTTTACTTTTTCTACATCACCTTGCTCTGTGGCTTCAGGTAGGTGGCTTGGGCTCTCTGTTGCTCAATTTACCTGTTGATAAAAGAGGATGACAGAGGTAGTTTATTAAACATGATGAGAGGGTGAGGTGTAATATTTAATGCCAGAAAAAGACTTACTTTCATTTTCCTTAAACCTGACAACAGCTAACTCTTTTTTTAATAGTCATTTTTTTCTCCTTTACTCTGTTAACTTGTGAATAACATTGATTTTTTTGAATATTAAAAAATCTTGCATTCCTGCAATAAAAAATATGTACTAATTTATAATTTTTTTTTAATAGTACTTTAGATGAAGGTTTACAGAGCAAACTGGTTATCTCATTAAACAATTAATACACATATTATTTTGTGGCATTGGTTGCCAACCCCATGACATGTCAACACTCTCCCCTTCTTGACCTTGGGTTCCCCATTACCAGCTTTCCTGTCCCCTCTTGCCTTCTCTTCCTTGCCCCTAGGCTGGTGTGCCCATTTAGTCTCATTTTGTTTTATGGGCCTGTCTAATCTTTGGCTGACAAGAGTTAACTCTTAAGCTATAACTAATTCAAGATGTCACCTTACAGATTAGTGAAAACTGTGCTCCATTAAATGGCTTTTAGCTTCGAGGTTCAGGGCAGTCCCCAAATTATTAGGACACTTTATATAAATTTTGAACATCTACTCTGTACCAGGTATTATACAAGACTCTTTTTAAATTTATACTACTGTTTGTTAGGGGAAAAATCGATAGATGAATCATCCAGGATGGATTACCTAATAATCAAGGTACACATGAGCTTACTTGTGCTGACTTGCTTTTTTTTTTTTGTTAAATGTGGTGAAAGGTGAAATTGCACTATAGATTAGTAAGTAAACACAAGTAAAACCCGGGTGTACCTTGCTTAGTGTAAGTCCATGCATATCTTGCTTACTGGTTAATCTGCCTCTGTCCAGGTTCATACAATAAAGTCATTTGACAACTATTGTTTGAATACCCACCAATCCTGTGCTTAGTATCTTGATACTTCCTGCCTACTGCCATAAACAGAAATATAATTGCAGAAATGTAAATTCATTAGTCATAAGAATTCTGAATTCCCCTCTTGTCATCCTCCCAGCCACTGATCTAGTTCAGGCCGCCATCTCTCATCTGGATTGCTTTTTCTGCACTTTAAATCTTCTTCCCTGTAGTATACTATCTGCCGAAGTTAGCAGCAAAGTTATCTTGAGTCCCTTGCTTAAAATGCTTTTGTGGTTTCTTTTTGTCCAAACTCCTTATCATGCCTTATAACCAGCACCAGGTGCCACCAAGTCTATTCTAACTCATGGAGACCCCATGTGTGTCAGAGTAGGACT
Source organism: Trichechus manatus latirostris (assembly GCF_000243295.1). Classification (NCBI taxonomy): domain Eukaryota; kingdom Metazoa; phylum Chordata; class Mammalia; order Sirenia; family Trichechidae; genus Trichechus; species Trichechus manatus. The sequence continues at coordinate 9,393,675 of NW_004443939.1, read as the reverse complement.
GTGTTCCATAGGGTTTTCATGGGCTGATTTTTCAGAAGTAGATCACCAGGCCTTTCTTCTGAGGTACCTCAAACCTTAAGGTAGACTAAAACCTCCAGCTTTTTGGTTAGCAGCCAAGTGTGTTAATCATTTGCGCCACCAAGGGACTCATAAAATTGCTTATAGTAACTTGTCTCATCTCTCCCTACTACCCATCGTGAGTTGTGTGCTCCTTACCCACAGAGCTCTCAGATCCTCAGGAGCTCATGAGCTCCTTCCTGCCTTAGCACATACTGTTCCCTGTGTCTAGAATGAGCTTCCGTGTTCCACTTCTCCGTCCAGCAAACTTCTCCTACTTTCTTAAGAACCAGGTCCCATGCCATTCCTCTGCAGTCAGGCAGAGCTCATCAATTTCCAACATGCTGTCATGGCTGTTCCTACATAGGTCATTTTCTGACCTTGACCAAGTCCCATTCCTTCCCTACACCTCACCTATAAAACAGTGTTAATGACAGTACCCGCTTCATAGGGCTGTTGTGAGGAGTAAATGAGTTAGGAACTACAAAGTGCTTAAAACTAAGTATGACATGTCGTAAGCACCCAATGTGTGTTAACTATTATTGCTCTTATTATAAAATCTCAAATACAGAACGTGTACAATAATCACTGTTCACATACTTCTCTCACTCCTCACATGCTAAGATTTTCGAGGGCAGGAAACATGCCTTAGTTAGCTTTGCAAACCTTGCGGGATGTAGTGCCTGCCATTATAGTAACCGCTCAGGAAAGGTTTGTTGCAATAATGGATGAATGAATAAATCAATCAATGCATATTGTTTCTAGGACTGCCGAGGTTAATGAGGAAAGTTTTTCCCCTTATGGCTTAGTATCCTTTCCCTTTACATCCAACTTTTCACACCTAATAAACTTTCCTGGTGAGGCTTTTGGTGTCAGGATGCTCACTAATATGAGTGTTCCTTTCTCCATCTTCTACCTGTATTGGAAAACCATCATAAACTTCCTTTTATTACATGGGCTGAACTTGAACACTTGAATTCCGGAGTTGCCCAGAAAACCTCTGTAAAGTGTTTGTGCTATTTTTTGTTTCACAGCTGTTAGATTCAGCTTCACTATAGATTGCCTGTAAACTTTACAGGGTTCAATCTTTAAACCAGCACTCTGACTTCTTACCTATTTCTCTCTTGTATTATAAGAAATGGCATCAATGTTATATTTTAAAATAGAAAAAAATGTTTATTTATCTATCTGTTACAAAATCTCATGTTGAGCACAAATAATTGTTTTTAAAATTAGTCACACAAAACCAAAGCTAAGAAGTTTCCTGAATATAATCAAACACTTTGAGGGACAGAGTAGCAGGGGTAGGGGTCTGGGGACCATGCTTTTCAGGGGACATCTAGGTCAATTGACATAACAAAGCTTATTAAGAAAATGTTCTGCATCCTACTTTGGTGAGTGGCATCTGGGGTCTTAAAAGCTTGCAAGCGGACATCTAAGATGCACTAATTTACTCCCAACCACCTGGAGTAAAGGAGAATGAAGAACACCAAAGACACAAGGAAAGTATTAGCCCAAGAGACACAAAGGGCCACATAAACTAGAGACTTCATCAACCTGAGACCAGAAGAACTAGATGGTGCCTGGCTACCACCAATGAGCAGCCTGACAAGGAACACAACAGAAAGTCCTGGATGGAGCAGGAGAAAGGTGGGGTGCAGAACTCAAACTCTAATAAGAAGACCAGACTTAATTGTCTGACTGAGACTGGAGGTACCCTGGAAATCATGGCCCCTGGATTCTCTATCAGCCCAGAACTGAAACAATTTCTGAGGACAACTCTTCAGACAGGGATTGGACTGGACTGTGGGACATAAAGTGATACTCGTGAGGAGTGTGCCTCTTGGCTCAAGTAGACAAAAGAGACTAAATGGGCAACTTCTGTCCAGAGGTGAGATGGGAAGGCAGAAAGGGTTAGGAGCTGGTTGAATGGACATGGGGAATCAGGGCTGGAAAGGAGGAGTGTGCTGTCACAGTATGGGGAGAGCAATTAGGGTCACATAACAATGTATGTATAAATTTTTGTATGGGACAAAATTTTTTAAAAAGTAGTCACAAATTTGTGGCCTGACCATAAAATAAAACCCCAGGGACCTGCAGACACCACATTACATTGATCGGTATGTAGTATTAAAAAGAGAGCAGGTGAAGACAGAGCAGAACATGGATGTGGAGTTCTTTCCAAATAAAGAGAAATCACTTCCCAGTGGACACCCAATAGAAGATTAAACTTTTTGGTAAACTTAAAAGACTTAGAAATCTGTTTTTATTTTATTTTACCTTAAAGAGAAGCAGACTGTACTTGTAGAAAGAGGATAGGCTTTGAGCCAAACCAACCTGTTTGCCATCTTGTTTTGCCACTTAACAAGATGGGTTAAATTGGCCAAGGTGGCTAACCTTTCTGACCCTCAGTTTCCTTATCTGTAAAATGGGAAGCTTTCTTACATGGTTTTTGATGAGGTTTAAATGAGATACTACATTTAAAACACCAAGCACATGAGTATATAATAGTTGCTCAACGATTATTAGTTCCCACCCCAAATCTCTTCTTTCTTTGCCAATCTAATAAAACAAACTCCAGACACACCATTCTGCCTCTGTCCCCGAGTTTCTCTTTTCTGTCATCTGCATACTGGCCTTAAGGATGCCACTCTCCTTTAAGGTTCTGGCCTCAAAACAACCCTTTCCCTTGAAATGTTCTGGAATATCCAAAAAGACTAAGGGACTGTACCCAGAAAAAGCCAAACCCATTGCCATCTAGTCTCTTCTGACTCATAGCGACTCTATTAGGACAGAGTAGAAGTGCCCCATAGGGGTTCCAAGGCTGAAATCTTTACAGAAGCAGACTGCCACATCTTTCTCCCATGGAGAGACTTTGATAGGTTGGAACCACAACCTTTCAGTTAGCATCTGAGCACTTAAGCACTGTGCCACCAGAGTGAGTACAAGAAATATCTAAATAGTTGATTCACAAAGTTGTTACATAACTTGGTGCTTGAACCCTGGCTATTTCACTATAGAGTCTGTGCTTTTAACCACCTACTCTACATTTTTTGCCCACAGAAACAGAGGATTTTTGGGGACATGGCACTGGAGAGGACACTGGCCTTGGATCCGGATGGGTGGAATTCAAATTTCCCCCTCAACCACAGATATTTAATGCAGTCTTCTATGGGCCAAGCTGCATGTGCTCGTGTGGCAGTGACCAGAACAGGAATATCCTCACCTTCATGGAGCTCACACTCCTTTTAATCTCCCCTACTGTGGTGTCTTCACCCACACAATGGGGATAGTAGCCCCACTTCACCCTGCTATGGAGAGAAATGAAATAATAATAGAAGACTACCCAGCATTTCATTTGTATATGTTTTCTTATCTCATGCTCCAATTGACTTGGATGTGATTTTACATATAAAGAAACTGAGACCGCTGGCCCAAGATCTCACAGCTAAGGCTGGGGCCGACTGAACCAGAGCTGTCTGCTGCCAAAGCACGTGTTCCTGACACTCATGCTAATGAATGGAAGCAGCTGGCACGGCACCTGGCCCATATTGTAGCTGATGCTCCATGAATTGTTAGTCCTCCTCTCTTCCTGCCCGCCTCCCTTCCCTCCTTTCCTTCCTTCATGCCTTCCTTCTCATCCTCGCTCTTAAGTACCGAGGTAGTGAGAACACTGAAACAAAGGGAGAGTTGGAAGGGGGGCAGAAAGACAGGCGTGGTGCCCTTCACAGTTCTCCCTAAGGTGGCCCTGCTGCCCGTACCTACTCTCATTAAGTCTCCCTGCAATCAGTTGGGTTTCCCAAACTTCGGTAGTGAAGAAGATCCTGTAATTATATTCATGAGTGTTAAGTGGTTTTACTCTCTCTTCCTTTCTCAGTTTCTGCTTTTTAATTTGTTTCTTGTCCCTCACTCTCTTTCTCTCATATGCACACACCAGGCCCATGATAATGTATGGGCTCATACTAATTATAAGGCCATGATTCTGTCAAAGGGCTTGGATGCTGCTGCTGCTGTTTCCATCAGTGACTTGAGCAAAGCTCCAGGGATTTATAACTCATCAGTGTCTTGATGGAAATTTGGCCTGGCAATCAGGATCTAATTGTTCTGGATGCTGTACACATGTTGCTCTAGAGAAAAACAACAACTTCAGAATCGCTTGCTCTCTTTTAGTGATCACTGCTGATATGTCTCCCAGGCCTGGGATTATCATCCACAGTAAATTCGAAAAATGTCTTACAGCTTCTAATGAGAATGACCTACATGTAGGGTGGATCTTGAAAAGGGAGATCTTTGTGCTAAGAAATTATCTTACATTGACCTTGATTGACTATTTCACAAGGTTCCTGGGAACTGAATCAGTTGCCACAAAAGAAAGTACAGACATTAAGACAGAGGTACCAACATTCAATGAACATCTTAGTTATAATATATAACTTATCATTTAATCCTCATGGCGTCCCTGGGTGGTGCAAACGGTGAAGTCCCCAACTAAAGGAGCCCTGGTGGCACAGTGGTTAAGAACTCGGCTGCTAACCTAAAGGTCAGCAGTTTGAATCCATCAGCCATTCCTTGGAAACCCTATGGGGCAGTTCTACTGTGTCCTATAGGGTTGCTATGTGTTGGAATTGACTCGATGGTGACGGGCACTAGCTGAAAGGTTGGTGGTTCAAACCTACTCAGAAGAGTGTTGGAAGACAGCTCTTATGATCTGCTTCTGAAAGGTCACAGACTTGAAAACCCTATAGAGCAGTTCTCCTCTGCACACATGAGGTCACCATGAGTTGGAATCGACTTGCCAACAACAAAAACAACCTTTTAATCCTCAGAACAACAACTCTGCAGGTAAGTGTTATTAGTCCCATTTTACAGATGAGAGAAATGAAGCCCAGAAAGATTAGGTAACTTACTTAAGGCCTTGCAACTAGAAGGATTCAGATTCAGGTCTGGGTGACTCCAAAGCCATTGCTGTTCTACTGCACTGTATCTAAAGTGCTAAAAAAAAGACAACAGTTGGGCTAAATTAGCCATTCTCATTGAGGTGGAGGAGGCGAGGATCTGGTGAGTGAAAAACTTCTTGCAGTGGGTAGGGAATGACAGGAAATTTAGGAGCAGCTGTCCCAGGTGAAGGAGTCCCTGAGTGGTGAAAACGGTTATGTGCTCAACTACTAACTAAAAGTTGGCAGTTCGGATCCACCCAGAGGTGCCTTGGAAGAAAGGCCTGACAATCTGCTTCTGAAAGGTCACAGCATTGAAAACCCTATGGTGTGCAGTTCTGTTCTGCAATACATGGGGTCACCATAAATCAGAATCAACTAGACAGCAACTGGTTTGATTTGGTTTGATCCCAGGTGAAGAGTTTTGGAAGCTTTGATTGTAACCTCAGGGCAGGAAGTAGAGGCAGGAGTCCAGTCCCTGGCGGTGGGAAGGTCTGACAAGAGCAAGGTCGGGTGTTCGGGTCCTAGCAGGCCATGGAGACCTGCTTCTTGGACCAAAGAGATAAACAATGGAATTCAGATTATGCAAGGGAGGAGTAAAGAGATGACTTCGTTTCAGGCAGAAGGTGGGTTGGGAGCTTGAGTAGAAAGAAGCCTATAAAGGATTCAAATGACTTCGTTTCAGGCAGAAGGTGGGTTGGGAGCTTGAGTAGAAAGAAGCCTATAAAGGATTCAAAGAAATATAAGACCCAAGAAGCTTACAATGCAATTGGGGAAAAACACATGTGTACCAGAAAAGGTTACAATGTAAGGCCATGCGGAAGAAGGGTCAAAAGAGTGGTAAAGAAGTACGCACAGTGTGTTCCCTCCCTCCCACCCCATTGTTCCAAGGGTAGAAAGCAGAACTTTAACAGGGTTATAGGCCCTTCATGGTCTGGCTCCTTGTCTTCCTCTCCAGGCTCCCTCTCACCCTTTCGTGTCTCTCCATACAGCAGCCAAAGTGAACCACTCTCAGTCTCTGTTTTGTCGTCTCTCACTTCCAGAACTTGGCGCATGCTGATCCCCCTCCTGGAACATTCTTTGTTTGGCTAGACCAGTGCTTGAGGTCTTAGCATAGTCCTCATTTCCAGGAAGCCTTCCCTGACCCCCACCCGGGGAGGTGTTCCTCCTGTGGGCTCCTCATCCATCCCAGCAATCTGGGTTCCCTAGGTGTAATGTACACTCTGTACAGGTTTATTTTATTCATGGGCGTATTCCCACACCCAGCACAGTGACTGGCACAGAGTTTGTGCTCAGTAAATATTTGTTGAATGAATCAATCAACCCATCAATCATTCGTTGGTCACTCAATATCTTGTGTAGTACTGGGAACTCTTTGAAGAGCTGAGCATTGTTCTAAGAGCTGTATATGTATTAACTCATTTAACCCTCATTTAATCCTCATTGCAGGATCCCTGGTGGTGCAGTGGTTAAGCACACAGCAGCTAACTGAAAGGTCTGTGGTTTGAACCCACCAGCTGCTCTGTGGGAGAAAGATGTGGAAGTCTGCTTCTGTAAAGATTTACAGCCTTGGAAACCCTGTGGGGCAGTTCTACTCTGAGTTGGAATCCACCACAGGGCAACAAGTAATCTTCATTGCAACCCGGTGAGATAAGAATTATTATCTTGCCCATTTTATAGATGGGGAGACGGAGGTACAGAACCTAGGCAGTCTGATGGCAGAGCCTGTACGCATATCCACTACACTATACTGTTCCAAGGATAGTCGCAGAAATGAATGCTTTGGAACACGTGGGAACTATTGTGTCATTTCCGTGGGGTCATATTTCCTGAATGTATAAAGGGTATTAAATAATTGTTTATTGGTCTAGGAGATATCCTTGCAAGTCCCTGACTGGGGCTCTTCATGTAAACTTTCCCTTAAGAAGCTCCAATTAGTTGAAGTCTTGGACTAATATAACCTCTGCCACTTTTAAACCGGAAAGGCAATCAGAAGGAACGTCCAAAAATACGAGGGAAGTGCAAAGAGGCTGGTTTTCCTCTCTCTGGAAGGTCAAATCTAGAGGCCTCATGTGACTGTGAGTGTTGGATGCACTTCTACTAAGTATCGTTCACCTGTAGCATCTGCTATAATTCACATCCTTTCACAAAGTAACAACATATTAGCAAATGCTGATAATTCAGTCCCCAACACCTACAGGTGAGACAACACAGATGCAGCCCCTCCACTAGTAGATCTGGTTACATGTGAACTAGTCAAAGGAAAGACGAAGGGTTAAAATAACACTCTGGTCTTCACAGTAATTCTGGTCATGACTGCTGCAGAAACAAACACCCCCAACAAATGTACTCAGGCACCTCCAGACCCAGTCCTTCACTGCTTGCTCCCTTGATGCCATGAAGTAGCGTGAGGTGTGCACACGGAGCCCACACTAAATTATATTCCTTAACAGTGTGTGCTGCTTGGCTCTTTTGTTGTGGAGCCACCCAAGCCTACTGAGCTGCAGTAGGCTACTGCCCGGCTCTGAGCTAGTCCCTCAGACGCTGTTGGTGCCCCACCCATGTCTCTTGGCACTTGCCTTTACATTTTGAAGGTTGCTCAGTGTAAGCAACTGAGGCTGTTCCAGTTGACAGGAGAGCACTTAGCTTGTAAGGAGAGCAAGCCAGAAACGCTGGAGAGTTAGTGCCGCTGAGAGGGCAATAATAAAAGATGGGTAGCTGGTAGATACACACACTAACCTTCTCACCCCTCAGTGGGAAACTCTGGGGCATGTTCTATACCCTCTCCCACAGTTCTCCAGAAAGATCTCTAACTTGCTTGATAATACACTCTTTATTAGCTTCCTTCCCTTCCCTGTTTTCCCTCCTCACCTCCCTACTGATGTGTCCTGGAATCATCTCCCAAATAAATTTCTTGCACTTGACTTAAGGCCTGTTTCTGGGAAATCCAAGCTAAGACAGCCAGGCCCTGGGCGTGTGGAGACAATGAAGACAGTCCCTGCCTTCAAGATGTTCACAGGCTAGGGGATGAAAAAGACAAAACAAATCAGTGATTATAGAAGTGTGAGAAATGCTATAATAAAGGCATGCATAGGGAATTGTAGACTATAGAGAAGAGTCTCGGGAGACTCACGGGGGGTAGAGGTGGATGCTGTGGTGCAGTCACAGAGAGCTTCCAGGAGCAGGCAAAGCTTTAGGGGCACAATGCAGACATGTTCATTGATCACTTCAGTGATGAGTATCATACTATAAAATAGTTTAGTATTTGAGTCCATTAGAATAAGTAATCTCTAAAATGACTCTTGTGTATCTATACATTTACTGAGATGCTATAAAACAAAATTTTCATTGTCAGGCTTTTAGACTCCCTGATGGTTTGCATTCTAAGAAAACATTTCTATGATGTATGTGTGGTGTATGTCATTCCTGTGCATCTGGATTCCTGTACACAAACATCTCCCCTCACACAGTCCAGGCCTATAGTCAGTCTGTGGGCACACACGGACATCTGCTCTCTGAAAGCCCTTTGTACAGTTTTCTTTGCCATTGTAAAAACAATGTTGTTATTGTCTACTTGTCCATACTTACTTTTTCAAGATCTGCCACTAGACTCTGAGTTCCAGGAGGGCAGAGAGCTTTCTGTTTCATTCACTAGTATATACCCAGTACTGGACATGCCAGGCATCAAATGGGCAGCAGCAAAGGTATTGCATGCATGCATGCACAAATGAATGATAAGAGCTTCTCACAGAGAAAGGCTAGGACTTACAAATCATTGTATTAACTAGTGTCTTAGTCATCTAGTGCTGCTCTAACAGAAATACCACAAGCAGATGGCTTTAACAAAGAGAAATTTATTTCTTCAGAGTAAAGCAGGCTAAAAGTCCAAATTCAGGGCGTCAGCTCCAGGGGAAGACCTTTTCTCTCTGTCGGCCTTCTCATCAATGTTGCCCCGGAATAGGAGCTTCTCCACGCAGGGACCCCAGATCCAAAGGACACGCTCTGCTCCTGGCACTGCTTTCTTGGTGGTATGAGGTCCCCAATTCTCTGCTTGCTTCCCTTTCCTTTTATCTCTTGTAAGGTAAAAGGTGGTGCAGGCCACACCCTAGGGAAACTCCCTCTACATTGGATCAGGGTGTGACTTGAGTAAGGGTGGTGTTACAATCCCACCCTAATCCTCTTTAACATAAAATTACAATCACAAAATGGAGGCCAACCACACAATTCTGGGAATCACGGCCAAGCCAAATTGATACACACATTTTTGGGGGGACATAATTCAAACCATGACAACTAGTAAATACCCAAGAGAAGTTTATCAAATAAATTAAGCCAAACCAAACAAAAACCCTATGTTAAAGAAGATTCCATACTATGAACAGAGGGAATTAGGGCAGAATATTTAATATTCTTTAATTTTTTTTTCCTTTTCTTAGTTGCTACTTTCCCTCCAATAGAAAATTTTTTCCATAAGCCTAAGTGGTCATCAAAGAGCTTCTATGTCAGTCACTTCCTACTTCTTCAGCTGTCCTGGGCAGCTTCCAGAAGCTCTTTCTGTCGCATCGTCAGAGCCTCAGATGAGGGTTGGGACTAGAAGCCAAGCCGGTGTTGAGTAAAGCAGCCACTGCCAGTGTAATTACCCAAATGAGAGTCTGGCCAGACTGCCAAGGGTTAGCCTCTTGACTCCTCCACAAGTCCAGTTTTAACAGGTGGTCAGATTACTTTCAAAAAGGAGATAATCTTTCTCCAAAGAGTGAGTTGCTAAATATCCCAAAGAGAAGCCATACAAGAAGGCTGGTTCCCAGAACTCTTGAAAGCAGCTCACCCTGAAGCCACACCGGTTCTCACCTGGGTCCTGTCTTGGCTGGACTCCTATCAGAGTAGAACCTTTCTGAGGAGATGTTTTGACTCATTTAAGAATCTCTGTGCTCCTGCAGGATCACAAACCTAAAGCATGATCTAGAAGATCATTTACTCGAAACCCCTTGCCTCCCAGACGATTCTTAAGTAAACTCTCTAAGAATAGAATGTGATAAGGACTTTTGACATTTGGTTTCAAGCCTATCCTGATGGTGAAATAATAATAACACCAATAATAACTCTTTATCTCACTTAGTCCACAAAACATCCCCCAAGAGGTAGGTACTATTATTATTCCCATTTTACAGATGAAGAAACTGAGGCTTTAAAGATATTAAGTAACTTGTCTAAAGCCACATGGCTAGTAGGTTGTAGAGCCAGGATTTAATATTAGGCACTCTATTCCAGAACCCCCCGCTCTCGGGCCCACAAACAGGTCACAAGAAGGTAAAATCTTATGGAAGATTAGAAAGTCATAGCCTCTTGCAACTTGAATCTCCAAAGGACATAGCTTCAAACAGAGGCCCCTTTGCTAAAAGATCTTGTATAGGAAATGTAACAGGGCCTCCAACTGGTTCTGCTTGATTCAGTCATGGCCAACGGAGCAAAACTCGAACAAACCTGAATTTTTAAAACATGGGTGAACTGGAATGATAACCAGAATGGGAAAAATTATGGGTCAAAGCCCTGCTAACAACTTAATCTCCATCTTCAAAAACAAGGGCAGCGTGCACAAGCATAGCAACCAAATCTCTTGACTGTAAGAGTAGGAAACAGCGTTGCCCGCTCAAAGGTGGTGGCAGACCACTCCACTTTGAATATGTGTTGCTCTCTATAGTCCTACCAATAATCCAATCTTCCACATTAGGCTCCTGAAAGGGCTCAAGATGCCTTTTCTGAGTCTCCCATTCCAAGGCTTTGACCTGTAGTTTTTCCCATTCCAGTTATCATTCTGTTTCACCCACATTTTGAAAATTCAGGTCTGTTCCCACTATTATAAAAACTCGTGAAAAGGTTTAAACACAGAAAGAAACAATCTTTGATGGTTACTGGGGAAGGGAGGGGTGGGGAGGGAAAAACACTAACTGGACAACTGATAAGTGGTAACTTTGGTGAAGGGTAATGTAGTACACAATATTGGGGAAGTCAGAACAACTAGACCAAGGCAAGGTCATGGAAGCTTCATAGACATATCCAAACTCACTAACGGACCAAATTATTGGGCTGAGGGTTGTGGGGACCATGTTCTCAGGGGCCATCTAGCTCAACTGGCATAACATAGTTTATAAAGAAAATGTTCTACATCCTACTTTGGTGAATAGCATCCGGGGTCTTAAAAGCTTCTGAGCGGCCATTTAAGATACTCCACTGGTCCCACTCCATCTGGAGGAAGGGAGAATGAAGAAAACCAAAGACACAAGGGAAATATTAGTCCAAAGGACTAATGGACCACAACTACCACAGCCTCCACCAGATCTGAGTCCAGTACAAATAGATGGTGCCTGGCTACCACCACCAGCTGCTCTGACAGGGATCACAATAGAGGGTCCCAGACAGAGCTGGAGAAAATGTAGAATAAAATTCTAACTCATAGAAAAAGACCAGACTTACTGGTCTAACAGAGACTGGAGAAACCCTGAGAGTAGGACCCCCAGACACCCACTTAACTCAGTAATGAAGTCACTCCTGAAGTTCACCCTTCAGCCAAAGGCCCATAAAACAAAACAAGACTAAATGGGCACACCAACCTAGTGGCAAGGATGAGGAAGCAGAAAGAGACAGGAAAGCTGGTAATGAGGAACCCAAGGTTGAGAAGGGGAGAGTGTTGACATGTCATGGGGGTGGCAACCAATGTCACAAAACAATATGTGTATTAATTGTTTAATGAGAATCTAATTAGCTCTGTAAAACTTCGTCTAAAGTATAATTACATCTGGAGGCAGGATGAGAAGGCAAGAAGGGACAGGAACTGGTTGAATGGACACAAGGAACCCGGGGTGGAAAGGCAGAGTGTGCTGTCACATTGTGGGGATCGCAACTAATGTCACAAAACAATATGTGTATAAATTTTTGTATGAGAAATTAACTTGAGCTGTAAACTTTCACCTAAAGCACAATTTAAAAAATGCAACAACAACAAAAAAAAATTCAGGTCTGTTCCAATTTAGCTTCATCATCCATGACTGAACTGGTTCGAACTGGTTCAAAGCCCTGAATGAAGAAACAATACCAAAAAGGTAGATGAGCAAGTAAAATCCTGTTTATTGCTTGTGAGCAAATCCTTTAATGTATTTTGTAACCTGATGATAGATAATATGACACCCAGACAGAGCAGAAATTGGTAGTCCAATCTCTTGATCCCCTTGCAAGTTGGTCATTCTTGGGGCTGCAAATATCCTGAAATGTCTACCAGGGTGAGAATGTGAGTAACCTTTTGTTCGTCCTTATATTAGTCATGTTAGGCTAGATTGTGCTGCAGTAAAAATAAACCCCAAACCTCAGTGGCTTAAAATTATAAAGTTTCATTTCTTACTCATTCTACCTCAAGCAGAAGGTGGGTTGGAGGCTCAATGATGGTCTTCTGCTCCTGATTGTCTTACTCAGAGATGCAGGCTGACAGAGCCTCCCTCTTGCGTACTGTGTAGGAGAAGGGAACTTGGCAATCACTCACTGGTTCCTAAAGGTTCTTGCCTGCAAGTGATATCTGTCACTTTTGCTCACAGCTCATTTTATTTTTAAATCAGTTTTTCATTCAAAAATTTTATACACAAATTGTTTTGTGACATTAGTTGCAATGCCCGCAATGTCTCAGCACTCTCCCCTTTCCCTTTCCACCCTGGGTTCTCCATGTCCGTTCGTCCAGTTTTCCTGTCCTTTCCTGCCTTCTCATCTTTGATTTTGGGCAAGTGTTGCCATTTGGTCTCATATACTTGATTGAACTAAGAAGCATGTTCCTCACGTGTGTTATTGTTCGTTTTGTAGTCCTGTCTAATCTTTGGCTGAAAGGTGGACTTTGGGAGTGGCTTCAGTTCTGAGTTAGCACGTGTCTGGGGGCCGTAGTCTCAGGGGTTACAACTCATTTTTTTTTAAAGCAAATGAAATGGCCCCAGCTAACTTCAAGGGAGTGGAGAATTTCCTTAGAATGAAGAGAAATGGAAATATTGGTAAATAGCACTAATGGCCCCCATGCGAAATCCTTCAATAGTACTCAAATGTATATAACTAATAATTGACTCAAAGAAATAAATCATGATTATTTCAAGCAGGTGATCACCTAACCCACCAAAACGTTTACTTTGGCCATTATTTGTCTACTTGTCACTCTCTGTCAGGTAGCCATGAGCTTTTGAGGGCAGGGGGTGGACTTATTTATCTTTGATTACTTAGTGCCTGGAGCAGTGCAAGAAGCATGATAGGCTTCAGTGTTGGCTGAGTGAATGAATGGATGAATGAATGATTCCAACTAACCAATCCTCTTCCTTTAGTGTACAGCCCCGAGCACATGCTACTTTTCTTCTTCTTTCTCTCCCTCATTGGTGAAGCGCTTTCTTGTACTCTTTCTCCAGTTGTGAGGCCCACTTATCCTTCAAGACCCAGTTAGCACATTGCTGCCTTGAGGAAACCCTTTCTGATCTAACAACGGTCTCCTGTACCCTCTCAAGTCTGAACTAATTGCTTCCTCTTCTCTTCTTCTGGAACACTTGGTTCTTCCCTTGGTTAGTGTACTGATCACACATAATTATAATTTTTATACACTAGACATCTCCCACATTGGCCTGTGACTCCCTACAGAGCAGGGAATGATAGGTGTGAGGTGCCTGGCACCAGCTACAGTGCCTGACACATGGTAGGTGCTCAAAATGTGTTGGTCAAATAAACAAATGATTAATGAATCTTTTAGATTATTGGCACATTAATCTTTTTGACATGTTAGTCTTCTACTGTGCATGTGTTTGTGTGTGTGTGTGTGTGTGTGTGTGTTAACCCTTATATTTTGTGTGAAGTTTACCAATAGATTGGGGCTGTCAGTAACTGCAGGAGGATCAGAACACCCATCATACTTGTCAAAAGACACATTCAAACTCATAAAATGAAGGCAGTGGGTCTTGTCTCATCTTTGCTCGATTCATTCTCAGGTAAGATGCCTGTCTGGCAACTGCAGGCTTGCGGTGGTCACTTCAGAATCTGAGTAATCCTCCATGATGGCAGGAATACCCCCATTTACCACTGGCTCCCCAGAGTCCAGCATAAGACATGGCAGACAGAAAGCACTTCATAAGATTTGTTGCATGAATTAATTAATCCACCAAGACCCTAGAAAGGTGTGTCTCAGAGCATCATTTTAAGAGATTCTAGGACTTAGAAGAAGAAGAAGAGTATGGTGTCATAGAAGCCTCGACTTGGAAGATACTCATGTCACCTATGCTTGGCCCTGATTCCAAACTTATTCCAAAATCTTTGCAGACATGATGATCTCTGGGAATGGAGATCTCTGAGAATGCAGAGCCCACAATATCTCAGCCTGGTGTAGCATCGTTAGCTTTAGCACAGTTTTGGCGTGAGAGAGATCTGGGTTTGAATCTATCTCTTATTAGCTGTATGATTCTGCATAAGACACTTCAACTCTCTGAGCCTCAGTTTCATCATTTGAGTAGTGGAGACCATAACGATGACCTCGTCACAGCTGTTGTAGGAATTAAATGTTACTGTTGTTAGGTGTCGTCAAGTCAGTTCTGACTCACAGCGACCCCATGTACAACAGAATGAAACACTGCCTGGCCCTGCACCATCCTCACAGTCATTGCTATGTTTGAGCCTATTGTTGCAGCCACTGTGTTAAGCCATCTCAATGAGGGTCTTCTTCTCTTTTGCTGACCCTCTGCCAAGCATGATGTCCTTCTCCAGGGACTGGTCCCTCCTGATAACATCTCCAAACTACATAAGACAAAGTCTTGCCATCCTTGCTTCTAAGGAGCATTCTGGCTATACTTCTTCCAAGACAGATTTGTTCATTCTTCTGGCAGTCTATGGCGTACTCAATATTCTTTGCCAGCACCATAATTCAAAGGCATCAATTCTTCTTTGATCTTCCGAATTAAATAAGATAATGTAAATGGAGAGTAAGTACTCAGCTAAAAAACAAACAAAAACTATCCTTATTAATTAATTGCTCTACCTTTCGATGAAATTGGTATCACATAACCATTTCTTTATTCACTTATTCATTCAATAACTATTGAAGAGCTTCTGTTTGCCAGAGAAATATATTCTAGAAAAAAATAATTGTTTTTAAAAACAGCAGAAACTGAGAGCCTCTTTGGTCACCATAGCCTGGCATCCAACAACATCCCTGCAGTACCTCCCACGTCTTGCCTAAGATCCTCCTAATAAGTTGAAAACTCCTTCTTTCTTGGCTAGCATGTAAATCTTCCCCCATCCCTCGGCGCCAGCTCTCGTCCATGTGGCTCATTCCCTCTTCCCCAGTTACTTTATCCATCCATCTTCTCACTCATTTATTCATTCATCAGACTTTTATTGAAAACCTACAGTATGCCAGACACGGTGCTAGATGCCAGGAATAACAGTCAAATAAGACCTGGTCTCTGCCTTTAAGAGGTGCTCAGACTAGTGAGGGTAAGAGATAAAGAGACCATTACAATAAAGTTATTACCAGTGCTATGAAGAGGGTGGGAGGGGGTACAATGGGAATGCAGAAGAGTGTCATCAAATCTAGGCGGGGGGAAGGAAGAAGGAGGGGAATATGTTAAAGAGGGCTTCTCTAAGGAGGAGAGTCTGAATAAACTTGAAGTCTTGAAGAATGAGTAAGAGTTCTACAGGCAAAAAAAAAAAAAGAGGCAGAGGAAAGGTTCTGGGTAGAGGGAAGGGCAGGAACGAAGACCTAAAGATGACAACTGTGTTATTTTTAGTTGATTCATATGAAATCCTGATATTCAACTCTTTTTGACCTACAAAAATGGCAATTTCTGATGGTTCACCCTAATGGTTCAGTGTGGCTGGAGTGCGTGTACACACAGCATGTGTGGTATACACGTTTGCAAATGTACACGAATAGCCACGTGTGTTGGGGGTAGGGGAGGGAAGAGAAGAATAAACAAGGCCAGAGATGTAGGCAGATGCTCAGTCAAGAACATCCTTGTATTTGTCCTGAAGGCAGTGGGAGCCACTGAAGGCTTTTGAGCAGGGGACCGACGGTGTGATACTCAAAACTCTGGGTAGGTGACCCTGGCTGCAGTGCAGAGAAATGCCTTCACCACCACACCATGCCCCTGGAGGAGTTCTAATTTCTGTGCCCTGAGCCCCTCTGGGTTGCTTGTGTGATCTCTACTTGTGTGCCCACAAAGGCTTGCTGTCCCTGACCATGTCCCTCTACCTCCTTGGCCTCCAAGGCGGAAGCCTCTTTAGCCACTGCAGAAAAGCACTCTGTATCCAATCTCTGGACTGTCCACATAGATGGACCAGTCTGCACTGACTGAGAGCCTAAAGGAATTTCTGATTTGGAAATTTCCCTAAGCGGAGGAAATATACAAAGCTTGGAATTTGGGTTATACTGAGAATACCATCTTTGGCTAATGCCTTCTTTGTGAAAGGGTTAGTAAAACGTTGGCAAAATGTACACTCTCAGTCTCTGCTGTTAAGGAGGGCAGAGGGAGGGATGAATTTTACTGCTTCTATAAAATCCAGTTCCAGTGCCCCCCTCCATAAAGCTGCCCTGATTCCTGAAGGAACCGCTTTCTCGTTGTGATACAACAGCACCCAGGCTCCACGTCTCTCCTGCTCTATACTGTAATTACTTGTCTGTTGTTGTTAGTTACTAGTTACTGTGGAGTTGGCTCCACTCCTGGCGACCTTATGTATAATAGAAGGAAATGTTGCCAGTCCTGTGCCATCTTCATGATCACTGGTATATTTAAGTCCATTGTTGCGGCAATTCTATCAGTCCATCTACTGAGGGTTTCCTTAATTTTCGCTGACCCTCCACTTTACCAAACATGATGTCCTTTTTTAGCAATTGGTCATTCCTGTGGGCTGAACCCTATGTCCAAAGTAAGCAAGCAGAGGTCTCGCCATCTTTGCTTCTAAGGAGCATTCTGGTTGTCTTTCTTCTAAAATTGGTTTGTTCCGATTACTTGTCTACGTGAATATATTTAACTTATGAGTTCCTTGAGGGGAAGGCCTGGGTCTTTCTTCTTTGCATCCCTAGTGCCTGGCACAGAGTAGGCTCAGAATTCCATGTTTGTCAAAGGAATGCAGGTATGGCTGTGGAGATGGTGTTTGCCTTTGTCCAGAAGACTCAGGGAAAAGAGCAACTCTCTATCACAGTAGAAGCTCAATAAATACTGGTGGGGTCACAGGAAATTGTGGTGTTATGTGCGGATATAAAGCATGAGTGCGGTATAGGTGTTGGATACTGGCTGCAGGAATCCGAAAAGGAGGCGGGGCAGCCATCACACCGGCTTTTCCTATCTGCCTGTACAAACGCGCTCTAATTACCTCGCCTCCATCAGCAGGCCCTTGGCAGAGGCAGCGCGCGTTTGGTCTGGCAGCCGCAGTGTGGAGGGTGAACCCGATGGCCTCTTCAGTCTATTTAGCAGGCTCTGAGATGTGTAAGTACATTATCTGCAAGGCTGGTAAAGAGCGCGTGGGGAGGATTTGTGGGTCTGTGGGAAGGACAAAGAAAAATGTTTTCTAATAAATTATTCACCATCTCACAATCCCTTTTGGGGAAATTGTTGCTCCGTTTGCCCCGCGCTGCTCGGCGCTCTTCCCTCCGCATTCAGATGCGCTGAGTTTCTCACCTCCAGAGAGCAGCAGAGATCTCGGGCAGGCTGCTGCGGCTAATGGTGGCAATTAATAACTTGTCATAATCCCGAGGATGAAAGGGAAGTCGCCCCATTAGCAGGCGGGTCATGGCGCTGCTCGGAAGCAAATGAGGTGCAGGTGTGGCCTCGGCTAAGCGCGGCTTGGACACCCGGCGCGCAGCGGTGCCAAGGCCTAGACCCCGCTCGCCCGCAGGCCGGGACGTGCGCCCGCGCTGCCCGCTCCAGGGGCGCGCACTGCCCGGCCCACCCCCCCGCTACCCCCGCCCCCACGTTGTTCGCTAGACTGAAGAAAAATCCCCGGAACGTATCAATAAATCAGAGCACACAGCACAGAACCTTCCAAATACTTAATTGCACTCTGTGAACACTGTTAACTCTGACAGGCCAATTCGCCTGTTCTATTCCACACCCCCGCAGACTTGGTAAAAATTCCACACCTCAACCCGCCGCCACGCAGCTTGTGCCCCTACGCCCGTTATTATTTTCCGCCATCCCTACTCCCGGTACTCCAAGCACTGTAACCTTTTACAAGTGAACGTGGTAAATAAACAGCCAGCGAGCTGCAGCCCACTTGGGCTGTTCCCAGTTCCGCAGTGGAGCTGGAGGACACGAAATCCTCCTCAGGGTTTTGCAGAAACAGCGAAGCACAGAATCACTTATTTCCCTACTGCTCCAGCCCAGTTGCCTTTTCTCCGGTTTCCATTCCTACGGGTCAGTTCTGCTTGAAATGAACCAAGTTTACAAATCTCTTCTGGTTTGTACACTCCTATTATGCATACGAGGTGATGCATTTGTAACTGTCACACAAGTCAGGGTGATACAGCACTCTCATCTGACCCTATTCATTTAAATGGGTGCGTCTTGATGACATTGATTCATGTTATAAGTTATATCCATGCATTATAATCTTTATGTGTCACCCGACTGGTTATTTCTACTACAATGCAGGAGAGGGGGAGGGATACAGCAAATGATGGTGACTAGGATTTGAGAGTGCTTTGAGCAATATGAAGTCCATATAAACTCCAAAGCTTCCTAGATAAGTTTATTATGTGTCCCTGTCTTGAGAGAAGGGAATATACATGCAGAACAGTCCTGGGCTAGGTGAGCTTTGCTGTAAATATTCTGCTGACTAACTTATTAATATTTGTAGAATGTGTGCTTCAAATGCACATCACACCAAATGAAAGGGGTAAGCAAACATGATTCTGCATGCATGTAAGTCTTCATCAAGGTGGGGTTAATAATGTTTTAAAGCAGAACTATTTCTCATGAAAATAGCTGCTCTTAATAGCCTCTGTCTCTTTATTGTGCTTCTTACTGAAACATAAATCACTAATATGTTTTCAGCGGCAAAGTACTCTCTTTCTCCATTGCATTCACAGATTTAGTGGCATTTCAAATAGATAAACACAAGCAACATCTATCAACACTACAAAAAGGGCGCCTTAATCAAAGCTCCAGGTCCTGGGTCTCAGCATCTCCATTTACCTTGAGATAAATCCATTGGTGTGACCACCACTGCACCGGGTGACAAATCACCCCAGCCGGCCGAGCAGCACAAGGGCTTATTGGCCTTTCTTTACGTGGTCTTACCCTTCAATGAAAAGGATGGGGCTTGTCAAGCAGGACCAGATTAAAGTTAGACAAAAAGAAATGATCTGTTATTAGAAAACTCCGATTGAGAATCACAAAACAGGAAAGAAATATGAATAAAAATTTCCAAGGGAAAGACCATCTGATCCCAACAGAAATTAACTCCCATTATGGGCGTGAGGTAATAGATGGCCTACAGTTGGAGCTAATGAGGATTTCAGATTAAGGGGGTGTGGGGCCCAGCTGGGAGTGTTAGCAGCTGCACTGGGCGTTCAAGTGCAAAGTTCAGGAATGGCCTGGGCTCCTGGTCCTTGGGCTGGGTGGTGGAATTCAAGTGTGGCATGGAAATCATAAGCTCTTGGAAGTGAGGACTCACTTGTGTCTCTTGAGTATTTCACAGCATTTTAACATTGGCAGGAGTCTCGGGCAGCAGGGTGATCTCCCCATCTTTGAGAGAAGGGGAAACTGAAGGTCAAATGGGGAGAGTTACTTACCCAAAATCACACAACAAGCTAATGGGGGGGCTGAAGTTAGAACTGAGATGGCCAGTCTGCTTCCCATTCATTGTGAGTCCATTATTTGGCCTAATCCTGGAAGATGACCTGGGAGAGTGTCTGGATTTAAGGACCTTGTTTGCCTTCCCAGGTAACTGGAGAGAGAGGGAGAGAATGGAGTCCCAAAGTTAGTAGGCCTTCTTAGTGTAGTCTTGAGATAAATCTTGAGTTATATAGAACAACAGTAGCTAATGTTCTCAGGTTTTTACTAGATGACAGGCACTGTCTATACATTATCTCATTTAATCCACAGATAGCTACCATCATCATTATTCTCATTTGTAAAAATGATGTGGTGGCGGTGTCTGACCTCCTCTAACTTCACAAGGGGGCAGGAGAATCAAGATCAACAGCCCAGACTGATTCCTATGAGGCAGAGGTCAGACATGCCTCCACCCTCCAACCTTTTTACCAATTCTGACACCAACCATCCCTCCCATGGCACTCTCTACTTCTCTACTGGGGTTGGTAATTTGTTGCAGTAGCCACATGGAACTCACAGACAATACTCACTATTATGAGGTTTGTTAGGGAAGTAATAGGTTACAATTCAGGATCAGGAACAATCAGGATACAGTTCTTCCATCAGGACAGCCTCTTCTCAGCTGAGCCCACAGGCATGCCTGTCTGTGGCCCTTCGGCATCTGCCCTGCTTGGACAAGTGTTAAAAAGCTCTTTCACCTCTGCCGATAAGTGCCTGAAGGCACCTCACTATGCCAGCAAGCCCTGCTGCCCGAAAGTGTCCAGCTTTCTCACTCCATGGGCCAGGAAGCTCCCCATGCTGTCTCCTGCCAGTCTCCTGCCGGTCTCCTGGTTCTGCTGCCTCTGTTGCTGCTATTTCTCTGCTGCTACTTCTTGCCAGATCTCCATCTTCAGTGTTACAGCTCTCTCTCTCCGTCTCCTGGGTCTGGAAGAGTTTCAGCTCAGGGATCCCAGGCCCAAAGTACCAGCTCTGCTCCCATCTCTTCTTCTCGGTGGTAGTGGGGTTTCCACCTGCTCTGGGATTGGCTCTCTTTTAAGTTTAGCAGGATGACAAAACTGACCAATCCCCTCAGTAGGATTCCATACACCTTATTTGTGTGGTCTCACCCCCACAGGGTTCCATGCACCTTATTTGCATTATTAACAAGCTGTCCAATCCCCTTGGTGGGCCACAAGCACCTTATTTGCATATTCCCACCCAATCATTGTGTGGGAGTCACAAAGAATATGACTAGAAGGGCCATATTAAGTAATTCACTGCACCACACCATTTTACAAAGAAACTGAGACTTAACCTAAGCAGCTTGCCCAAGGTTGAATAACTAATAAATGGGGGAATTTGTGTTTGAACTCATGCAGTTTGCCTTGAGAGCTTATGCTTATAACCACTATGCTATACTGCTCAGGCAGACTTGCATTTCTGGTGGGATACTTTGTACAAGCAAATACAATTTAATAAGCAAAATGTATTTGATAACATAGACCCAGAAGGGGTGAAACTTGGATGCTAAACAAAAAGTAACCCATTTCACTGCCCAGGTCTCTGATATAAGTAAATAAAATAATCTTCTGATTCTTCCCTGAGAAAAAGGATTAGAAAATCAGGCTACCAAGGGTTAAATGGGCAGTTCCATGATTTTTTAAAAAATGTATAGGCTATAGGAAGATACTTAGCTTAAGTATTAATAAAGAAGGCAACACAACATGGTACAGAGTGAGTTTGGAGGCCTATGGTTAAGATTTCAGCTCTGCCATTCATGCCCAAATAATTTCCTCTCTTTCCTATTTGTCTCTTATATCTGAGTCTTGAGTAAGTTACATAGCCACTCCATGCCTCACTTTCCTCGTTTGTTAAACAAGGGTAATAATTTCCATCACACAGAGTGGTAATGAGGATTAAATGAGATGATGTCTGTCAAGGGTTCAGCACAGTTCCTGAGAAGAAGCAAGCACTTGATAGCTGGATATGCCCCCATCTGTGGGAGAGCTGAGATTAACCCCCTGAAATAGCTTCCACTTGTTCCTTGTGTCACATCATGTGCCCCTCAGTGAAGATGCTGACCTCAGAGGTGCTGAATGCACATAGCCTTGTGCATACTCTGCCCAACAGTGATTAAAATAAACAAAAAATGCCGTTAAGCTTCTTGGTGTCACACCTCCACAAAGAACGCTCAGATATTTGGAAATTGCAAAGTTTTTCACTGCATTATTTTAGGCTTCATGTTGGGTGGGTATGGTCAGAAATTTCCCAGTTATGAAAGAAGGCAAGATATCTCGATAGTTAAGGAGAATGATACATAAGTAAAGTAGAGGGCCAATGAAAATGAGGGAAACCCTCAGTGAAGTGGATTGACACAATAGCTGTGACTCAAACATATCAATGATCATGAAGGTGGTAGAGGACCAGGCAATGTTTCATTCTGTTATACGTAAGGTCACCATGAGTCAGAGTCAACTTGATGGCAACTAACAACAACAACAAGGAAAATGAAATGGTAGACACACAGCTAGGCAAATAGGAAAGGAATATCAGCCTCTATATTTGAAAAAGCTAGACCAACATTTGCCTGTTGAGTGGGTAAATAGATCATTGGATCTAGTGATAAAAGGAGATGCCACAAGGATCAACCAAACCCATTGCATTTCCCTGGGGACTAAATCTTAGAAAATGTTTAAAGTCACCAAGTCGGTCATTGCTGTATTTAATTTGTAAATATGTCCTATTATTATGTTAGCATTTATGAAGGCCATTGTGTCAAGAGCTGGTTTTTCCTAATTATTTACTCAGAGAATCAAGCTGGATAAAGAAATGTTGTACATTCATTTTAATCTCAGAAATTTGTAGCTCATAATATCAGGGGAAGTACTATATGCCTATTACTAGTGCCACCATTCGCCAATAAAACAGCAAATGCATATTCTCCGTGTGTAACTGTATAGCTCAATCCAGTTTAAAAGGAAAAATAAAATATATCAAACGTTTTTAATGTTCCAAATGGCTCAAACATGTATGATGTTTCATTTTTATTTAAAGGCACTAGAATGTACAAAGCAACAGTGATAATTACAGGCATGGGTATTGATATATTTTGCATTTGTGCTTGTGTCTAAATACCTACTGCGTTCTTCAATTAATATGCTTTCAAGTACTCTGAATGTAATTTTCATTAAACACATACACGACACTCACCACCAGCTCATTAATTTCCCTTAGATTGAATTTTAGTGTTTGTTATGCAGTTAAATGTGAGAAGCAGACATTCAATCATTTAATTTGTATTTAATATGAACAGTTTTTTTTTTGATTCAGTCAAAACCAAATCCTTAGGACATTAATGAGGTGGTGGCTGAATTCTGTGGCTTCAGAATTTGCACATTTAATAGGATACAATTTCAAAGCTTCTGCTGGTCATTGGAAATGCTGTTCCATTCTGCTTTTTCCACAGAGCAAAATCTTTCAGAGAACAATGCTTATTATTGATAGGTTTAAAGCACCTCAGGTGCTTGCCCATTGTGTGTATTGCTGTCACTCTGTCTTCTGAGCAGTAGGAAAGCAGTGATGGATAACACAGAGAATAATACATGATTCCTGATTGAATGCAAAGCTGTAACTCAGTCTTGGGGTTCTGCTGACGTCACAGTGCGTGAGAACACAGCTCAAGGAGGTTAAAAAAAAAACAGGCAAGCCTCATACTCAGGTAAGGAGCTGGTGGATCAGCCTAAACTCCAATCTTCCCTGAGTGGTTTTCAACGGGGGAAAAAGCACACGGGGGTGTAATCTCCTAGGTGGAAGTCCACTGTGCCCCCGGGTAGGCAACTGCAAAAACTAACAAGGAGCCTGCTGCTGGCTCCTATACAGCTAGTTCCTTGCTTTATTTTGTGACAAGCAAATGTGGAGAATCGAACCCTCTCCTTTCTACCCTTCAAGATGTCCTCTAATACAGGGTTTCCAAAATTTCTCTGGTGAAATTTTGCCTGAGGCTTCTGTTAAAAATATAGCTTCCCAGTACAGTACTCTCAACCCTGGAAATTCAGACTCAGTGGGCCTGGGGTGGGGCCTGAGGATATGTCTGTTTCACAAGGAGTTTAAGTGGATTCTTTAGAAGAGTTTGTGGATACTCTGTCTAGTCTCTCTTGGTGTCTCCTCAGAGTTTCGTCTGCACTTGTAGGCTGCTTGACACAATTTAGAAAGCCATACAGTACTAATTTATGTTGCTTACCACTTAAATGAGAATTTTTTTGCAAAGGATTTAACACATAGTTGTTGTACGCTCTCCAGTTGATTCCGACTTATAGAGAGCCTATATGACAGGGTAGAACTGCCCCAGAGGGTTTCCTGTGCTGTAATCTTTATAGAAGCAAATTGCCAGGTCTTTTCTCCTGCAGAACAGCTGGTGCGTTTGAACTGCCAACCTTTCAGTTAGCAACTGAATACTTAACCATTGCGCCACCAGGACTCCTTAACATACATCCCCCAAAACCAAACCAAACCCATTGCGGTGGAGTCGATTCTGACTCATAGCAACCCTGTAGGACAGAGTAGAACTGGCCCATAGGGTTTCCAAGGCTGTAATCTTAACAGAAACAGACTGCCACATCTTTCTCCCTCAGAGATGCTGGTGGGTTCGAACCACCGACCTTTCAGTTAGCAACTAAGTGCTTAACCACTGTGCCACCAGGGCTCCTTAACACACATAGTAGGTGTCTTAATAAACGAAAATCTTTTCCCCTTCTTCTTTTAGTTGCCTCATCCATCAGAGCCTTGTCCTCCCAACCTCAACGCTAACAACTTCAGAGTGAAGACCAGGCTGCATATTTCCTCTGACGCCATGAAGTATTAAAGCAAGTATTTGAAGGTGATACCTAGATTGAAGCTATCAAAGGCAGGATGGCTAAGACTCACAGATCCTTTTCTATTCATGCCTCAAATAAGGGTGGAACCCATCTAGAGCTATAACACTCTCGAGGGCTAGCAAGGAGTGATTTTCCCTTCAGACTGAGTTTACCGAGACCAGACTGCTCATGGCCCCTTAAGCCTCCCCAAAATCTATAATAATAATTAGAAGAAGAAGGACTTTGGTAGTGCTTAATATGTGCCAGGCACTGCTTTCAGTGTTTTAAAATAGTAACTGATTTAATCTTTGCAGTATCCTTATAATATAGGTTCTAGTATCATCATCTCCATTTTACAGATGAGGAAATTAAGGCAAAAAGAAGTATAAAAACATTGCCTAAGGACACAACTAATAAGTAGCAGAGTTAGGGTTTGAACAAAGAACAGGCATTGGTGGTTCAGTGGTAGAATTCTTGCCTTCCATGTGGTAGACCAGGTTTAATTCCTGGCCAGTGTACATCATTTGCAGCTACCACCTGTCTGTCAGCGGAGGCTTGTGTGTTGCTATGATGCTGAACAGGTTTTAGCAGAGTTTCCAGACTAAGACAGACTAGGAAGAAAGGCCTGGTGATCTCCTTCCAAAAATCAGCCAATGAAAACCCTATGGATCACAATGGTCCCATCTGCAACTGACTGTGGGGATGGCACAGGGCCAGGCAGCTAATGGTTCCATTGTGCCCAGGGTCACCGTGCGTTGAGGGCTGATTTGATGGCAGCTAACGACAACAAATCTAGCTCCACAGTCTGTGCTTTTAACCATTATGCTATGTTGCCTTTATTAGGGACATGGTAAGTTACTCATAGAATCCTAGGGCTGCAATCTTTGGACATCATCTAATCTAACTCCCTTATTTTATGAATAGAAAGACAGGCCAGAGAGGGGAAGTGACTGGCCCAAAGTATCCCAGTTGGATGGCTCTTCTGATCCTGACATCACCTCCCCCCAGCAGTATTCAGAACATCTGCTGGAGACTGGTCCTCCTCTTGATGAAAACACACAGGGATCTGGATGTTCTATATCATCAAAAAAGGTGAGCATAAAGCTGAGCTTGGAAGAAAGAGACATCCCCAAGCCCAGATACAAAGAGGTAGCTAGAAATAAGAATGGGAAACTCAGCCCCTAAGCAGATGCCAAGATGGCTGCAGACAGGTATGAGCCCCAGTGGGAGGCCTGGAGGATAGGAACTGGGGGTGGTGTTGCTGTTACTACGTAATAGATATAAAACAGGTACAAGATTGAAAAGCTGCTAAAGTGTTCAATAAAAACTAAGACTTCCTTTGCCCCTGTCTCCCAGAGGCAACCAAGATTTTAAGGTATTCTTTGAGACATAGTCTTTGCCAATGCAACTATATACACTTATATATTCTTTTGTCATTGCTGTTTTCACAAAGGTAGAATACTGTACAGATTGTTCTGTGTGTTTTTTATCTACACAATGTATCTTAGAGATAGTCTCATATCAGTACCTATAGAACTGCCTTGTTCTTTCTATGATTACTTAGTATTCCAGTCCCCTGTTGGTGGACAATAAGTTGTTTGCATGTATGTTAGTTCTCTTTTTGTGGCGATATCTGTGGGATAAATTTCCAGAAGCAGAATTGCTGGATTAAAGGGCAATACATTTAAAATTTTTATCTGTAAAGGTTGTATTAATTCACCTTCCCTCCAGCAATCTTTGAGAGTGACTGTTTCCCCACATCCTCAATAACCCAATGTTTTATCCAAATTGTTGTCTTTTGCCAGTCTCATATATAGTTTTCATATGTGTTTCTTCTGTTATGATGCAGTTGAATACCTTTTCGTATTTTTAAGAGTCATTTATTTTTCGCCTTTCTTTAAACTGGCTGTCTATATCCTTTGCTCATTTTTACCATTGATTCTTTTTCTTATAATATTGTTGAAGCACTTTATATATTAAGGCAATCGGCCCTTTAACTTCAATATGTAAAGCGAGAATGTTTTCCCAGTTTAGGTGCTTTTTAACTTCGTTTAAAGTAGTTTTTTCCTAAAAAGTTTCTATAAGTTTAAATTTCTCAAATTTTTTAAGGGCTTCTGGACTTTGCATCATAGTTAGACCTATCTGGGGCCCTGGTGGTGCAGTGATTAAGAGCTCGGCTACTAACCAGAAGGTTGGCAGTTCAAATCCACCAGCTGCTCCTTGGAAATCCTAGGGAGCAGTTCTACTCTGTCCTATAGGGTTGCTATGAGTTGGAATCTACTCCACGGCAATGGGCTTGGGTTTTTTGTTTTTTTGTTTTTTTTTGGTATTGCATGGTGATATACAAAGCAAATTCTCTCATGATTCTTCTCTCACTTTCATGAATCATTAAAAACAATCTTTGATCCATCTGGAATTTATTTTAGTGCAAGATGTACAATGGCTCCAACTCATTTTTTAAAAACCAATTGTCCCAGCACCATTTGTTAAACTCTCTGGTACCCATGTATATTGCTCTACTAATGATGTACCCAAAAACTGGAAAAATGGTGACCACTATCAATTCTAATTTGAGAAACTGAGAGAGGGAGAGGGAGAGGGAGAAAGAAACAGAGGAAGAGGGAGAGAGAAAGAGAGAGGGAGATTGATTGATTGATTGATTGATTGGCTAGGATTCCAAATTTAGACTGGAAAGTTAGAGTAAAGATGGGAGTCCCTGGGTGGCACAAACAGTTAAGCACTTGACTACTAGCCAAAAGGTTGGCAGTTTGAACCCACCCAGAGGCGCCTCAGAAGACAGGTCTGGCAATCTGCTTCCAAAAGATCGGAGCCTTGGAAACCCTATGGAGCAGTTCTATTCTGCACATGTAGGGTCACCATGAGTTGGAATCAACTTGACGGCAACTAACTACAACAATAAGGAGAAGCTTGCAATAAATCGATCCTGCTTGACTCTGCTCAGGATGATTCCTCTTTCCGTTTTGACCATCAGACTGTACATGCTATTGGTGATTCCGCTTTTCTTACAAGAAGAAAAAGAAAGACAGACAAACAAAAAACTATTCAATAGGTCTGAGGTGATTCGGATATTTTCCTATAGTAACTGATATATTTTTTGTTTGGTTTTAGTAATTTCTTTATATTCTGTGGCATGCTTTCCTCATTTAGTAGATTGTGAAGTAAGGTTGGCTGCAGAAGAAAAGAAAAAAAATTGATGTTTTTGAATATCAAAAGTATAGTCTTTGGAGTAACAAAATCCTCGGGAGTGGATGATCAAGAGAATACAGCTAAGTGAGGTAGACTGGATGGACTAGAGGTGTGGCGATTCTCAAAAGTGGAAGCAAGAACATTCACAGGGGCATGTGCCTGAGGAAGAGGCCTCTGTCCTGCCTCCCTCTTCCCCCAGGCAGAAATACTGGAGAGAGGGCAGAAACCCCAGATAGGTTTGGGGTAATTCGAGAGCAGAGGTGACCTGTGCCCAGTTTTCCAGTAGGGTCTACGGAGGGGCAGTGCCCCAGGACCTCATGGCCGAGAGGGAGTCTAGCTGGATGGAGGGAAGATAACCACATAGGGTGCTCCCCGGCAGAGCAGTGGGGGAGCAGTAGAATGCTCTATGTGCTCAAGAGATTCAGCAGTCCTAACAAGGAGAGCACTGCAGTGACCGGACAAAGGAGTGACATTGCAGGGAATGCCAGTGTAGATAGGTGGACTACAGAGACTATGACAGCCCCTCCCTGCCCCAGGATCTTGGCCCTATATAAACCCCTGGAACAAGAATACAACCTCAAGGAAACGTGAGGGGAAACTTTGCACTATCCAGGATTAAGAGTTAGACCCCTGCCAGATGGGAATTGTAGTAGAAATACATTTTAATAATAAAAACATAAAGGATGTCCGCAGCCAAGGAGAATGAAGAATACCAAAGACTCAAGGGAACAATTAGTCCAAAGGACTAATGCACCACGTGAACCACAGCCTATAGGACCCCAAGACCAGATGAACTAGATGGTGCCTGTCTACAACTACCAACCACTTTGACTAGGGTCACAACAGAGGGTCTGGAGAGAGTGGGAGAAAAATTGTAGAACAAAAAATCTAATTCTTCACAAAAAAGACCAGACTTAGTGGTCTGACAGAGACTGGAGGAATCTCTGAGACTGTGGCCCTAAGACTCCCTTCTGAACTGGAACTGAAGCCATTCCTGGAGACCACCTTTCAGCCAAACCATAGATAGGCCCATAAAATAAACAATAACACCTGAGAGGAACATGGTCCTTAGAACAATCAATTATACGAGATCGAAAGGGCGACATTTGACCAAAAGCAAAGATGAGAAGGCAGGAAGGGATAGAAAATCAGGACGAAAGGGAACAGGAAACCTAGGATGGAAATGGGGAGAGTGCTGACACATTGTGGGAAATGCAACCAATGTTATGGAACACTTTACGTACAAGCTATCAAATGGGAAACAATTTGCTCTGTAAACTTTCACCTAATGCACAATAAAAATTAAAAACAAACAAACAAACATAAAAGATGTTCTCATTTATCCAACTGCACCCAACTCTCCATCCCTTTAGACTCCGAAAGAAAGAGAAATGTGTAGGAGAGAAAAAAGAGGATGAGGAAAGAGAAAAAAATCAAGTTTGAGTTTGGGAGCTAAGATTTGTAACCCCTATAGGTCAAGTCTTGAAGTCCTTGCCACAGAGTAGAGAAGCATCTTAGATACCATGCCCAAGAGAGGAATAAGAGAATAGACCCCAATGAAGTTGCTCATGGAACAGCAAAAGTGGGTTAATCATGAAGATATTCCCCACTTTAGCATATTTTACATTTTAAGGCACTTTTTGATCTGTTCCCTAATTTGATTTTGTCAACCTTGTGAGATGATAGAGAGGGGTGGGTATTATTATCATTCCTATTTTAAAATGAGGACGTCCCACCCCCCAGAAAAGGGTGATGTGGTCAAAACCATTCAATCAACTAGAGCAGGATTTCTCAACCTTGGCACTATTGATATTTTGGGCCAAATAATTATTTGTTGTGGGGGGGCTGTTCTGTGCATTGTAGGGTGTTTGCTCTTCTTGTTGGCTATTGTTAAGTCAGCCCTTGACTCGGGGCAATCCCATGCACAATGAAACCAAATGCTGCCTAGTCCGGCATCATCGCCATGATCAGTTGGAGATCAGACGATTGTGATCCATAGGATTTTATTTGATTGACTGATTTTTAGAAGTAGATCACCAGGCCTTTCTTCCTAGTCATTCTTAGTCTGAGAGCTCTGCTGAAACTTTTTCAGCATCATAGCAACATGCAAGCCTTTACTGACGGATGGTGGCTGCACATGCGGTGCATTGACCAGGAATTGAACCTAGGTCTCCCACATGGAAGGCAACAATTCTACCACTGAACCACCAATGCCCTTGTAGGATGTTTAGCAGCATCCTACCCACTAGATGCCAGTAGCGCCATCCAATGGTTACAACCAAAAATGTCTCCAGACGTTGCCAAATGTCCCCTGGGGGAAAATTGCCCTGGTTGAGAACCACTGAACTAGAGAAAGGTCCAGGATTAGAATTCAGGTGTCCTGACTCTGAGTACAGAGTACATAGAAGAAACTCAGTGTCAACATATCTGAAACCTCTTAAAAAATATTTTTTTTTGGTTTTTTTTTTAATTGTACTTCAGGTGAAGGCTTACAAAAAAATAGTTTCTCATGAAACAGAAGTACACATGTTGTTTTATGACATTGGTTAACAACCCCACAAGATATCAACCCTCTAACTTCTCAACCTTTTTTTTTTTTTTTTTGGTGAAAATACACATAGCCAAAGATACACCATTTCAAAAATTTCTACATGCACAGTTCAGTGACATTGACTATGCTCTTCCAATTGTGCTGTTATTCTCACTTAAGATGAAGGCTTACAGAACAAAATAGTTTCTCATTTAACAGTTACTACACATGTTGCCCTATGACAATGGTTAACAATCTCACAACACATCAACAATATCCTTACTCAACCTTGGGTTCCCTATCACCAGCTTCCTTGTCCCCTTCTGCCTTCTGGCCCTTGTCACTGGACTCCTGTACCTCGTTAGTCTCATTTGGTTTTACGGGGCTGTCCACTCCCAGGCTGAACGGTGAACCTCGGAGATAACTTCACCACTGAGCCAAAAGGGTGTCTGGGGGCCATACTCTCGGGGTTTCTTCAGTCTGCTTTAGGCCCGTAAATCTGGTCTTTTTTTTGTGAGATAGAATTATGTTCTACAAAAGATATAGAGAGACGAGAAACTGAGCAATGAAGAAAAACAAAAAGGGAAAAAGAAAACAAAACAAATTAAAAAAAAAAAGAAAGGCCCCCAAAGAAACAGAAAAAAAAAAAAAACCCAACGTAAAAAGAAATGCCCTCAGGGATCCCTCTGCATGTCTGTGGATGCCGAAGGGGAGTCTCCCTGCCACGCAGCTCAGCCTGGCCAGAAAGGGCTCCCAAGTGAAGAAAAGGAAAAGAAAACAAACAAACAGTTCAAAACAAACAAACGAACAAAAGCCCCGGGATCCCACCAGCATGGCAGCCCAAACCAGGAAGCAGCTCCATACTCGAAAGGAGCTCTGCAGCCCCTCAGGAAGAAGCAAAGATGGCGCACGGAGCCAGGTACTTGAGTGAAGGCGGGGGGAGGTGGCGAGAGGCAAGTAAGAAATGAAAAGAATCAGAAAAAAAAAAGCAACACTTGCAGCCAACAAATGGCACTCAGAGAGCCAGCTAGTGCAGGCTGGTGTTTCTGGACAAGAGACTGTGTCCATGGGAAGCAGAGGAGGCCGAGTGTGGGTGAAGAAGGGTAGAGAGTGGGAAAGCGTATATCACAAATTACCGGAGCTCTGCAGCCCCTCAGGAAGAAGCAAAGATGGCGCACGGAGCGAGGTACTTGAGCGAAAGGAGGGGAGGTGGGGAGAGGCAAGGAAGAAATAAAAAGAACCGGAAAAAAAGCAACACCAGCAGCCAACAAATGGCACTCAGAGAGCCACCCGTTCAGGTGTGTGGAATCCAAGCAGCCGCTGTTTCCCAGTCAAGAGACCGTGGCCGCGGGAAGCAGAGGAGGCGAGTCGGGGTGAAGAAGGGTGGGGGGTGGGAAAGTGTATATCACAAATTACCAGTTGTTTTGTCTCCCGCTGGAAGCTCCGTGAGGCTGCTTTCTTGTACCCCCTGTTTGCTGGTCTCCGATAGGAGTCCAAGATGGCGGATCCACGCTGCGTTAGCTGGTAGGGGACCCCTGCATGAATCTCTCCTTGCTGTCCATTCTCTGGCAGTTTCTCACTCCATTTGGTGCTTGGCTGAGTTCTTTATCTCTTCATCTTATGTTTAGGGTTTCAGGATTGTTGTATTCTCTGTTCGGCTTAGTTTTTCGGATCTTTGCTGTGGAGGGACAGCGTGGTGCTTCTGCCTAGAGCACCATTTTGCTGGAACTCCCTCTCTTAAAAAATATTTTGATAGTATTTTTGAGCTGAAAGGAATCTCATCTCAGATCTTTTCAATTTATATGTGAAACACCAAGCTTCAGAAAGTTTCAGTTATTTATCCAAGAACACACAGCTGGTGTGTGGGGAAGCTGTACTTGAACGTGAGTCTTTATCTCAAATCCAGGGTTTGACCTGCTACCTCGTCAATGCTTAGAGCTGACGTTGGTTCAGAAATGCTCCAAAGCAGCCATATGAAGAGAAGCAGGATATTTCCTGGCTAGCTGTCCCTCCAGAAAAGGATATTTTTAGCAAAATGAGGGGGAAATCTGCATTCAGCTCAATTGAAAATATGTCTGGCATTAATTCATTGTTAATTGACCAGGATGGGTAAAAAGATGGCTACTTCCAAGGCCTCTCTAATGGAACTATTAGTGAATTTTCAGGTCAACTAACTCCTGTCACTGCCTGACAAGGGAAATGGCAATCATTTGCCTGTGCTAGCAAGGCTCTCACTACTCTTAAAAACTGGAATCAGTCACCCTGGGCTGTCAGGTTGTGAGTCTCCTACTCCGTGGTCTAATTCTCTACCCTACCCCCACTCTCCAGAGATCCTTAACTTCATTTGAATGACTTCAGGTTTGCCTTAAATGTGCATAATTTTTGCCACTTCAAAAGAGCTTTCATAGAAATCTGTAGGTTGGTAAGTATTGCTATTACTCCCATTACCAATGCAGAAACTGAGACTCATGGAGTTTACTTGACTAGCCAAAGTATTCACAGATGGTGAATGGAAAGGCAAGGTTTCAAATCCAGGTGTCCAGCAACAAGTTCCATGTCACACTTCTTTTTTTATTGTACTTTAGATAAAGATTCACAGAGCAAATTAGTTTCTCATTAAACAATTAGTACACATATTATTTTGTGACATTGGTTGCCAATCCCACGACATGTCAACACTGTCCCCTTCTTGACCTTGGGTTCCCCCTTACCAGCTTTCCTGTCCCCTCCTGTCTTCTCATCCTTGCCCCTGAGCTGCTGTGACCATTTAGTCTTGTTTAGTTTTATGGGCCTGTCTAATCTTTGGCTGAAGGGTGAACCTCAGGAGTGACTTCAGTACTGAGTTAAAAAGGTGTCTGGGGGCCATACTCTAGGAGTATCTCCAGCCTCTGTCAGACCAGTAGGTGTGGTCTTTCTGTGAGTTAGAATTTTGTTCTACAATTTTCTCCAGCTCTGTCCGGGATCCTCTGTTGTGATCCCTGTCAGAGCAGTCAGTGGTGGTAGCCGGGCACCATCTAGTTGTGCTGGACTCCGTCTGGTGGAGGCTGTGGTAATTGCAGTCCATTAGTCCTTTGGACTAATCTTTCCCTTGTGTCTTTGGTTTTCTTCATTCTCCCTTGCTCCAGATGGGGGCATATCATACTTCTTGGTGGCTTCATTCGGCGCCTTCATTGTCTTCCTTCTCTCCCCTTGCTTTACTTGCTTTTCTCTCTTTCCCAATCACCCTTCTTTCTCCTACACATTTCTCTTTCTTTCAGAATCTAAAGGGATGAAGGATTGAGGGTAGTTGGATAAATGGGAAACCATTTCAGACACTATAACTGAGCATAGTTTCCTCATTCAGCAATGATTCATTGAGGGCCTACCATGTTCCATGAACTCTGCTAGGTGCTGGGGCTGCATGATCCAAAAGCTAAAGCCCCAAATCTTAGCATGACTTTCAAGGCTCACCACAATTTTATCTTTACCTGTTTTCCAACCTTATCTTGAGCTACTTTTTGTCACATAACCTACACATCAACCATAATAACATAATCTCCACTCTCCAAACATGTCATGAGCTCACATTCTCTCTCTTTCCTCTTTGTCTTTGCCTGTTCTGTTTTCTCTGTCTGGAGTGCCCTTCTCTCCCCACTACGTGGTAAACTCCTTTTCTCAAGATAACACTCGCTTACGTGTTACCTCCTCTACACAGCCTTCCCTTTCTCCCACGAAAAAGCTGATCAGTCACACACCGTTTTGCTATTATGACTTGTCCATACTTCTATTGTAAAGTGTTCATACTGTATTGTAATTATTTATATTTGTGTCTGACTCTCACGAATGTTCCTTGAAGGCAGGGATTCTGGTTTCCTCAAGTGAGTATCTGCTAGTCTAGCACAGGGTAGGTGACTAAAAAATGTTAGTTGACTTTACTTGACTCAACCCTGAATCAGAAAGTCAAAAAGACACAGAAATGCTGTAACCCAATGCTACTTAAAGCAAACCACAAACTTATAACTTATTAGTTACCATTAGACACTGTTGTGTGCCGTCAAGTCAATTTCGACTCAGAGCGACCCTATAGGACACAGTAGAACTGCCCTATAGGGTTTCCAAGGAGCGGCTGGTGGATTTGAACTGCTGACCTTTTGGTTAGCAGCCTGAGCTCTTAAACACTTCGTCACCTCCCTGTTAGACACTAGGACTCAAATTTGTTACTTCCCCTTTGTGTTTGGTTAGTGAACACATCTCCTTTTACTTAACAGGCCCTCTAGAACCACTGCTTCTATGATTGTCTCGAGTGGATTCCAAGGAAGAAGACAACAATGGATGACATTAACAATCACATTCATCCCATTACTGTATACCTTCAGCCAAGTCTCCACAGCCAAAGCAAAGGAAGGAATTAAAGCAATCAGAATTCTAGATGCAGTTCTTCTGACTCCAAATCCCATGTTCTTACCAATACACTACACTATTTTTTGAGGACAGAAAATGTATTTTGTTTATTCTTACAATACCCAGGTTTATGCACATAGTAGAAACTCAATATGCTTGTTGAATAAATGGATTTTGATATACGCAGTTAAAAATTCCTTCTTCTTGTCTATGTTTAATTTAGTCATTCATCTATCCACTTTTAGCCCTCCCATTTACGTAAAATTTATTGGGTTCCTGCAATTGCCTGCCACAGTGCTTAGCACTAAAAATTCAAAGATGAATAAGGCACAGTTATCTTTGTGTCTCTGGTACCTTGCACAGTTCCTGGCACATACTGAGTGCTTAACAAATCCTTTTGTATCAATAAATTATCCTCAGAAAGCTCAAGATCTAGTAAACATGACTAAACCAATACTGAACTTTTTCTCCCGTCTTTCATCTAATTGATTATCCATGTTTTTACATATGGGAAAACTGAGGTTCACTGAAATTTAATACCTCCACCACAGTAGTGCTTGGATGGAAACCCCAGGCTGCATATTGTAAACACTAGGATGATGCATCTTTTAGCAGCAGCTGTGTTGTAGTGTGAGAGTCCAGATCTGGAATCAGAAGACCTGGGTGTGAAACCCAGCCCTGCCAGATATTAGTTGTGTGGACTTGGAGAAGTCACTTAGCCTCTCCCTCTAGGACTCAGTATTCTCAGTATAAATCAGCATAATAATACCTATCCTGTTGACCACATAGGGTTATTGTGAGGAGTAAGTGAATACATGTACAGAAGGACTAATACAAGGCATTAACTTTGGCCTCCTTTTGAAAGGGCTGTAGTTTACCTGGCCTGCCCCTTCTGAGTACCAGGACAGTACCTGGAACCATTCAGTATAGATTCTTCTTAATAACAACTAAGAGCCCTGATAGTGCAGTGGTTAAGTGCTCAGCTGCTAACCAAAAGATTGGTGGTTGGAACCCACCAGCTGCTCTGTGGTGGCAGTTCTACTCTGTCCTATAGATTGACTAAAAGTCAGAATCAACTCGACGGCAGTGGGTTTTGTTGGGTTAACAACAACTGGTTCTTTCAACTTAAGACTTTATAGAGAAAAATAATAAAAATCAATGAATAACTGTTGACTCCATGGGTTAGAACCCATTGCATTCAACTTTAGGAAATTGTGTGTGTGTGTGTCTGTGTGTGTGTGTGTGTGTGAGTGCCTGCCTATTTGTATGGGTGCAGTAGAAAGAGCAGGAGTTTGGAGGTCAAACAGAACTATATTTAAATCCCAGCTCGGCTCCTATATTCATTAGCTATGTGACTTTGGACAAGTTATTAAACCACACTAATCCTCAATTTCTTCATCTGTAATACGTAGAAAATAGGTTGTTATGAGAGTGAAATAAGACTTAATGCCTCTAACATGATCTTGCGTATAGAAGACAGTCAATAAATAGTAGCTTTTTGCTATCATCAATGTTATGCTGCATAAATAATATGCATTCTGGTTCTGGTATTGCCTGTGATCCTTCCTCATTAGGAAATTGTCCTGTTCAGATCCTCTCTTTTGTCATTGTGGTTATATATTCCCATCTAATACTCTTGTCTGTCCTATATAAGTCCCTCCACTCATCTGGCAGTTTGTAGTACTGTGGGGGCTTGCATGTTGCTGTGATACTAGAAGCTGTGCCACCTGTATTCAAATACCAGCAGGATCACCCATGGAAGACAGATTTCAGCTGAACTTCCAGACTAAGACAGAGTAGGAAGAAGGACCCGGCGGTCTACTTTTGAAAAGAATTAGTGAAGACCTTATGAATAGCAGTGGAATATTGTCTGATATAGTGCCAGTAGATGACCCCTCAGGTTGGAAGGCACTCAAAAAATGACTGGGGAAGAGCTGCCTCCTCAAAGTAGAGTCAAGCTTAATGACATGGATAGAGTCAAGCTTTCAGGACCTTCATTTGCTGATGTGCAATGACTCAAAATGAGAAAAAACAGCTGCAAATATCCATTAATAATCAGAACGTGGAATGTATGATGTATGAATCTAGGAAAATTGGAAATCATCAAAAATGAAGTGGAATGCATAAACATGGATATCCTAGCCATTAGTGACCTGAAATGAACTGGTATTGGCCATTTTTATCAGACAATCATATGGTCTGCTATGCCAGGAATGCCAACTTGAAGAGTAATGGCGTTGCATTCGTCATCAGATAGAACATTTCAAGATCTATCCTGAAGTACAATGCTGTCAGTGATAGGATAATATCCATATGCTTACAAGGAAGACCAGTTAATATGACTATTATTCAAATTTACACATCAACCACTAAGGCCAAAGATGAAGAAATTGAAGATTTTTACCAACTTCTGCATTCTGAAATTGATCAAACGTGCAATCAGGATGCACTGCTAATTACTAGTGATTGGAATGCAAAAGTTGGAAACAAAGAAGGATTGGTAGTTGGAAAATATGGCCTTGGTGATAGAAATGATGCCGGAGATCGCGTGGTAGAATTTTGCAAGACCAATGACTTCTTCACTGCAAATAACTTTTATCAACAGCATAAATGGCAGTTATACATGTGGACCTCATCAGATGGAATACATAGGAATCAAATCAACTACATCTGTGGAAAGAAACAATGGAAAAGTTCAATATCAGTCAGAACAAGGCATGGGGTCAACTGTGGAACAGACCATCAACTGCTATGTGCAAGTTCAAGTTGAAACTGAAGAAAATTAAAACAAGTCCACTAGAGCCAAAGTATGACCCACCTGAATTTAGAGACCATCTCAAGAATAGATTTGACACGTTGAACACTAATGACTAAAGACCAGAAGAGTTGTGGAATACATCAAGGACATCATACACAAAGAAAGCAAGAGGTCATTAAAAAGACAGGAAAGAAAGAAAAGACCTAAATGGATATCAGAAGAGACTCTGAAGTTTGCTCGTGAATGTCAAGTAGCTAAAGCAAAAGAAAGAAATGATGAAGTAAAAGAACTGAACAGAAGATTTCAAATGGCAGCTCAAGAAGACAAAGTATTATAATGACATGTTCAAAGACCTGGAGATAGAAAACCAAAAGGGAAGAACATGCTCAGCATTTCTCAAGCTGAAAGAACTGAAGAAAAAAATTCAAGCTTTGAGTTGCAATATTGAAGGATTCTACCGGAAAATGTTAAACGACACAGGAAGCATCAAAAGAAGATGGAAGGAATACACAGAGTCACTATACCAACAAGAATGGGTACATGTTCAACCATTTAGGGAGGTAGCATATGAACAGGAACCCCATGGTACTGAAGAAAGAAGTCCAAGTTGCACTGAAGGCATTGGTGAAAAACAAGACTCCAGTAATTGATGGAATACCAATTGAGATGTTTCAACAAATGGATGCAGCACTGGAAGTGCTCACTCGTCTATGCCAAGAAATTTGGAAGACAGCTACCTGGCCAACCGACTGGAAAAGATCCATATTTATGCCTATTCCCAAGAAAAGTGATCCCACCAAATGTGGAAATTATCGAACAATATCATTAATACCACACGCAAGTAAAATTTTGCTGAAGAGCGTTTGAAAGCGGCTGCAGCAGTATATCGAGAGGGAACTGCCAGAAATTCAGGCCAGATTCAGAAGAGGACCTGGAATGAGGGATATCATTGCTGATTTCAGATGGATCCTGGCTGAAAGCAGAGAATACCAGAATGATGTTTACCTGTGTTTTATTGACTATGCTAAAGCATTCGACTGTGTGGATCATAACAAATTATGGATAACATGGCAAAGAATGGGAATTCCAGAACACTTAATTATGCTCATGAGGAACCTGTACATAGATCAAGAAGCAGTTGTTCAAAGAGAACAAGGGGATACTGCATGGTTTAAAGCCAGGAAAGATGTGCATCAGGGTTGTATCTTTTCACCATACTTATTCAATCTATATGCTGAGCAAATCATCTGAGAAGCTGGACTGTATGAAGAAGAATGGGGCATCAGGATTGGAGGAAGACTCATTAAAAACCTGTGATATGCAGATGACCCAACCTTGCTTGCTGAAAATGAAGAGGACCTGAAGCACTTACTGACGAAGATCAAAGTCCACAGCCTTCAGTATGGATTATACCTCAACATAAAGAAAACAAAAATCCTCACAACTGGACCAGTACACATCATGCTAAATGGAGAAAAGATTGAAGTTGTTAAGGATTTCATTTTACTTGGATCCACAATCAACACCCATGGAAGCAGCAGTCAAGAAATCAAATTTGCAATGTGCAAATCTGCTGCAAAAGACCTCTTTAAAGTGCTAAAAACAAAGATGTCACCTTGAAGACTAAGGTGCACCTGATCCAAGCCATGGTGTTTTCAATTGCCTCATATGCATGTGAAAGCTGGACAATGAATGAGGAAGACAGAAGAATTGATGCCTTTGAATCATGGTGTTGGCGAAGAATATTGAATATTTTGGCAAAGAACAAACAAATCTGTCTTGGAAGAAGCACAGCTAGAGTGCTCCTTAGAAGCAAGGATGTCAAGACTACGTGTCACCTGCTTTGGGCATATTATCAGGAGGGATCAGTCCCTGGAGAAGGACATCATGCTTGGTAAAGTAGAGGGTCAGTGAAAAAGAGGAAGACCTTTAATTAGATGGATTGAC